>NC_092573.1:19002264-19333264 GCF_037975245.1 Apostichopus japonicus | reverse complement strand
CTCTCGCTCTCTCCCTCTCAGCTCTTTCACACTCTTCATTTTCCTTACAGCCAGTTGGGACAAGTTCCTAATGCTAATACCTCTCTAAACTGTCCGCCCATATCATGCTTCAAAGCACTCGTGTTGACAGTACAAATAGTTCCTAACCTTGATCTGATAGAAACATGATATTCATACTGCACATACTGACATACGGAGTGCTCCGGGAAAGCGGGATTTGACAGTATAGAAAAAAATGTTCGAACTGGGTGTTTCCCTTTTTATGAAATTGAGAATAAACTATTCTTTTATCCCATATTTTACCGAGCCCCCGCAATATTTTCCTGGGTTCCATGTTTGAAAACGCCCCCCCCCCTCTCGTTAGGCATTTGGGAGGTGGATGGATGGTGGCACATTTTCGTATTTTAGCTTGTTGAGGATATGCACAGGAGTATACGGGAGTTTTTCAGTTGCGGTTTTCGTTTCATGGCTGAGGCTATGCAGTTGCAATAATACTACATAAGAAATCATAATTTGTAAAAGAGCAGCACGGAGCAGCACGCGTGCTGTACGCGTGTTAAAACAACCCCCCATCTCACCTTATAGGATGATGATCTGAAGTTTAACAATTTTGTAAAATCATATTTTTTTTTTAATTTACAACGCGCTCCTGTAGTATTCAGAACAGCAAACTTATTGACGAGTATACGATCCAACAAGTATACAATATTCACAGGGACATTATGGACGCGTATCTTTTATAACATATTTATAGGGATACCTTTTCGAGCATCAGTATGTTCAATTGTTTATAGACCTCTTTGGCCTTCCATAGTACATTGAGGTACATTGAGACATAATATATATGTAAATAAATATATATATCAATACTGCAATGTTTTAATGTGACATCAGAGCGCCACTAGGTCTGAAATACTTTAACTTGTATCTTTATTCATCGCTTTTTTCTTTGTGTGTTCCCTGATACAGTTTTTATTTCCTACCGGGAAACATAAGCCTTATAGGCCTCATGTAACATGCTTACAACGTGTTTAACATTTGTCAAGGATAAATGGTGTTGAAATGTCATACAAGGGTGCTCTCCTCTCTTTTACGTAAGTTGATTTAGTTATTAGAATTTATAAAACAAAAGATGACATTACTAATCTGGCCTGCATCGAGTGGCCATAATCAGTTTAGCCTTAAAGGAGCAGTCCACATGACATTTAGAATAATTTAAAGGTGAATATCTTAAAAATCGTAATAGCCACATAAACATTACTATAGTACTCAGATAGTCCGTTTGAGCTATGACCTACCAAAACTTTACATTTCTGTTTGTTTGAAGTGATTCCTTCAAAGGAATATCCCGATCACAGACGATGTAACACGTAACATTTGAAGACAAAAATATTCCACATCTTCATAGCCTGTCTCTTACGACATATGGGGGGGGGGGGGTGGGTTGAGACACAAGCCCAATCGAGCAAATCATTTCTCCGACTGAAAGCGTAAACGAAAAGAAAGGACTAGACCCAGCCAGAAGAAGGGGGAAAGCTTACTTCACTTGGGATGGGGGAGCCCCAGCTCTGGCAATACCACCTTCCTATGAGTATCCAGCCATAACAAAAATTAAAATTAAAAAAAATTGAAAGAAAGAAAAGAAACTCTTTGGTTGACTAACTGCGACAGGATAATTCCTCCTTTACTCCAGAAATTAAATCACAGTGGGTGGTCCGTGATGTCATCACGGCAGCTGTTCTTCAATAAGTTTATATTTTTCTTTTATAATATTCTTGTTTATTTATCCTTGAAATTTGATACATTTAGAATGTTTACTTAGCTGTTATAGTCCCCATTTCATCAAAACGGAACCTTTTATTGTACAAATATTATTTCCCTCTGTCAATAAGTGAGTTCAATAGTTTTTTAAATGAATTGCGGTGATGACATCATTAGTAGCTCTGCTGTTACCTGATGAATACACAAACTATCACCAACTTCGAAGATTAAAATATTTAAACATGCAATTATGCTATGAGGATGTGGTTTTGTCGTAAAGTTGCAGTAAATTTCCAACATTTTTGTTAAAGAAGTTATAAGCCCATTTGATGTGTGAAAATCTGTCTTGAAGAACATTCCCAAGCAGCTAAAACAATATCTTGTTCCATTAAGGAGACATAAATGATTTAATTTTCTTTCACAGTCAAGATTGAAGACTTGATCAAGTCTAAATATGACATCATCGAGCCACATGCTAAGAAAACAAAACAACAGTTACAAGATAACAACTGTCACACTTTCTATTGATGTTTCAATCAGAGGCAGTGATACGTTTTATTTTGTTGTTTTTTAACAGATGCCAGAACTTAAGTTAATTCTGTCTTTGAATTTGACTTACAGTAATGACACTATTGCAAACTTGGCGCACAAGTTGTTATTTCCCTTCATATATATAAATATGTAAGTGTGTGTTACAATACTGTACACTATACAGTCTTAAGAACTGATTGGTATTGTCATTTAAAATGACAAGATACCTTATCTTACTTTCCCATGATGGTTGCGACTGAAAAGTGATCCTTTATGTATGCAGAACAGAGACTGATAGTTGTTGCAGTCGCTACTATATATAGATATGTATCTATATATCTTTATACATACATGTACTTCGCATATAAATATGTATATATTTATATATCCATGTAGGTAGGTGAGCTTAAAGTTGCACTAAATGTACACGTTGATTTTGTGTGGTGTAGGCTGTTGTTCTAATATATGTTATATCAGTACCGTGATAGACAGTTAAATGCCCCATTCTTAATGAAGCCGCTTTATCACTGCTTCAAAGTGTTTCAAACACTATTCAAGTCGAAAAAGAAAACTCCTACGTCCACGTTTACTTGACAACGTTCATGAAAACAATATATGTAAGCCTCGTTGAATGTTAAAGTAAGTGTATATAGCCACGTGCGTATGTGAGTATATAATTATGCATAGGCCTGTCCCATTTTTAATGAGCTGGGTGCGTAGCCGAGGGAACGAGGTTATACAGGTGATTCCGATCACACCATGCTTTTGCCAACTTGAAAATAGTAATAATGATATTTTGTTCGTGAAATAAATTCCCCTCCTCCCCCTCCCCTCTCCTTCCGGACCCCTCGTTCACCCTTAATCCAAAGACGTCATAGCCCATCAGACAACAACTATATGGACCTAAAATTGGGTTTCAAATCTGATGACGCCATGCATTCGAAATATTGACTGCAGCTGCAGTGAATGGCACGTATATAATAAAACGGTGAAAATGCAAATGCTCTTAAAAATTCGATTTGACTTTTTGCTATCCATGACGCCCCTGTATACGTATGTACACACCGTTCTATGTTAGTGTAGGCTTTTAATATAATACTTCTTATGTGTGCTGATACTACACGGATCCTAAGTACCCTGATGCCTTTTAATTACAGGTGAATCGACAAATTAAGTATCAACGGGCTCAGTGTTTGATAGGATGTGTCAATAACACAGATTTGAAGAGGTTGCGGAAACAGATGTATTGAAAATCACGAGAATAACTTAAGGACATATAGAGATCAAAGGAAGGTAGTTAGTAGCAATTTGCTCTTTTTTAACCAACACCCCAGCTTGTTCGTGTGGCGGCACCATCTAAGGGATCAACTTATTTACATAGCGTGTTGTTGACAGCTTGGCTAATGTGATAGATCTGTGGATTTCATTAGGTTATCCATTTGCCAGGGATTCGACTCAACGGGATGAAATTCAAAGATAATTAAGTACACTAACCTCTTTTCTTTTCTTTTCTTTCCTTTTTATAGATTTTATATGATGTTGACTTTCCTCATTTTATCGGTAGGTGCTGTACGGTCCGCCAGGTCCGCTGAAGTATAGTGTGACCATTCTAGGAACCACGGAGTGTGTACTAACGAACAAAGCAGATCGTAAAATACTTTTTTTACTGGTTGGCAAGTATTTACGAACTTTTTATAAATGCCGTCTGAAGGCGTATATATTTCCTTATACCATGGAAACCTTACCCTTATGCTTGCTTATACAGTGGAGTATCCTTTCCTAGAAACAGGTCAATATAAATTTGTTCGAACTAATAGTATATAAACGTGAAGGTATCAAGCTACGCTCTCCTATAGATTACAATAACATTTCATATTGAAGTGAAAATATAACTTGTGGAAATTTAAGTTTAAACAGTTGGCAATGCTTGATTTCATTATTGATATTGAAGATTGGCTTACATCTTGGTTTGAACCTCCACCCCTCCCTTCCCCTCCCTAAGAAAAAAAGAAAGAAAAAAGAAACTAAAAGAAGAGATCAAAGGACATTGTGTAAAGAGTGAACAACATGTGTTGAAAACATGTTCGACTTGTCCGTCCGTTACAACCAACAAGTATATCTTTACAAATAAATATCTCCAGACCTTTACATTTTAGTCCGTTTATTTTAGTCTTCAAGACTATAACTGTAGTTTACATTGGACCCTTCAAAGTCCAGATTTAATCACTATCGATCCCTGATAGTTCACTTAAATTCTGCATAGCCCCGCTATGGTATGCTAGGTCCCACTTTGGGCCCAGCGTGTTGACCCACTCTAGTTCATTCAAATATATATTTACTGTAGCCCCAACAAACATGCACAACATACATTGCCCAACAACATTGCCCACATGCAACATACATGCCACATGCATACATACATATGCCCAACATTCATTTGATATATGTCATTAATGTTTGCATTTGTGTTAAAGAACAAGTTTATAGGCAAAATATTTCTATGCCACTTTCGACCTTTGACCTTTAAACATCTGAGGCTCATCCATTAAAGTGGCTGGACTGCTAAGTCTGAAGTCACCTTTACTATTATTAGGAAAAGAATAAAAAGAACTGTGTTAACATATGCATGTTACATCTGAACATCCTGTAACCAGACTTATTTTATTTTTTGCTGTAGGTGCCCAACATGTGATTGCACTTTATTTTAACAAATATGTAACGATTTTATTTTTATAAGGATATTTGAAGTTTTGTCCAAGAGTGTTCGTACATTTTTCAAGGCACGTCAAGAATTATTTTGGAAATAAGAAACTAAATTGATTAATTTGACGGTTGTTACCATCGTAAGATATGGCTGAATGACGCAGCAACACCATGGGGTGTATCCATAGTTAGGGAAGGTTGTGTTATGGGACAGGAGCTGTCCCTCCTGCCCCATATTGTGAAAAGGTGCAGCTTTCCCTACCCCCCCCCCCTCACGCCCGCCCACCATTTGTTCCCATACCTATGACTCTATTTTGTCAGCGACGAGTACATTAGGTGTAAAGGAAGTCATTGATCAAAATTGGAATATTACTGCTAATCTGTAAATTGGGCGGTGGTCATGTGGCTTATCAGCTCTCCTGGTGTATATCCGTTCGTAGGTCCGTTTAAGACAAACAGTGTCCTTATCGTTTGCTGTTTACTCTAAACTACATGTCGACTCTTTGGCAATTAAGCTGCAAAGAAGGGTGGTGGGTTGGAGTAAACCAGCTTTACCGAACTTGCCACCTGGTCACTAGTTTCATGGCCTGCGTAGCTCTTGCCAAACCTACGAGCATGAAACCATGTTCGCACAAACGCTATAACAAATGTAGCACCATTACAGTGTGTTATGGCACAAACACTATAAAGGCCTATACCAGATATTTTTTTTTATACCACTATTCCAGTGTGTGCTATAGCCGAAAACCAGTACCAGATATATATATCATCATTACACTGTGTGCTATAGCCGAAAACCTGCACCAGATATAACATCATTACAGTGTATGCTATAGCCGAAAACCTATACCAGATATACCATCATTACAGTGTGTTATGGCACAAAAACTATATAGGCCTATACCAGATATATCTTTTTACTGTGTGTGTTTTAGCAGTAATCCAATATACCAGATATACCATCATTACAGTGTGTGCTATAGCCGAAAACCTATACCACATACACCATCATTACACTGTGTACTATAGCCGAAAACCTGCGCCAGATATATCATCATTACAGTGTGTGCTATATCCGAAAACCTATACCAGATATACCATTATTACAGTGTGTTATAGCAGAAAACCTGTACCAGATATATCATCATAACAGTGTGTGTCATAGCTGAAAACCTATACCAGATACACTGTCATTACAGTGTGTGATATAGCCGAAAATCTACACCAGGTATACCATCATTACAGTGTGTACTATAGCCTAAAATCGGGCATGAGTTATTATAATCATGGTGTGTTGTATGGCATTAACGTACCAGACATACCATAATTACAGTGTGTGCTATAGCATTAATGATATACCAGATCTATGCTCATTACAGTGTGTCACTATATCATCCATAGCAGATACCTAGACATGATCACTATACAAACTGAAATTACATAAAAGCTATAACAATACTATATCATCATACGTACATGCGTGTAAAAGGTATTAAATTTAAACATCGATATGATCACTACAGCACAAGTTATATCATTAACTATATGTAACACACCTACATTATATCAGTGCACTGGTATTTTTACATCGTCATAAGATGAATCAACATCATTCATACTTGAATGTATCTTTAGTTTCTTACTTATTAAAGTTTGCTGTATTTTGATAATAAATTTTGTTTAAAAAAAATTATCATAGCATATATAGCAGGCGCGTATCCAGGATTTTCAAACCCGGGGGGCGCGAATTACTATCTAAGCGGAGCGCCACCATCGGTTGGCGCGCAGCGTACAAGAAAATTTCTTGTTTTGAAACCCCCCAGATCACCGGAAACGGCACTTCTCGGCCTGAAATGACCAACCATATGTACACTTTTGCCTGAGAACCAAGTATTTCCTAATAGTTTTTTTTTTCCATCCATAACCTTTTTGAACCCGGCACACATCATGTTCGACCTGATCGCATCTCCTGTGGGTCTTTGCTTTTGTAGGTGATTCTACGTCCCGGCCCACAATACCCGTCAGCCCCACTTTTCAAGGTTTTAAGCCCCATATTTGTTCCGAATTTGAAAATTCACATTTCTCGTGAATAAACTCACTTCAAAACATACCCATAATGTTGAACAAAATTTCATCTATGGACAACCAATATAGAAAAAACTTCCTTCAACCCCTAACAGACCGGTCAAAATTGCACGAGTAGAGGGAAGTGTGATGTAGAATGTTGGTCAGAAATTTTCGAAAATTCAGACACAGTTAATTTATTGGTGTAGAAATATTAAAACCTGTTATAACGGCTATTATAAAACTTGGTTGAAGGAAATGAAAAAATAGCAGATATTTCCGAAAGCGAACACTACACACATAGGCGTAGGAGGCGCGGCGGCACTGGCGGAGCTAGGGGTATTGGTCAGGAGTGGAGAGAATGGTCTGAAGGGGCGCTTTCGACACTATCTAAGCGGAGCGCCACCATTGGTTGGCGCGTAGCGTACATAAAATTTTTGAGTAAAGATACTCCCTAGATCGCCGGAAATGACCCTTTCCGGGCCTGGCTAATTTGCAGATAAACGAAGAATAAGGTGTTATCGCCAAATTACACGAACAAAATGTGACAAATGTCAATAAGTATATGAGAGCGCAATAAAAAAGTCAATAATCTAGAATAAGTAAAAAGTGGTAAAGAGCTGAAAAAGGCGCCAGCAGTCCATTTGAGTCCGTCAGGGGGGCATCCGCCCCCTGACCATATGGACGCTCCGCCACTGCGCGGCGGGGGTGCAGGCCCTAATTCGCCATTACTAATGTAAAAGAGAGTTTTGACATAATTGGACCTCCATGCTTTTTATACATCTACATGAGACATGTCGTTGTTTACATTAGCATCCCGCGGTATACTGATCAATTTTACCGTACGGTACATGATGGCATGCGATGTAATAACCGATGCTTGCTTATATGATATTAACATGAACACGTTTTTCGCGCGCGAAGCGCGCAAAAATTTTTGGTTATTTTTTCAGGCAAGTCGGACAGTTTTGAGGCTTTTCATCCTGGAACGCCATTTTCATGCTCACTGATATGATGTATATCTGCTGTTTGCGTTACAAATTCGAACAGGCGCGTAGCGAGGAATTTGCCAAGGGAGGGGCGAAGCCTGTAGGCAAATTATCTAAGCGTAACGCCACCATAGGTTGGCGCGAAGCGTACAAGCAAATTTTGGCCGAAAATGTCTCCCGGATCGCTGGAAATGACACTTCCCATGCCTTGTAAGTTGCCTCTAAGCACTTTCTATTTTGAAATTACTTAGCGATATCATTTAAAAAAATGCTGAATGGGGGGGGGGCGGGCGGTCGCCCACATCCCAAAATGCGTCATGTTCCCCGACGACACGGTCGAGTTCGAGACCAGCCACAGTTGGTTTCATAGCACAATTCTACACACGCGTTATGATAGACCATATATAGTATATATATAGATCATTAGTGAGAGAGGAAAATGGAAACGTCAAAACGTGGAGTTGTCGGTGTAAGGGGTAGGGTGAGTCACACTTTTACGAAATCATTGATCCGTCACTGGCTACCCTTCAGCGCTGTAATGATGTCACTGTTCTTCTTTCTCTTCCCGGTGTCTTCGCGTTTTGCTTTTACTCCCTCTTTTTCTCCTTTTTCTCTCTTTCTTCTTTTTCTTTTCCCTTCCTTCCTCTCCTCCTCCTCTTTTTTCCCCTCTTTTTTCCTTTTTTCTTCGCTTTTTTTCTCTTCTCTTTTTCTTACCCGGGGGGCGCGCGCCCCCAACGCCCCCCCCCCCTGGATACGCACCTGTATAGCTAGATATGAACGGATATTAATATTCCCGTACAGCATGGCGATGGGGGAGGGGCAGGGGTCATACGCAATAGCTATACAAGGGCACTGTATGTGTTGCACGACGGAGAGGCGCGTACTGTGCAACAAATACCGTCATCCGTGAAGCAATCTGGTTTCGCAGAACCCATTATGTATGTATTTGTATTATTGTATGTATTTGAAATATACCAAGAGCAGCATAGCGTATAAAAAGGTCTGAACTTCGTAAGACTTCGCTCCTTGGAAGGTACTCTCTCTCTCACTCTATTTTCACCAAATTTAAGTTTGCTGCAAATCGGTAACGTTTCTGGTAGTATTTTCCTTCAAATTATTTTAAGATTTTGAGGAAGCTATAAGAATGAAAATGCAATACATTTTTTTTACTTTTTTTGCGGCTAGTTTTGGTGATGCTAGCTCATTTGTGGAGGAGAAAGAATACCTGTATGTTGCCCCTTTATATGTAAAATATCAATACATACATGATAAAGAGAGTTATTAGAATAGTATATATATAGGGTATCTTTCTGTCGAGTTAGAAGTCAGCTAAAAATAAAGAAAAGTCAAAACCACAAACTGTTATCAATACAAATCCTCTGCACAAGTCCAATAACTAAAATATCTCAAAATCATTTATCTCATATCATATTTTTTTTTTTTGGAAGTTGGATATCAAATGACCATTTGAGTGATTCGCTGCAGTGTTTGATTTACTTTATCACCAATTTTGACCTGGCGATGATCCATGCGACGGCAGGTGTTAGCCCATATTAGATGACTTCTGTGTATCTCAGGTGTGTTACAACCCGAATATATATCTATCTATATACATATAGATGTGTTTATCAGTTTGAATAATCACTCATTTGGGTACACACTCATCACTCTCCTAGCAAATGATTAATTTGTTTCTTCACGATTCACGAAAAAAATATAACCTCTGAAATATGATGGCGGTGGATTTCCTCTGAACGGAAATAGAATAAGTGATCAAAGAGCCGCCGACAGGACTTAATGATGATGGGGGTGCGGTAACGAGAAAAGTGAATGAAGTCAAATGTAATGAGAGGAAAGAGACAGGGAGAGAGAGAGACAGACAGAATGAGGTTGTTGTGCTGTATGTAAAATGTGAGGCTGAAGGCATCATGGGAAAAATTTGACTGAAAAAGAATGTTTGTGATTTACGAGCAATATTTCATATCGCTATGTATAGGCTACCAAGGAGTGCAAACTAGAATACTAGAAGTGTCTTCAAAGCCCTCTATTGATTTACAGGATGGCTGCAGGAAAAAAACATAATTTTAATGAGATACAGACCGTTAAAGTCAGTGCGATGTACCAGTCCACGTTGTATTTCGTTATATACCACTTTTGATTCTTGAGAAATAACCCCCTTTAAACATCTGAGGCTCATCAATTAAAGTGGCTGGACTATAAGTCTAACGCACAGACCATTGAATCAGTTCCTCAGATGCAAAACACATGCACAATACAATTGCCATCATAAGACTATATGGTCTTTACTCTTTAATAACATGATAATAATGCGTTACGAATTTGTCAATTGGATGATTGGTGTTTGAATGGTATCCAATGATGCCCTGTTGTTCATATGGCTTTTTTTTAAAAAAACATGGTTTGGTCGAATGATTAGGATTTATTAAACATTGGATAGCATTTTGGCTTGTACTGAGAAGCCGACGTCACAGTCAGTTTAAAGGAGCCGTCCGGAGGGTTAGTATATTTTATAGGTGAATATCTTGAAAACTGGAACAGCTTTAGAAACATTACATTGTTCTCAAATTTCTCTTTTCCTCATATCAAAACTAAAATCTTTCAAAAGTCATTCTTCAATACTACATTGTATGTTTGCATTTTGACCAAAATGCACCGATAATTACTCACTAATTGAAATTATAGATTTCTTTAACTGATGCGTTTCTCCTTGTTTTCTTAGTTTTCTCCAAATTTTCATCCAGTCCTTTAGATATTTCGTCGCTCAGACAGATTTGTAAATTATGTTAATGATATGTAAAAGGCAACTCGCAAAGTTTATAAACTTATTTGAATTTTGTTAACTCGGTGGGTTTCGTGGTATACTTAGCCTATATCTGTTTAGGTTAAATGCTTTGCGAAAAACATATATTAAATGCTGTGGCATAAACCTTTGTAACGCAGTTTTCTTTCTGTATATGATATTAGAGATAAACCAAAACTTTTGTAGCTCATCAGCCATTTTGTTGATGACGTCATTCATTTGCCGGAAAGATTCACTCTATTTGGAAGAGTGTATTGCGCAATAACCTGTGATGTCATTCACGGACTACACCAACAGCTGCCTTTGTTTTTCTTCTAAAATTGAAATGATGATATAACCTGCAGGGAAAGTAATTCAATTGTCTGACGTCATATCATTTTATGTTGGAAATGTGTGATCACGTGACTTCATCACAACTAAACAGTGATTTTCAGTTAGGGTTCTCATTGCATCCGTGAAAAATAATGGAAAACATAGGGCAAGTTTGAGGTGGTATCAATGCATAACGTCACAAATGATTGCGCAATGTACTTACCTGAATAAAATGAATAAATTTCAAAATTTTATATTTTAGCAACAGAACGAGCCATCAAGATGACAGTTGGATCAAAATGTTACTTGTCACTTGTTGTGTGATCATAGTTTTTGTTATTGAAATTTTAGACTTCTTTATCTCTTGAACCTTCTTCGTTTTTGGCGGGAAAATACATCGATGGGGCGTTAGTTTGATCAATTTCAATTCTTATATTTTGAATAAGTACATTGTAGGTTTGGAAAACTTTGCCTCCCGAACTGACAAAAATCAAAGAAGTGTTTCAAAGATACAAATATCACGTGGTATATATAGCAAATTCCTCAGTGTCACCTGTATTTACTAACCCTAAGCGCCATAAAACTCAAATTCTTTCTTTCAACCATATAACCCTTCAGATATTAATTAAGAGTGCATTAATTTCTCAGACGTAATAACAAGCTCTTAAATAGAAACAAAGCCCTGCCTAGAACCAAAGACACACAAACATTCACGGTTGTACTAAATCAACCCAAATTCTTGCCGCCAAGTGACAGTTTCATGCTTCTCCAAACTCAATCATGTATCTTTTTTATTTGACGACAGAAAACAACAAAACAAACCAAGAACTATGCGTCTCTTCACGGATTCTGTCACCGAGAGGAAATTATATATTGTGAAAGCTATTATAAGCTTTCATAGAAGGTAATCTTACTTTTTAATGTGTTGACTTAACTCCATAAATTTACCTTCCATTAAATATTTATTTTCAAATGATCTCGAATCGCCTGAAGGTCTTCATAAATTAAAAGAAGAAAGAATGTAAAAGTATTTCATGTACTAAAATGTGAACATTTACTAACATAATAAACAGTACCAAATAAATACACACAAACACACGCACTCACGCACACAAACAAATAGAAATCGAACTGATGCCTAGTCCATTGATATTTCGAGGTTAACATATCGTTTTATGATTAATTATTAATTATTACTTATGTCATTAATTATTAATGCATAAAGTGGAGATATTTAGCAGCGTCTTTAACTGTCGGTCTATAAATATTACCAGTAATGAGATAGCGGTTACATTTGTATTAATTTATATTCTACCATTAAAGTTGCATGATTAAACCAAAACTGAAATTTTCAACGGATGTCGAGTTTGGTGACTTGCTGCAATGTAGATGATTATCCTGACAGAATGACCGATGTCGCTACTGTTTATTCCCGGAAGAAAGCTCGGTGTTGTCAGTTAAATATGTAGCCTATTTTGAGGTGAAAATAACAGAAAAGGAAAAAGTTCTTTGCGCATTGTTTATGTGATATCATATAGACAGGCAGGATGAATGAGTTTGGTTAGATGGATCGATAGATAGACAGATAGACAGACAGACAGATACACAGACAGATAGACAGACATACAGATAGACATACAGACAGACAGATAGACATACAGACAGACAGATAGACAGACAGATAGACAGAAATACAGATATACAGACAGATAGACAGACAGATAGACAGACAGACAGATATACAGACAGATAGATAGACATACAGACAGACGACAGACAGACAGACAGGTGGATGGGTAGATAGGTAGGTAGAAGGGAACAAATCATGTTTTCATATTCCTTCATCCTGTCATACGCAAACATCGATTACTAGATCAACACCCTTAATGGCCTCATATCTGTCTGACAGGTTAATATAATGTATATTCCTACTTGGTGTCACACTTCGCAACAGCTATATACAAGATTAAGATGCTACGTCACAGCGATTTCTACGAATCTACATTATATATTCCTTTAAGATAAACTCCATTCCTTTCGCAGAGAGTGGAAGCCAAATTAAGTCACCAAAAAAAGAAAGACAAAAAGTTGTCGTTGCCGTTGATGAATCAAACTGATAATACAACAATGTTTTTTTTTATTCCTCTTTGTTCCAAACTCTCTAATGTCTTTTCCTGGGAGCATGTCAATAATACGTCTCTCATATGCACGTTCGATCATGCGCGCGTCCACTTATGTAGATTACAACGATAATAAAACATATTTACATGACGCGAAGAATGACTGATGGCGAACTCCTCGCTTCGGGCGTAAGATAATTGACTTCAGGTGCTAATGGAATGTTGTTATCGATAGCTAACACACCTTGAAACTTGATAGTCAACCCCTAACAGTAATTAGTATGTCTGTGCTTCGTCATACGAACAAGGCAAGAATAATTTTCTCTTTTTTTTTTCTTTTTCTTTTTTGCGTGTGTGTGTGTCAATAACAAGCTCCCTGAATTGAGTGCCAGGTAAAGAGGTTTTTGATGAAATAGGCTGCATATGAATCAGCGTGAATACCTTCTGTCACATGTAACGACAGCTCCTACAGTTTGATGGTAATAAATATAAATGACGCAGTTTGCATGGTAAAGAAGACTATAGAACACGCTGGCGGAGTGTTTAGACTCCATCAATCAGACGTTTGGTTTATAACAACCTACTTTTCTTATGGATGAGATTTATTTTATCATGATACAGTCATTCGTCACTAATGAATACAATTGTTTGATACGAATGTATAAACTAAATAGACAAAAAGAAAAATAGACTGGAAAAACAGTAAAGAATAAAACAAAGAAGATAAATTGAGACAAGACAAGAAAGCGACAAGGCAAGGCAAGAATAATTATAATAATATTAATAAATATAAATATAAAAACACGAGACACGCTGAGACAATCCTTGTAGAGAAGAGACAAGTAAAGACAAGGTAAGAAGACAAAAGACATGAAAAGACAGGACAAGTAGACACAAGTGAAAGTTAAAGTTAAGGCTAAACAAAACATGACTAAGTCAGCACAAAGACATACAGGATAAAGTCACAATACTTGCTATAGCCTACTGAGGCGAGGTTAGGCTAGGTTATAGGCTAGGCCCTACGGTGAGAGGCTACATGAGGCGATGTTGGGCAGGGCAGGGCATGATTGGAACGGAATATACTATAGCTTAGAATAAAATAAAGTAGACACGGCGACGGGCGACACGAGACGAAGACTATAAGGGGCAAATGCAAAAGCTATGAAACAGAACTGTTTACGAACAAAGATATGCGCAGTCTACATTTACTGTGTTTGCCCAAATACAACTGCAGTGAGTTACGGTACGTAGGCTACTGGTTGCTGTTGTCACCTCTGTAGTTGACATAGGCCTTTGTTGTTGCTTACGTCAAAGATAGCCGACCGCGACAATATTCCTTCGCTCACTTTCGTTCATGCCATTTTGTATATTTCTCCTGTGAACAAATAACTTTTACAATCGAAATGTTAGCGAGTACATTTTAGTAATGGAATGAATAATGAATCATCGCTGCGAATTATAGGTATCGCTTACCATTTATATTTCTGAGCACTGCTGTTGGGTCTCTTTTATTATCGCGTAAATAAGAGAGACGTTATTCGCTGTGATCGGTTCGGTGATTGGCGAAAATTTAATTTACTTTCATTGCGAAAAAAAAAATCAATACATTCCTCAAAGTATGTTGTATGAAATGAGTATATGGACTCCGCACGGAAAGAAATGGCGATCGACGGAGGACGGTGAAATCAAACTGCCTCCCAAACCCCTCCTCATCCCCTCCGATCTCCAAAGAAATAGAAGAAAATGTAGGAACGATTTCGATGAAATACTCCAGCAGATTTATTTTAACTTACTAACTATATTTTTGTTCCTAACACTCAAGTTCTGAACTATTTAGCGACCTTTACCGAAATGACGGAAGTCGAGAAGGAATGATTTGCGCCCTCTAAAGTAGTTCCGTACCTTCTAACAATACCAGCAAGGATCCCGTCAAAAATCATGTTATGAAAAAGTATACCCCAACTTAGTATAAATACGTATTAATTTTAAGTTACAACCTAAAGAGATAATGTCCATATATTCTATGAGGAATTCTTTTTTTTCGAAATTTCGTGCTAGATAATCAGTGCTATGGTCGAGTATAAACAAAGGCGGTGGCGTTATAGAGGTAATGCAAGCTAGCATCTGGGAGCCTGTCGTGGGTTCGATCCATGGCCGGCCAAATAATACAGTGGTGGTGTTTTCACCCATTGGAAATCCTGAAGTGGTCTACCGAGTTGTCAAAACTTCAAAATGATCTGAAAACTGTAATTTGGATGGCCACCCGACGTGAATTGTAAGTAATAAGTCATTCAACTTCTCCCACGCGTACACGCACATGCGGCGTAACACAACTGCGTTACAGGCCAATGATTACTGCTACTACTTTTATTATTACGACATGATAAACCCGTGTAGCCTAGGCCTCATGTATACTGGCGTATTACACATTGGAATACTTCAATAACTCTATAGCCTGCCGATACTGACCCTTATAGGGGCTCAGATCAATCATTCGTCTTGTAAATTAATTTCAAATATCCCCATCTTGATGACCTATCAAAATTGCATTTAATGTTTTGCTGGGTTTTTTTAAGTTATACTTGAAAGCCATGTCACGTCTGGTCACACAATTTAATATCTTGATCCATGTGCGTGTGTATAACAGCTATAGTGTTTTATATCCTACATAATCATATATATATATTCATATAGCCTATATATCCCAGTCTGTGAGTAGTGTGGCCATTATAGTACACTAGTCTACCTTTTCATGTAGTATACTGCAGGCCGCCTGCCGAGTTGAGGGTTTCAAACCCTTTCTGATCACCATAGGTATTAATGGAATCTACACAAAACAATTCCAAGAATTATGCACACCTTTGCAAGTGATAGATACGAGAGAGGCACATAAACGCTGTATATAGCTATGTCAGTAATTTGTAGAGGTATGTGTGGGCAGACATATCTGTTAATATCGGTTGGACACCGTCCGTGTTGAACATTGCTACCAGTTTGCTGTGTACTCTTTCTGCACTTGAAGTACGAGTACAACAGTATGAGTACTAGCACAAGACGAATACGAGTACCCGTACTCTCCCTCTCTCTCTCTCTCTCTCTCTCTCTCTCTCTATATATATATATATATATATATATATAATACAAATATGCATATATATAAATATATAATAACGCCTACAGTGGAATTACGACCTTACTTACCGGTTTCGAACCTCTAGCCATACAATCATATACAGCGGGAGGCCCGGGTTCGAATCCCAGTGGAGGCTGTAAGTTTTTTCACTGTTCTGGATTTTCCAACTCATTACGATTTCAATTATATACATATATATATATATATTGGGCATTTCTAGGATTGAATCGTGAGGACTTATTACATTTTAAGTCCAAAAGTCCAAATATACCCGCATTTCGTTTGTGACCAATTACAACCCACTCATCAAATCCTTTATGAGCACAATCAAGCAGAATCTTGCTTCATTCACATACGATCAATCTCTAGGTTCTTTGTTTTGTTTTTGCACCTCAAAGAAACAATAACCGCATATGGGATATAGAAGGTTTCAATTGTCATATTTAATTTGAAATGAAGCATGAACTAGTGTGACCAGCATATATGCAGGCAATGTTTTCAATATGCAGCAAATATCTATCAATATTGCGAAACAAGCCACTCCACTAAATTTCTATATGAAGAACTGTTTTGAAGCATTTACGTTCGTTTCTTCATTTTCTCAAAATTTATTCCTATCACGAATCATGCACTGATTAAATAGACTATTATAGTGTGATTGCAATATCCCGAGACCATATACGTGTACAAAGCCATGAGTTCAAAGCAATGAGTTATAAACCCATGAGTACAAACCCATGATTACAAACCCATGAGTACAAACCCCATGAGTACAAAGCAATGAGTACAAACCCATGAGTACAAACCCATGATAACGAGAACAAGTACAGAAAGAATGTACAAAACCACAAGTATACGAGTGTGGACTCGAGTAGTGCAATTCTGTCACATAATAAAGATATTCTCCGTATAAGTTATTAAAATCTCATTAGTTTCCACGCATGATCAATTTAGCGAGAAAATGGCTTTGAGTATATATCTCTCTTCCTGCAGGGGTAATTCTATAAACGATGATCCGGTATAAGTAGGTCGCCCAAACGTACAGGCAAAGACGCGAAAGAAGTGTGGATCTTATATTCTAGAAAGAAAGAAAGAGAGAGAGGGGGGAGAGACAAGAGAAAGAAAAAAAAAGAAAGAAAAAAGGAAGAAGAAAGAAGGACGAGGAAGACGAGGAGGAGATACTTTCCCGAGGGTATTATTTACTTCAATCAAATGCAAGTCAAAGACTGAACTCTAACGTTAGTATATACCATGCATGATGAATATATACCATCATTAACCAGCATTGATCGAGCAAATTTTAATAAGTCAATAGAATTAAGGAATTTGCTCTTCTTCCCAGAGGCAGGGTTATCACATGTCCGACCTAAAGCATTCTCGGCATCCGATGTTCTTACTTCCTCATCCGCATTAGAAATAATTAATTTCCCTGAGCTCGATAAAAGACGGACTATACCGATTGGAAATAGGCCAGGTGAAAACTCTTTCTAACCAAAAAAAAAAAAGGAGAAGAAGAGAAGAAGAAGGAAAATAAGAAGAAAATGGATAAAAAAGAAAAGGGTGAGAGATAGAGAGATGGAGAGATAGAGAGAAACGGAGGGAGATCGAGGGTGATGGTAGATTACATAGGCGTGAAGTTCGTCAAAAATGCCCCATAGGTATATGATGAAGCCAGAATTTCTTTAAAACGCTGATATGATATCAAAGTGGTGACAACTCTAATCGCAAACTGCTCTTTAATGGTCTCTGCGTTTCGCTATGGCTTCTTCATGTCTTTCACTTTTAGTTTTAGAACAAGATTTCTGCGAAATGTTTAAACGAGCCTGCTGGAGATATTTGATGAAGTCTTAGCACTTTAAACGTAATTGTTTCCCGTTGACTTGAAGCTGTAGTGTTTTTTTTTTAATTTGGCAGAATAGTTGACTAAATCTACGGAATGTATAAGTTGAAAAATAAGATTACATATCTATAGACTAAGTATGTCTCAGAATCCACAATTTTTCACATCCAAAATTGAATTTCTGTTTTTTTAACGGCCCTAGGGTCACATCCCTGCTCTTTAAAATCCTGGACCCGCCCTTGTAATTACAACCCTAGATCCGCCCCTTGTAATTACAATCCTAGATCCGCCCCTTTTAATTACAATTCTGGCTCCGCCAATTGTAATTACAATCCTGGATTGGCCCCTAGTAATTACAACTATATAGGCAAAGACTTCAAAGTTTTATAACAAAAATAGGTTAACGATGTTTCACTAATTTTGTGAGATACAAATTTCTTTAAGTCGTGGAATAAATATTATCATTATATTTCGCTATACGATAAAAGTGAACGAATCAGCCAAGTATAGCTATGTATATCCCTACATATAGTTTGATGGAAGACTATCCAATATCAGACTACATAAAAGTATGTGTGACTGTAATACCTGCTTATAGGATACACTGAATCGAATTAACAAAACGCAGCAGCAAAATAAAATGCACGTTTATGAAATTGTGGGCAGCGCGTATATCGATGTATCATGCCTTTAATCATATAGATTTACTAACCTTCCATTGTGGAATAACTTCCATAACTTAGGCTATCTTACGGGGTATACACGCAGACTCAAGGGTTTTAAATAAACATTGAAAAGAGGCGAAGTATAGGCTATGACCTAAAAACATAACATTTGTAAAGAGCAAGCAAACACTTCCTTATTCTTGTTACAATGTGGTATAGTCCTATGTTTTTGTTAATATTGCTTATAATCCTATTCAAGGCTAGAGATGTGTTTATTCACATGGAATTTACTTCACACTCGATGGGAAATTACGTTTCGAAAAAAAATGTAGCAGCTATCTTCTTTTTTATTTTGTTCGCAGGTATACAATTTGAAACTCTAGCACAAACTATAGTATTTCAACTTGCTGGTATCAAAAAAGGTAATCAAAACACTTCATGAAGTTTCCTCTCTATATGCAAATCATACAACACGTCACCAGGGTCGCTGAATATGCATGCGCACCCACATCTATCGTCAGTCGGGTGGAGATTATTATTATTTTATACATTCAGCCAGGAAGAAGTTACACCACTCCTCCGGGCCCGAGACGCCCTCAGCACTGATCCAGGGGGTGGTTGGTGTTAGGGTTGTGGTTGCACCCCCCCCCCCTCCTCCTTTTTCAACCTGAAACAAAACTGCAAGAAGTATTTCTAAGCACAACCTTGCGGTTTCATTATAGTCAACGTGTGCTTCAGAATGCAGAGTTTCATTCCTAAACTTTTAAGTTTTGGTGAAGAGCACCGCCAAGACGGTTCCAACGCACCCAGAGCCACAAATCAGTCGCCATTTGCCCCTACCCCTCACCGCCCCTCTAAAAACTGAAACGTATATATCAACTTCAAACGTTGATTTCTTTATAAAGAGCATTTTACCAACTGAATGCAAGTTTCTCCAGAATGTATATTATATGTTCCCCCTTTTCATCAGTCACAAGGAAATTTACCCTGGAGTATCCTCTTAAGTGTCATATATATATATCCCTACAAACGATTATTTGATTTAATCGACTCGTTTACACGCATGCTTTCATCTAATTCGGTTAAACGTTTTAATATGACGATGAGAGCACAGGCCTGGTAAATAATAATAATAAGACCATGTAATATGCCCGGTATGCGCGGTCATCTACTGAAGAAGAAAAAAACACCAATCTCTCCATCTCTCTCTCTCCACCTCGCAGCCTCTCTCGGTGTCCAGCGAGGCCTGCCTGACTCACCGATGACTCATGGATGAAAAGTTGGTCAAGTAGTGTTCTTAAAATGCAAATCAAGGAAGGAAACACCTCTATTGCCTCTACAGGGTATACTGTCCGTCGATAAAAAACACACTTCTCTCACGATACGATTTCTTCACTTAAGTTGATGAAAAGAATTGCTCTCAAAATGAAACGTGGAGAAAAGAAAGATAGAAAAGAAAAGAAAAGAAAAAAACTCGAAAGTAAGACAATAAGCCTCGCATGAAAGTGACGCTCGTTACCTGGACAAACTCAGGTGATATTTGCATTTCCCACGTCTTAATTGACCTATATGTATATAAGATATATATAGGATATATGTATATATATATATATATATATATATATAAATATATATATATATATATGTATAAATATATATATATGTATAAATATAAATATATATATAGGCTATATATAGATATATATATACATATATATAGATACATACAAATATATATATATATAGGCTATATATAGGCTATATGTATATAGGCTATATATATATATAATATATAGGCTATATATATAATATATAGTCGGGTGTTAATGCTGACTTGTCCTAGATCTAGTTATGTGTTTTCATGTATATGCCGTATGATGAAACAGTAAAAGATCATCGCTATGGTCCTGTTAGCTAAACAAAAATTAAACAATGGTTACCCATTGGGAGGGGGAGGGGAGGGGAGGGGAGGGGGAGGGGGAGGAGCGAAGGATGGTGACCACTTTGCAGACTTCAGAAAAGACTACACCTTTGTGTAACTGCCAAGTTATATAGCATGCGATGTACATCATGCATGGTCTTACAGATAGTCAAGCTCCGACCGTTTATCGGCACAAATCTTGACATATATACATATATATATATATATATATATATATATATATATATATATATATATATATATATATATATATATATATATATATATATATATATATATATATATATATATATATATATATATATATATATATATATATATATATATATATATATATATATATATATATATCGTGCGTTATCGATGAAAGGTAGGTCCCTACATGTGACCCCTTTCTTTTCAAGATTGGAGGTAAATGGTCAGGCTATTGTTCACGTTATATTCTTTCAATCTTTTCTTAGTACTTGGTTGCATTTTGCTTTCTTGCTTGCTTCCTTTCTTTCTTCCTTGTTATTTTCTCTCCGTTCCGACATGTCCTTATATAAGGTGAATTCCTTAGGGTCATTTACAGTTGTGGTTTGTGCCAATCTGGCTTTCAATTCTCAGGTTTGTTTTGCTTGCTCTAGTTCTGGAAGCGACGCTTATATCAATTTATCATCGCCTCGTCGAATGTGAGCATGTGTTCCAGTGGTATTTTTTTTTTCTTTTTTGATCTACGGTGAATCCTAAGTACCTTTCCTTAAATAAGTAAAATATCCTAGGGCTTTAATACCAGACCTATCCGTCTTCACTTTCCATTGAGCTCAGTTTTTAAGAATATCTCTCAAAACATATCGAATGGAATTAAAAAGGACCTTTCCAGGAATATTTTTCTAAACGAATCAATTGGAAACCGTTTCAACTAATGTGGTTCGTTCGACCTGTAGGTCTATTTACACAAGTGTTTTATGGTGACAATAATTTTATAAGTGATCCACAAGATTATTATATTATTATTATTTTACTGACTGCTATTTTTTTTTTCTGTTTCTGATCCCCCTTTCTTGAAGTTTTCATAATTGATTCCATTTTTGAGACTATAGACTGAATTATGAAATTCCCTCACTCATGAAAAAAACAACATAAAAGTATTGACATATGCTGTAGACGCCATCATCATTAGTCTACAAAACACATCAGAAACGGCTTAAAATAATAATAGTGATGCATGGTTGCAAAGAATAAACAGATAACAAAGTATTCTCTTCGAGTAGGTTACTAAAATGCCCTTATTTCTATATATTGCAATCCAGATATATGAACTCCTTCTTTTCATAACGCAAAAGATATTTGTATTAAACATTTATGTGACGTATAGTCCCTGATCACGTGGTTTGAAACTGTTTCAACCGTGCCAAAGAACAGTGGTGGATCATGGATTTTTCGGAAGAGGGGCGCCTGGGAGGCAAGTGTACCGGTATACCGATGTACCGGTATACCGGGTGTACCGGTATACCAGGTGTACCGGTATACCAGGTATACCGGTTGGTACTGCTGAAACAGAAGAAGAAAACATTGGCAAGCTGGTGGAAGTTATTGCCCGCGTTGATTTTAGTAATTGCTAGTTAATCCAGTGATTATATGCCATTTTGAAACTGAGTTTCATCGCGAATCGTGGAGAAAAAAAGATATGAGAGAAATCTAGAATATGGCTGTCAAGAAAATAAATGATTTTAGGTATCTATCTATCTACATATCCATCCATCCATCCATCCATCCATCCATCCATCCATCCATCCATCCATCCATCCATCCATCCATCCATCCATCCATCCATCCATCCATCCATCCATCCATCCATCCATCCATCCATCCATCCATCCATCCATCCATCCATCCATCCATCCATCCATCCATCCATCCATCCATCCATCCATCCATCCATCCATCCATCCATCCATCCATCCATCCATCCATCCATCCATCCATCCATCCATCCATCCATCCATCCATCCATCCATCCATCCATCCATCCATCCATCCATCCATCCATCCATCCATCCATCCATCCATCCATCCATCCATCCATCCATCCATCCATCCATCCATCCATCCATCCATCCATCCATCCATCCATCCATCCATCCATCCATCCATCCATCCATCCATCCATCCATCCATCCATCCATCCATATTTCATTTATTTATGAACAGCAAGGCTATATTGTAAGTAAATGACGCAATTTTCATTATCTTTTGTGACAGTGTGTAGTTAACCGACGCATTTTGAAAGTAACAAATGTTTGTGTTTTACTTCAGAAAATGTTTGTTTTACTCTTATTCAACGCACGCTGTGTATGGTCTTTATCAGCTTCCGTACGTCTTTCATCATACCGTTTTTTTTTTCACTTTCTACTTGACTAGCCGTGACACAATAGTAAGGAATCAATATGATTGGATTGCACCTAAGGTATAGCTTTAAAAACAGAAAGGCCCGAGGTAATTCATAGATCATATTTGACTTCAATTATTCCAAATACCTTCAATTAATTAGAAGGAACAGAGCTAACCTGTAACGTGGAATGTTACACAGTGATTCATGAAAAATAGTTTCAGTATTTTAAGGTACTATAAACTGGTAGACTGTTCGGCTATATAGTGGTAACATGTAAAGGGAGAGTTTGCGTTAGTGGTCATCGCACATAGATAACACATTACGTTTTATATATATACGGTGTATATATACGGTATATATATATATATATATATATATATATATATATATATATATATATATATATATATATATAGATATATATATATATATATATATACCGTACATATATATATATATATATATATATATATAAATATATATATATATATATATATATATATATATATATATATATATATATATAAGCTAAAGAGAAGCAGCAATAAGACGGTAGAGAAAGGAGAGAGATGGGGGGCAAAAATTCGATATCGTCTTATTTAGATGAATAAAACTTCATAAAATTTACCAATACTATAATGAAAAGTCTTTGGATTAATCATTTATATAATGCAGTTCTAGATGGGAAAAACACCCACAAAAGTGTGCGAGGAGGCATAATTGGGGCCTTTTAATGTATATAGGATATTTTCTTAACTTGATGAGCAAAGAAAAATATACCAAATCGCAGTAATTTTATATAACCACACAATCAAAATATGAAAAGAGTATAGGACTATATGAGATGGAGTATACATGAGGCGGTATATCCATTCTCAACGATTTCGCGCAGACAGTTCGTATGTCGTACGGTATTTATTGGTGTTTTCCTTTTACCCGGCCAGCAGTCATAATTATGAAGACCACGTGGTCACAGTTATGGTGTTAATTAGAGGCGTGGAGGTAAGAATGAAGTATAGCGGTATCATAAATAGGTATGGTTGTCATGGGGGTTATGTTTGTGTAATTGAAGTAACGTTTCTTTGAAGGCCTTTCAGTAAATTCAAGTATAGAAAACAGCTTTTGAAGGTTAACTTCAATTGAACTTTGACCTCTTTCTTTCCCATTATAGATATTTTCTTTGACAATCGGTTTGAACTTACGACGTTTGTTGAAACAGTTAAAAGACGTTTCACTAGAAGAAAAAAAAAGCCCCTTTCAAATTATAGAATGTCGCTGGAAGGAATAACATGCATACATGAAAATGTTTCGTTAACCAATTATCTCAAATGAATCTCGCAGTTGTTTTTACTTTCCGTCTCCTTTTATTTCCCTTTTCCAGCCCTTAATTGCATATGTTAGGCGATAGTTTACAGAACTCCATATTTCCTGTTATGCATTGAATACAACCAGCTTTTTATCCATACATTCTTCCTCTTACATCGGCGACATTTTTCTATACATATTTTTATTTGATCCCCGTTGAGACTGGTGGCTATTCCTCATTACCCTGCAGACTCTGATTTTTCTTCTGCACCAGAGGAGGAAACACTTGGTTATATAAAAAGAAAACCCGTGAACATATATGTTTTTATCGTTTAAAATTGACGTCACGATTATTATTTGAGCATGCGTAGTACCAGCTGCGAAATGAACTCTTTACAACCCTTTCCGTCTGTTACACTGTATATCTCCTGTAGGGATCTATTAGAGGGATAGTAAGGGTAAAATAATTTGTTTATTTTAAATCCAAGAGGCCAGGTGTTTATCTCTGATCCGGAAAGGGCCACTATATATACTGAAAAAAAAAATCTCGTAGGGCCGGTTTGAGGCCCATACAGAATATTCAAAATATTTATGAATACGTTCGGATATACCGACAAAATACGCATGCACAGGATAGAGGTTTTGAAGAACACGTGATCAAATATGAACATTAATGAGATGTACATGAATTGTTACAACTATTTGTCAAGTTGAATTGGCATGCACGGTGAGTCTGACTATTGGAGTTGCGGCATCACTTCGAATCACACCTATATAGTCGCATGTAACTGTTAAAAGTGCCTGATTGGACTGTCGTTAACTTCCGTTTGTATATTGTAGCCATTTCTGTTTTAAAATGATCATGTTTCTCTGTGTGTGTATGTGGGTTGTCGGGTGGGTGGGTGGGTATATCTATCGATGTTAGAACTTGTGTATGACTAATTATACAGTTAGTGAGTCTTTACACTGATATTTATAGAGAATGTAGGAAATTCATATTAAACATCAACCATACCGTATAGAAATACTTACATTGACATTCTTAACCACATGACAGGGTCAATTTAGGCTATTATTTCTCTTTTCTATACATCAATGTGGAAAACATGTAAGTCTTATGTGTTAATCTAGCATTGATTACATACCTTCAAAAAAATCGCAATTGATGTGTGTTGCACTTTTGTACCACATCTATATCAGGGAAATGAAGAGCTTTGGGAGTTTAACAATCAAAGTGGCTGGACTACTTAGACTAGTCTACAGATCATTCGATCAGCTCCTCACCAGCAACAACAACAAGTCTTTATAAAAAACATGTCTGTTGCATGGCACTTTAACAATGTTATCATGAGCAGCAGACTCTTCGATGTCACCCAGAATTGTTTGTTGCTTATATAAGAAGTTAAGGAAAGATACATATTGGGTTTGGAGTTTTAGCATTTATGAAACAACGGATCATCCTCGTGTAACAGTAATATGACCGATGATTAACACAGAGTCACAAATTAGTTTCCAAAACTCAATTCATAAATATTAAAAATTAAATAGTTTGAAAGGCCTGTTCTTCGTGCCTGATAATCTTCCGCGTTTGTCGAGGAATTTGTGTGCGTGGGTGTGTGTGTGCAGGTTTGTCATGGATTCACTTTATGCAGTGTACGGTATTATTACTGAGATTATTGTTTTTTGTGTGTGCTATAGCACACACAAAAAACGGTTTGACTCAAGTCTAGCGCTAGTCTCGTCCATTATTTATACAAATAAAATAATATTTAGGGCATTTTGAAAGTCTCTTTGGAGTTGAAGGCGGATACCTTATCAAAAAACCTTGTGACGTCACCATTTCCCCCTCTTTTTGTGCACTGAAGGAGTAACAAACGATAATCGAATAACCAACCACTACCGAAATAGGACAAGGCTACTGAATTCGCTCTCAGTCCCTTCCTATCGCCCTCCGCGGCGACTTTCAACGGAAGCGTCTTCTTGACAAAATGCCTGGGTTTCGAGGGACGCCGCACTTGCGACAAAATCATTACCATAACCAATGCCGCAGGCCGAGCCATCATGAAAACATTATGTTTACAAATATGCCGTTTTTTTTTTTTACATTGAATACCTGACGGCCATTTTGCATTTTGCATAGAATGATATTTTAAACTCTGTCCTTTTCGTCCACATCTTCCGTGCCTCATTTTTACAAGTTCCGAAGGAGAAGATGAAAAAAAAATTACTATTCCGTCACATAATCCGACAGACGACGTACACATAATTATTATATATACACATCAAACAAGCAGTGTAGAACATTGACACACTATCAGGATAGGCAGAGGAAACTTTGCAGTGCATTTTCCTACGGTAAGAGTGAGGATGCAGAAAGCAAACTGGAAAAGGAAAAGTATCTAATAACAAAGATTATCATATATTCCAGATGAAGGAAATATCAGGAGGGAACAACCCCCCCCCCCCCCCAACACAAAAACATATTCCTTCACCCATCTTAATCCTCTATGTCGCTTTGTGTTGCAAACAATGAACACGTGATGAGATGAGGGGTATTTTATTAACCTTTTAATGTCTACATTAGTACAACATTGAACATTATGCAATACTTAGGTGCATCGTGTTGAAACTCACATATGGTCATTGTTTATAGGTTTGCATACGTAGATGTGCCATTCATCCTCGTGACAGTCATTAGTTACAAATTAGATCGGCATAGATATAGTGTGGGCCTATTTGTTAGAACGATCATGGACATAGTTTGTGCGCATTTTGGGTGTTTCGTAGTCTATTGTTTGATAGACTATGTTTAAACTCGTTTTTTTCCTCTTCTTTACATTTGAGAAATTTTCCCTGTCATCAATTTATTTTGGTTGCGTTTGTGTTTGCTTCTGTTGACTAGCACAAATACTTTTGACTATGACCATGACCAAGACCATGAATGTAGATATAATAGCTTTTTTTCTTTTTCTTTCTCTCTTTTTTTTTCTTTCTCAGTCGAAACCTCAAAGAAATGGTCACCGCTTACCCCTTTCTCCATTAAATGCACCCCGGTAGATACCTATGCACGTCAATTGATATATATATATATATATATATATATATATATATATATATATATATATATATATATATATATATATATATATATATATATATATATATATATATATGTATATATATATATATATATATGCCAACTTCAGCAGCGTTTCTATTCAAATAAAAACCCAACCTTAATGTGGCCTTAGCTCTACCCTGGTTTAATTAATTATTAAGTGCGTTATGAAACATTCTCTCCGACCAAATAGGTGCAAATCTGGTGCAACTAGTCATTAGCCCAGTCATTTGATGATAAAAAAAAGATAAACGTTCGTTTGATCCTTATGTGCAATTGAGACTCATCTGTTGTGAAAGTCCTGTGAGGTCAACGGGATAGACGGGTTCCCTGTATATGCTTTGGAAGTGAAGCACAATATACCATGGGTCTCAAAATTATGCTTCCCTGTGATATCATGAAAAAATTATGGAGACTTCATCGTCAGGCAATTGTCACGTTATAAAGAACGACAAATTATATTTGATGTATTTACAGCTTTGAAATGACGTCACTCACTCTGTTATTGCCAGATGCATATACCATAGAAAATTTCAAAATAGCAAAGTTTAGGGACATAAATACAATTGCCTGACGATGGAGTGGTGACCACTCCGAAATATAGCAGTATGTCGTTGTTAAAAATATTCGCTTGTTTATCTTTTATATTATCAGTATGGACCACTACTATTTATATATATATATATATATATATATATATATATAACAACGACATAGGCTATATATATATATATATATATATATATATATATATATATATATGTATATATATATATATGTATATATATATATATATATACAACAACGACATATATATATATATATATATCGAGCGCAAACGTCGGTCATAAATCTATCCAAGCGTGCCACCTATGTCGAACTGACAAGTTTTATAAGTCTTAGGTGTAAAGTCCGTTGTTCGGCGGTTAAGGGTGCGTAATTCTACCACATTGGGACCTTAAACTTGTCACTGATTTGATTCATCACGCAGTGAATTACTACAAGCGTTGTGTATGCGATGACAAATGATTCGTGAGAGAAACAGGGAAGAAACTCCTTGCAGGATTTAGTTCGACCTTTGACCTGGGGTTTCTAGTCTACGGTAAATAAGCTGTGAACAGTAGTATTAGTTGTATACAGCTTGTGTACAAGTTGCTGTCGTCTATATCTTTTTAACATTAAATTGAATTATGGTTAAATTATTACGTTGTGTTTCATGGCTATAGTAGTTGTGATGGTTTGGTGAATTCCATCTTCGTATATATACATATATATTACCACGAGAAATGACATATACATACAACTACCTTCATCTGATAATTCAATGAAACGAGGTAGGGTTGTTAGAGAGAGGTAAGGTAAGTGAATGTAGGAAGTTAGGGGAGAGGGGGAGGTAGGTAGGTAGGGGAGAGATGAAGGTAGGTAGGGGAGAGGGCAAGAAGGGACGAGGAGAAGAGACGGGAGATGGAAGTAGCTGGGACTGGGGAGATGATAGGTGAATGACTATAGAGAAAAGGTAGGCTTAAGGATATACGGGTTAAGAGAGAAAGTTCCATGCAAGTATGGCAATTTCAACTTCACTTAGAGATGGTGTCCCGTCCCCTCTCAAACCCCCCTCCCCTCCCCCACCCTTACCAATCCCAAACCTGTGTCGGGGGCCCTGATGATGGGAATAATCTAACTAGTAAATAAATAGGCTGTGTCTACTCACTAGCCAAGAAAGCAATATAGTTCTAGCAAATATACAAAGACTGCCACGTAAAATGCAGAATGGAATCTGTACAGTTATATATCTCCTTTAAAGTACTTTAAATATTTAAAGAGACATGTCAGCATTGCAACATAATCAGAAAGTTAAACCATCATTAGTTTCACTTTTCCAGACACAGGCTCCATGTGATTCATCTTCAAGTTATTTGTGGACATGACGTGTTTCCTATATATCAAGTCATCTCGTAATATGTTGATATGCTCTTAAATTTAACACTCAAGCGTTTTAATAAGATCTAGAGATTTATGTATCTCTTTAATGTGCCCTGATATATTTAAAGTGGCATGTCGCTACTTGTAATCAGTCAGAAAGTTATTCTCTCATACGTGTAATAAGTTCTTGATTTGTGGTCAAGATCATGGCATCAAAATGGGCTATGTAGACATTAACATACCTCTTTAATATATCTTACATAGTTAATGTGGCGTACCAGTGTTCCAATCAACGGGGAAAGTTAAACTAGCATAATTCAAGATCACTTTTCCGGGCACACTTTTATTCACCTGTATAAGTGTATATGTGTACACAATGGCAATTCTTTCATCTATATAGAAAAGTATAGATATGATGTTAATTATGCATGACGTCACTATGGGATCTGTACAGTGATATGTTTCTTAAATGTGCCACCCATATTCAAAAGCAGCCTGCATATATAACTATTGTTACTAACCAAACGGGACTGACCATTTAGTACACTGCAGCCTTATACCAGATTACTTTACCAGAACCAGACAATATATAGGTTCATCTGCACGTGAAGTCTTCTGTACGACGTAATGTGTTCCTTTAATATCGACGGAGGCAGTCTATAAAGTAAGGGTCTTGACATGCGGTTCGGTTCATAGTGTCCAAGAAGATCGTAAAATGACATCGCTGGATTTTACAACTTATTTTGGTGTTGACCTCTTATATCTCTCTTTCTCTGAGTCTGTTTTTCCCTCTATCTTTCTGTTTCTCTTCGTGTTTTTAGTAGTATACGATCGCAACCACCGTAAATTCCGTGTAGGCTGTGTCATGGTACATATGGGCCACCCACTCTATATGTGCATATCAAACATTGTATGTGCATGTGTGTAATCCCCAAACACACTGAACGAAAACAATTTGAGAAGCCGGGAAGAGGACCATCATGTGAATAAATAAGGATAATGTGGATACAATAGTCGATCGCTCATTCTTCACCAGGATTTGTTAGGGAACTTCCTGGTCTTCATGACATTACACATGGCTGGAACACAACCCAGCTTAGAAATCTTAAAAAAAAAAGTTACTTATTAACTATGACGTAACTGAAACTTGGTTGCCGGAAATTGTCGGCCTTCAATTATAAGGTTAAATGTATAACGACGTCGACGAAGAACACATACGCATGCGTACGTGTAAATACGCAACAGATTGGATCTAGGGAAAACTTTAATCAAACAGTATTTCATATTTCATGAATGGATGTTAAAAACAAAAAATGTCATCGTAGTAAACAGGCTTCAACGTTACAAGAAGAGATAGAAAACACTGTTTCTTATCTACTATTGCAACAAGCGCCTGTGTCGGTTAATATATAACAGTAAGAATGTCTAGCGTTTCGATCCAGCAGAATCTTCTCCAGGCTGAGGCGAACAAAGGCTAAACCTCTCATCTTACTGTTGTTCTGTCGTTTTCCGTTCTTTTCTTCTTTCAAGTTTCCAATTAACGTGTCTGCCCCCCTTGTCTATTTGTGTGGGTGTGTGTGTGTGAGAGAGGGTGTTTGTGTGTGTGTGAGGTTGTTTGTCTGAAAAAAGATCCACTTAGGACCGAGACGTTAGACCCACTAACATTTATAAACTTAGCAAGGATTTATCAAAACAAAGTAGTTTTGCGAGTCAAATTCTAAATAGCTAAGAAAGTTACGCCAGCAAAGGGGGGAGGGGGGGGGGTTGCCATTAGTAAATGTTACTGACAAAAATGCCAGCGTAAGATAATGTTGAATACGTCGATTAGCTTGCACCAAAATGAGAAGGTATCATAATATATCCGAACAATAACTAAATTTGAAAAAAAAACATGACCAATGTAATGAATAAAAAACCATTTCAACTTGAAACAATGGTATGCTGTTGCTAAAGTACCGATATCTCTCAAAGGAAAATCTAACTTTCCTAGCAGTTTGGGGGAGGGGAGGAAGGGGGGGGCTTGTGGTTGTTCATCACATGCATCTATATCACAGAAGATAATTATGGTGGATGGGTTTACTTCTCTGTCAGCTCCTCCTGAACTAATCGGCTATAGGCTTGTTCGTTAAGTACAACACAGATCCTAAAAACTCACGTGAGTGCAACTACAGAGTGCCCACGGGCTGTAATTTGCATCAGAGCCCACTTTTAGAAGTTTTCATTTTGATAAAAGTGAGAAGATATAGTTTCTCATGAAATAAATTTTCCCTGACCCCTGCCAATTAACCTGGCCGGGTCCCAGAGCGGTACCCCCCCCCCCCTCTCACCCCCCAATACCCCCGGACCCGTTTCTTTAGGTCTGGTGACATGAACCCGGTGGTAAACTTAGAGAGCTCATCTTAGCCTGGCCTCATCTTAAATTTTATCAGGTATACCGTTATCACCTTAGAAGAGGCACCCGGAACAATGATTGTGAACAAACCCATCTTCTTGTTGTCTTGTCTTTGAATTCACACGTATCAGCAATCAATACCATCTTCACTATTGGTAGAATCTCAAGTGATGTGCTCATCTCTCACTTCTAGTCCTATTCACGGCTCAAAATTGAAAAGATCTCTTTTATCTCTCACTCTTTTCCCACAATACATTGCAGTACTTGGCTATTGCCTACGGTTTGTCTCACTCACTCCACCTTTCTCTCTTTCTTTCTTTCCTTCTTTCTTTTCATTTTCAAGAACTTGCCTATCAAAGCTATAATTGGTATATCGCTCTCACGGGTTTATTGTATGGCCACAAACGCCTTCATTTGTCCATGTTGATTGCCTCTTCTAACAGTTAGAACGATCCTTTTGTGTTGAAAATCTATTTAGCGCGAAGAAAAGCTGATCACCGCAAACTATCTAACAATAGGCTAAAAACCCTATACACATTGCATATGTAAAGGCTTTGCAGTGTTGTAATGGCCTTCCAGTTTTTGTCTGTTCAGCGACCATGGGAGTTTCTATATACCCAGCAACTGTTTATGCGTTTGCTTATTCTAAATGTCATGAACGTTATTTAATGATATAATTGAGAAAGTAGAACGTATATACCAGCTGGTGTATATACAGCTATGGTAGACCATATATATCAGCTGCCTGTATCTGCACAGCTATGGAAGAACGTATATATACCAGCTGGTGTATAGGTAAAGTAAAACATATACCGACTGGTGTATGTGCACAGCTACAGTAGAACATATATACCAGCTGGTGCATGTGCACAGCTACGGTAGAACATATATACCAGCTGGTGTATGTGTACAGCTATAGTAGAACATATATACCACCTGGTATACGAGTACAGCTATAGTATAACATATATACCAGCTGGTGTATGTGTATAGCTATAGTAGAACATATATACCACCTGGTATACGTGTACAGCTATAGTATAACATATATACCAGCTGGTGTATGTGTATAGCTATAGTATAACATATATACCAGCTGGTGTATGTGTACAGCTATAGTATAACATATATACCACCTGGTGTATGTGCACAGCTATAGTAGAACATATATACCAGCTGGTATACGTGTACAGCTATAGTATAACATATATACCAGCTGGTGTACGTGTACAGCTATAGTATAACATATATACCAGCTGGTGTATGTGCACAGCTACAGTAGAACATATACCAGATGGTGCATGTGTATAGCTATAGTATAACATGTATACCAGCTGGTGTATATGTAAAACTATAGTAGAACATACATACCAGCTAGTGTATGTGTACAGCTATAGTAGAACACATATACCAGCTGGTGTATGTGTATAGCTACATTATAACATATATACCAGCTGGTGTATATGTACAGTATATAGGATCAAAAGCGTCACAAGTTACAGGACAAAAAATATTGTGCCCCGCATCAAGTTGTTGGCGCCCCTCTAAAGCGTAATTCCTGACTTCCGGGATTTCCATCCATCGATTATTTTGCTAGTTCTGGTACTGCTACATTTGATACATTCACTCTTTGAATCACTTGATGCCCATCCTCCATCAATTTCATAAATTTATCATTTCAGTCTAACTGTTTAGGATATTAGTGCAGCGCCTAATCTAATTAGTCTGAGAAGAAGAATTTGAAAAGTCAAATAAATACTTTTCAATGCTCTTTCAAAACTTTCTTTATAAAACATTTGAAAAGAATCAGCACTTTCGCAGTGTATATCCAACTTTCATCACTTTGAATTCTGATTCAGAAATATATCGCAGAAAGTATCACACAGTCAGACAGTTTCTCATTTTGAAATATTAAGTCATAAGAAGCTTTCAATAAATTTCAGTAATTATAGAAATATTTTTCTTTAATTCTGTAATCCATGGTGTAACATTGAATATTTGTTTTTCAAATTAATATTAATAACACTACCGGTATATTACAAGTTCATCAGATGCTGGGCGTACGATTAGCAAGAACAGTGGGTTGGACGCTGGTAAAGTCTCATATCTCAAATGAAGAAGAAAACTTCATTATTTTCTTATTGTCGGATACGTTATCCAATAAAATATAGCTTTGACACTATAAGATGATGTGTCCAACCAGAATGACTCATCAACTTAAATGAAACGTTTCTTCTTCCTATGTTTGAACTACCACTCAACAGTCAAATAAAAAAGTACCCGTCATTTGGAGTACATCTGTGTAACGGTACCCCTGGGTCATGTACCCTCTGGATGATGTACCCCGGGGTAATAAGCACGTTACAGTTTCATAAAAGAAAACTTGAAACTACAACTTCAGTCGACAAACTTTGACATCACACATGAAGTAGAATGTGGACGAAAATTTATTATTTTAAAGGAATCTATTGACCGAGCTAAACAGGTCTAAAACTGCCGCAAATCATTATAGTCGAAAAAGCACAAAATGCGCAGTTAGCAAATACAAGTTATACATAAAACCGTTTGAATGTGTGTCAAGGAGGGGTTGAGATAGGGTCGGGGGAGGGGCGTGGTCTCAGACCTTGTCAAACATAGTTTTATTCACTCTTGAGCATTTAGAGATTATGAATCATAGATAAGTGTTGGAAGTCCGAAAGATCGTATAGAAGAAGAAAAAATGTAAATATTTCATTGTGGTTAAGTTTTTCTCATGTTCCTCTTTTGACCGACAGTTGCTGCTAAGAATGTCCACTTGTGGAAAGAATCTAACCACGTAAAGCATGCATACATTTCATGTCCTAAAACGTGCCAATCTGAAACTTTCCTCAACTTAACTTAATTCCTCTTTGAGTGTCTGATGAACCAGTGACGCTGTCTGTATAAAAAATGTATATACTGTTCTGGATTTTCCAACTCAATAATATTTCAATTATATATATATATATATATATATATATATATATATATATATATATATATATATATATATATATATATATATATATATATAAATAAATGTTGAATTAACTTTCATTGATTTTTGTAAGGTTGACCAGGTCGTTGCCACACATTTTTCCAGGTGATGACGTTTCATTACAGTTATTACCTTGTGCAGGGGAAGTTTCGAGTTATTGATGTATTCTCAAGCCGCCATAAGCTGCAGGTGTGCAACACCTTTCAAATCTTTTCCTCGGTTGAAGCGAAACTAAGATGTCAATAATTCTATACCTGGTCACTTCCATTTAATGACAGGGGTAACAGAAAAATGTAGGTTTGATGAAAGGAGAGACGAGAGAATTTCTACGTCATATTTTAACCTTAAACTTAAGCTTCTTTTTTTGGGGGGGCCTACAAAATGATCGACAAATTCAAAGGAAGCTTAGAAAATGAACAAGTATAATATGTGTTTTTATTTCATGCGGGCGATTTAATGGGGAGGTGCGCCAGCATGATGGAGGAATCCCCCCCCCCCCCCCTCCACGTTGATGTCCCACATGATACATATGGTTTATAACGAATTACAAATTTGGAGGTTTGTGTATTTTCTAAACCGCTTTGCTTACTTTTGATTTTCTATTTGCCCGTAGCCAAGCCACATTGTCAGCGTGCTAATTTTGTGTTAGAGTGAGGGGGTGGGGGGGGGGGGGATGGTTGGAAGTGTTTGAGAACGTGATATTTTTGTTTGAGGGAAAGGTATGTTCCATTACGCATTATGCTTCCATACGCAGTCATTGTTACCTACATTAATATTAATCATATATGTACCAGTACATATTTCGTTGTTTTCATAAAGAACAATCATACAATTATTTCGTAACTTGTCCCGATAGGGCTACAGGCAGTATACCGTCAAAACATGACCTGGTATCTACTCATTTCTGTTCAACAGTATGTACATGTGAGACCACCGTTATGCCCGAACTTCCTACTTCAACTCTGGCAACAACTTCGAAAGACATACTTTATTCACCCACCCCCCCGGCACCCTCCCCCAGGAGGTGACAGGAACGTTTGGAATACTGCAGTGGAGTACGCATGCATCCCTTTGTATACAATCTGGGTAATACCTCCATGTCTCAGTTATAACAGATCAAACTGATGCGCTATCATGAAGTGTATCTGGCAGTCTGCTAGCAGTAGTGTCTCTCATGCACAACTTGACGCAAGAACAATAGCCACTGGGGTAGCGAAAGGGGGTTGCCTGTCCCCTACCCCCCCCCACCTCCCCGTCCCGGCTCCGCCACCTCTGACATTCGAGAAATTGATTGCGGGGTAAACGTCAAAGCATTGTCACTCAATGTGAGAACAAAATAAAGTTTACACTGTTTTGAATATGTGGGACACAAAAATGGATTGGCATTAAAAATGAGCTGTTAGTAACAGAATAAAAAACTATATATAACAGCGCTGTTATAATGCCAATGAAACACTGGCTGTATATGCTTCTCTATTTTTGTTGAATCGCGCCAAAGAATAAATGCCACTGTCAAAAGTTTTGTTCACACATTCGTCTTTTGACATGTTGTTAAAGTGTAAACAATATTTCCAACTTTCAAGTGGTGCATGGAATGAAGACAAAATATGCCGCTGCTAAACTGATCCCATGAAGTTAAGGGAATTCTTTTTACCAAACGAAATACCCTTTTTTATCGCTTCTCGGCCTTTTGGCTAAGATCATGTATCTGTTCCCTTTCGAGGGGAATGGTGATGCACACCTGACGATGATCACACAGTCACAGTCCCGATGCAAGGGGACTGGGGCTGGAAGCGGATCAGTCGTTCGGTAGTTTTGTTTTCGTGCCCAGGTTTTTTCCTGGGTGACCTGGGTACCTTTTTTAGGGTGGGGGGGGGGATTTTAATGAAACTATAGCGATAGTAACTCTGTGAAACTATCAATTTTAACCCATATACTGTCAATCATCTCACAAATCTGAAGTCCCAACTCTCTGTTCTTCCACCTTCTCGACTGAGCGGAGCATTTCAGATCAATGCTCGACAATTTTCAACAATGTACAAACCATTTATGTTATTTATACATCATTAACGAGCCTATATGTACCACACCAAATATAGTCTTGTACACAGTTAAGTTGCTTTTAACAAGATATTTTAGTACTACTTGTCATTTAGGCATATCGGTATATAACTCCCCAATATCACTTTGTTAATTCGTCTTTCGTTGTACCTATATATATATATTTGATTGTGTAATATGGGTAACTAACCACCAATCTGCAGTATATAGTGTACCACTATACCGATAAACTGTACAAAAGAATGGAACAGAATTACGGAATGTGAATCCTTTGTGAATTTTGATTGCCAAATTAACCTCAAGCGATTTAAAGTCTTTGGGCGTGAAATTAGCAATAAAAAAAGAATATCTATCGAAGAAAATATATAGAACGAATTATATGGATTTAGTTATTTGTTGACTATAGAGGCGCGATCCAACAGAAGTAAGGAATGTGCCGTCAGCATTTTCCTATATCTTTCATGGAAGCAATCGTGAATTCAAAAGCCTTGTTCAGTTTGCCTTTAGGCCCTCCTCAACCAAATCAATGTACATAGAACAAGCACACCTTGCAAAGTATTCTGCAAACAAATTCGTTCTTTTGGAGGTCTGTCAAAAAACAAGAAAAAACAAAAACTAGAAAGATAAAAAAAACACAAATCCTCCCCGCGACTGAATGGAGTACCCCTTGTGTACAGAAGGCAACGTGATCACACTAGACCGCCGCAAGATACGTGCAAAGTGTTTGAACTACCTAATAGGCTTTTCAACACAAGAGTAGAACACCTTTACAACTATCAAAAGCGAGTACGATAATAGAATGCTTGTAATTCCCGTACCGTGCTTGAAAAAGCCCCGGCTGTGAAGGAAGGCTCGTCATTTTTTTTTGTCGTCCATAAAGAAAAACAGGAACCAGATTAGAAAAAGAGGGCATATACATACAGAGAGGATATTTGAGAAACTTACTTCGTGTAAGGCCTTGTCAGTCAGTCAGTATGTGTCTGTGTACCCAGTACGGGTCATTAGATCTAACACGTCAATTTCACACCTTAGCTGTCGATTCGGCCACACGATTACAGTTTATCTCATGCCACCTTGCGTAACGAAGCGAAGAAAATGTGCCCGGACAGCGGTTAATAGGAAACTCTAGGGTACATCAGCTGTATCCGCAAGGAATACTTCATTCTTAATTTCGCATTTTTTTATTTTTTTTTTCAAACTTTTTTTTTTTCTTCGAATTTTCGTTTTCTTTATTGGATACCATAATAAAGCGGTGATTTCTTTCATTGTGGTTCGTGTGCGTGGATCTTTACTGATGGGACAGACGCAAAGGTAAGAAAACTATATATGTATATATACTCTTAATAATAATAATCATAAAAAATACATAAAAACAATCATGTTATTCGACAAAAAATTTTATGTGCATTTTAAAGTAAAACTTCTCCTCCTTTTCACATCGTAGTTTTATTTATTTATTTATCTTTTTGCACCGTTCTGTTTGATTATTGATTAAGAGATTTGAAACAAAACAGTCATTCAACTTGATATCATCTCTTCTGCATCTATATCAAGTTGGTAGAATATTTATCCGACGATGAAACGAAATGTGGAAGAAATTTTACTCAATTTTAATCATCGTCCATCATCGTCATCGTCATTTTTCTCTCTTCCTTTTCTGCTTCTTTCTTTAGCTGTTGTGTAGGTTAATTGTCAGTGATTACTCATACCTTTTGCATTATATAGTACAATCTTGATTATAACGTGACTGAGATTAATATCATATCGTAACTTTCAACATCTAAACAACAACAACAACAAGCAAAAACAGAAGAAGAAAATGAAAGGAATACAAAACCAGTTTGACATCCAACGCTAAAAACAAATACTTATAAAGGGATTTGTTGAAACAGGCATAAGCTTTAACTCGGGTGACAAAATAAATGTAAAACACAATCATTCCTATACAGTCACGTTTTATGTGTATAAATAACACTTGTATACAGCCTTATCGGCTGTTGATGTTTTGCGATAGAGCTTACGCGATAACGCCTTGTTTATGTTTTGTAAATAAAATAAAAAATATATAGAGCGAGAGATAGAGAGAGTGAGATAATATTTAAAAAAAAAACAGAATTGGATTATAATTCAATACCTGCACGGATGGAATGTGAAATAGAAACAATCCACTTCTCCATTTTATAAGAGCCCAAATTCCTTTCTGAGTCTTACTTGAGCGTCAAAGACATTCACCATAAATATGAAAAATATATCTGTATGTATACTAAACATTTTTCATGTTTAATTCTCTATAAAGAAATATTAGGGTCATGCTAGGGGTGTATTATGCATATCCTTTTACTTCTGGCGGTCTTATAAGAAATGGTCTCCATTTATAATGCATGTCCATATACACTTCACATTATCCATGTATGATACATTATATATATATATACGACATAGGCCTATATATACGTAACCTTTACAGTGTGATATTACACAAAGTTACATTACGTGGATATGGCTTCAATATGGATTTGTTTTTAAAAGACTGCAGTACATACATCAATCATAATACAATGCCAACAACATCTCTTTTGATTGAAAATTTTGTCAAATGAATGACTCTATTTAGCTTGAATGTGATGTCAATATTTGCACACTTGGCTGGACTTACTCATGTCTACTGTATATTCAGAATAGGAAACGGTTTTAACGACACTTGCTAAATTTATATTGTCTCAAGAATAAAAGGACAAAAAAATCTGAGGCTTATACAACTTCGTATTTAGCCGTTCATCTTGTGATGCATAAAATGTAAACTTCCGTTATATACATTCATGATAACATATTTAATTACGTATGTGATATTCAGCCTTTTGAAAGAAAACAAAACAGAGACAAGTTAATAACACGATAGTCCATGTATCAAGTCAAAGTGAATAGTATAAAAATGGTCACCGAAAAGTTGTACAATAAACAGCTTTGCAAGGGATAAATTTAGACATGTTTAGACATGTTTTTAATTATTATTATTATCATTATTATTATTATTGCAAGAGATAAATCCTTAGAAAAACCTACAAGAGTATTAACAGTCTTACGAATAAAATGGTAATCTTGGAAGAAAGCGATTGTACTTTGTTTTCGTCAGGGTATCAGCGAAAGACATATAATGTGCGTAAGCATAACATTAACTTCCATCAGTTCATGAAACTTGCACATTCATATTTGGTTGTAAATAATTTACACATATCACTAATGTACTTTTGTTTTATCACAGTTTTTTTTTTCTACGGTATATATCACTGAAGTTTCATATACATGTTGGTGGGTATATGATCACTAAATTATGTTTTCATGAGCACGCATCTACTCTAATCATGTAGACGTGTGAACATTGTACGAGGACTCTTCGGGCTATTCATTTGCGACATACCGTTCACTGAACCTCAACAGAACATAAACAAAATCACGCCTAAATGCAGCAGTATAACGGTACAGATATAGCGTTTTTTCGTGTCTGGAATAAGGTATAAACCTATACCCTTCACACCTCGAATATATAAAGAATATATTCTCACAGCTGATATTTAAAAAACAGATATAAAATAGTCCTACCTACCCCTACCCCAACCCCGACACCCATCACCTCCCTTAATATATACTTAAACGTCACAAAGTTTCACCTTTCTATATAAAACTTCACTTATGTTAATTTCACAATGTTTTATTACCTCAATCAATTTTATTTTTCATCGAGCAGTAAAAAAATATGAAAACAGTTTTGGGTTTTTTTTCTCTAGCCATTCCATGTTGTTATTTCATCGAAAAGCTAGACAAAGTGCTCGCAGGCTTCAAAATTATGAACTGTACGAAAAGTAGGAAATCTATTTTTACCAAAATTATTTGGTTACTCTTTTTACTGGAATGCATGCAGTTTGTTAACCTTCCGCGAAAAGAACCACAGTCTGGTTATTTGAAGTACACTGTACGTTATTAATTTCAACAGCTATAAAATATTACCAAAATCATGAGGACACTTCGTATAATCCTTAAAAATGACAAAGAAATACTAGATGCAGTTATTATAAATTTGCAGAAAAGAAAGCAAACTCATTTGCGATTGAATTTTATGGTATTAATTAAGAGCAAAACAGACAAAAATTTGAAATCGTCCTTTGGATTTTTACACAACATGTTTTTCATTAGACTTCGGATTTATACTTAAATATAGAATCCAATGATCTAACGATGCATAATTCGACGTTCTTTCAGACTCTCTAATCGCATCGCATCACATCACACAACTTCACATCATATCACATCACACCACATAACACCACATTACACCACATTACACCACATCACACCACGTCATATCAAACCGTAACCACACCACAGCACAACACATCATATCACATGACCGTTTTATAGTTGAGCTACACCATAGAATCCATTCTGAAGTTTAGAGATGCAATTCATTGAAAACATTTTAATTAAATGATTTAGTAAATAATATAGCGACAAATATGGAAATTTTTAGCAATCCAGTACTCGAATTCTTGTAACTTTGTTGCTCGAATTCTTGTAACTTTGTTGACTGTTGACAATTTTTGATTATCATATTTTACAAGCAACTATAATATAGTATTTGCTCTCATTTGCATCCTGGAAACAATCAAAATATCCCCCAAAACGGTAAATGCAATATTTCACAATTGAAAATACCCTTATTGATCATTTTGTATGTATTTAACTGACGTTTCCTTCAAAATTTTGCTCATTCAAAATAAAAAAATATTGTCTCAATATTTTGAGATATGAGCTTAAATCTAATCTATAACTGTAAATCAGCTGACATGGAAGGATATAAATATTTCATAGAGATTTATTTTTAACTGACAATCTTCTCACCTGTGAACTAAATTGTTCTATCTGGGGAATAATTTGCAAGCAAGAGGGACAAATTTTTCATTACGAAACCGCATAAATATTATGTAAACTATATTATAATATCAGAATAAGGGATATTGCTCTTGGGTGAATTCATTATGGTTAAGTGGTTATAACGCAGTTGAAAGTATCAAAACTATCTAAGCTAATTAAAAAACGTTGCTGTCATACATTTAAATTTCAAATGCAAGTTACTTGTTGCTTCAAACAGCACTCCATACAAATGGTGTGCTAGCTAAAAGATAGACAGCTTTTCTTTGCGAGAATATTGTATATGCTCAACTATGTAATTGATGAAACACGAAATGAGCACAAAATGTTCTATTTTCTTGCATTTACTGACAATGTTGATAATCGGCACTATATTACAATACATTCATGTGGAGATATACGCATGCAGTTAATTAAGCTTAAACAACAAACAATATATGCATGGAATCTCACAACGCTTTCATAATACATAAAATTATATTTGTAGGTAGACTCTATATTTGTGAATCGGAACGGTATAAACGTTATTATACTATCATTGCATAACATTTGGTCAAAAGATAATGATTGCATAACGTCCCCAATGAACACATGTGTTGTGGGATTATCCCAACAGCGTTCAATGATCCCTAAGAATGATACAAAGTTCACGCTTCGCTATTTGCGATTCTTGTATGTCACAAATCACTGATCAAGCTTGCTTAACACTGAGGTACTTTGCTTATCTATATATATACACATATATATATAAACTGTTACATATTTTCAAAAGAGATATGACCAAGTAATTGAGCAAAGCTATGAACCACGGCCTTCTGATACCTCTGCTTGTTGATGTTCGAATTCATTCTCCGTAAATTTGATTTCACCTTTTGTCACCTTCTTTGACATGAAGGCTCAGTGGGATGCCGTAAGCTTATATGTCGCTACCGTCCAGAATGGGTAAAAATAACCCATCTCAGTTTGGGTATATAGAGAGTGAAAAGTAGGTCTATATATGCAGGTGGGAGTCGCTCGTGAATTTTCCTGATCACTGTAATGTAAAATCGGGGCCAGATCTATAGCTTGTGGGGCGAGGGAAGGAAAGGGGTGAGGGGGAGGTGAAGAGGGGGTGGGGGTGGGTGTTGGGAGGAGGTCAGTTGGGACATACCTTGTGAGGAGGCTCAAAATGTATACGATCTCGGGACATCTGCCACATAACAGTGCACCTCCCTCTTCCATTTCTAAAATGAGCTAAACTGTTAATGGAAACGCAACAGATGAATTGGAACAATATTCAAATGACTTTTGAACCAGAATTGCATTGAAAGTTTAACACAGAATAGGGACGTGTACACCCAATACTAAATATGAAAGCAACATTAAACTCTGCTTACGTGGCCTGGTAGCTGACGCTCGCCACCTCCCTCTTCCCCTCCCTCCCTCTTCCCCTCCTCCAACATCACTTTCTATTTGACTAAACATGGTACCTACGGCCCGTTTCGCACCTGTATTTATAAGATCCGCCTTCATTGTTTATTCATGTATGCAAATAAGTATCGTTGCGTCAAACTGAACTGTACACAATATGCATGCCTACTATTTGATGCTATGTTCACTAACCTGTTATTGTGATGCTTCTTACGTAACATATATAGACCTAACGCCTATTTATTCGGTTATAACTGTGACTACGATAGCTTGACTGTGACGACATAGCTGTATACATTAGTAACTAAAATATGGTTGGTTGGACACACTGGGTTACCTGTCAAATCGTCACGACCACGTGACCATAATCCTAATGTAAGAAGAATGGGGGGTTGAAGATGAGTCAGTTTGACGATGTTGCTATCATGTTAATGTGTTCTGCCGGATCGTTCAATGTTTCATTTTTCTTTTCGTTTTATTACGACGAGAACGTGCGGTATAATGAATGGAGAATTGTTGCGACCCTTGATACATATTTAGAAAAAGAAAATTAAAAACAGATAAAGAAGCTTATGTATCATTTATTCCACATAACGTGTGGAATGAAGGATGTAAGCGGTTACTGTAGAGAAATGTATGTCTACTCTTTAACACAAATAACTTATGCTCGCATGTTTTACAAAAGCCTGAAGGCAATAGCAAAAGTCGCGGTCATGCTTAATCCTATGGAAACTTGACATCATTAACACGTTGAACTCGAGACCCTACAGTGTAGTCATCATGTATATAGGTACTTTCAGTCGGCGAAGAGGAACAAAAAGTCGTCTGTTAAAGACAGTTGTGTTCCAGCTCCCTGCAGGCTTTTTACCGATATGGAAAGTCAATTTATACCGATAAAAGTGGCAAATGGATAATTCGAGGGGCACGGTTTTCCGCTTCATACCCCCCCCCCCCCCCCATTTAGGTAACTTCACTGCGATTGCAAATCCCAAAAAGAAGGACATGATATCAAATAAATTGGAATTCAAATTTGGAAAAGCTTGTCCTATTTGCTTCCTCGAGGTTGTAACCTTGTAACAGATATATATGTATAGAAGTCGAGAATTGGAGCTTTAGCAACACTCTCACATTTTTGTTTGCCTTTGTCCACTCTGCCTTAGAAACCGGTGATTATTTCAAATGCCTCTTCATTCAATTGTCCATGTTCTTCACATGATCATTGGACTGTCTGCAGTCTGTTACATTTGCGTATGCACATAATGAGGCTGTAACCGGACAAAGCAAAATCAATGATCGTTTGAAAGTAGATTGCGCTAATGGTTTTCCACTCGAAGATTAGGCTAAAATAGCACTTGAAGCAGCACTGTTGTATATAGCATTTCATGTCACCGATTGATTGTATCAATATATCTATGGTCACTCAATCGAGCGGCACCTCTAACATTCTCTTGAGCAAACCGACAATGCCGGGTGTCGAAACAGAAAACAAGATAACACCATATATTTATTACAATGCACAGAAAATATTATCTTCCATTGTTATGGTAACATAAAGACAAGCATATCTCCTTTGAATAGAATTTAATTATATATGCAGGCCTAAGTTAAACTTGCTATTTGAATCTCACATAAAGAAAAATACCCCCTTTTTTCCCCTTCTGTATTGCTATTCTTCACAACATAATGTGACTAATTCCCACAATATCATAGGAATGAAAAACTAGACAGTGCAAAGTTATGGGGGCGTTATGGAGGCGTTATAGAGATTAGCTTTGAAATTATTGTTATGCAAATTGTACTACTAATTTCTGGCGGTGTTTCTTTCTACGCATATTATATAGATTTGTTAAAGAGACTTCAGGATGCATAGCCTATACCACAAGTAATTGTCCCATCGATTTACACAATCCAATTCGTCACTTTCCAAGGTCGACTGAGCATAGGTAGATGTTCTTTACCGCATGTCCGACCCATGACTAGCAGATGATGGCTTGGACTAACTGGTCACTTGCAATTTCCATTACCATGACAATTTAGATTAGGAAGGTGAATATTTAGCATATTATATGTGTCAGCTCTCGTCGTGTAGTCTTCCCAATTTCACGAAATGGGATTTCTTCTATACCCTAAATCATCTTCTGATCTTCACATATTCAAGGTTTAAAATCATACTGTTCAACATCCAAGCATAAAAGACAATCATGATGATAATTACTAACATGCAGAAAAACTATACATCAGTACCGTTGGATCTTTGCTAGGCACTGTTTACAATGACGGTACCGTTTGTGCGCCATCCTTCGATTGAACACCAATCCCCAATAAGATAGATGATTGTCTGTGTGGGTTTTTTTTAGGGAGTAAGAGCCAGGGGTGAATGTATATTTACACCAAATAATTTACTTGAAGAAAACAACAAGACACAGACCAACGAAATTTCAGAGTAATTTTTCTTTATGATATGCAAATTGTGCGCTCGAAAGTCGTTAAGAGAGAACGAGAAATATCCGAAAATACTGCAGCTTGCGGAGCGCCAGGAGTCTGGATTCCTATCAGGGCTTTTGCCCCTGGAGTCCCCTTGCATTCACACCTACTCACCCCCCCCCCCCACCCTCTCTCTGCTTCCACCCATCATAAATGACGCTACCACACATTTTGTGTGTGCTAAGATTTCCATGGTATATATTATACTTCTTTAGCCTTAGCGTATATTTGGTCAATCCTGGAAATATATTTTTTATTGATATTTGACTTACTTTTTGGGCGTTTCGTGCATGGTTATCTTGTCGAAAGGGGAATTTGATTTAGATTTTAAAATAAATAGGCTATGCGAAGTTCAACGTATAATTTCGGTAAATCTACGTCATTACATCACTTAAATAGTCACGTGTTATTGACTTTGGTGGCGTTCCATAGTACCATACCTCAACACCCCACCCCTACACCTGCCCTGTGGATGTCTCTAAGACGTCCGGATTATGGGACTGAGAACTGGTCAGTAAGTTGTATCTCTTTACTTCTCACCATTTGGTAAGCTTTCAAATGTCATTGGCAGAGGCAGAAATTTAGATAGTTTGAGAAACCAACAGTTTCCCCTTTTTTTGGTTTGGATAATGTCATTATAGCGTTTAAAGATATCTGTACAAAGGCGCCGGTTTGTCCGAAGCTTCTAAAACGATTTGAAACGATATTGACAAACATACGGACAGGCGGAAGTTTGGTTATGCGTACCTGGGACGCAGATTTTACGTAACAAGTGACCTGCCAAACTGCCGTTTACTGCAAAGGCCTCATATAGTTTTCCTACACACATACATAAAAGGACCAAAAGTCCTTACATCATCAAAATGAAAATCGACATTATTATTTCTGTAATGCATAATAATTTATTTTTTATTTATCTTCTTATTCACTTAGTTTTGTCACTGCAATATTTTGCAAGAATTGTTGGCTATCTTGATTAACATAATCCAAACGATTTTTTTTTTCACTTCTGACCCCACTTCAAAGGAAACAAAATTTCATTTGGTGTTCGTACGGAACTGTGCACAGTTTAGTGAGTTGCATTATGGGTAATATATGTTTAGCTATGAAACACATGCTGTGTTTTAAGTCACTCATGTACCTGCCGGCTAGGGGTTCTCACCAACTTCAAGACGTGAAAAGATTTCAATCCGGCTCGCGAAATAACAATCGGTTCACAATCTTGCACTGATCGGGTTTTCGGGCCCTTATAATACCTACGGTTTGAGCAGCCTACATATAAGACAATCTTGCACGTTGCTCAATCTATGTAAAGTGAGATTTTGACAATGTCGGGCCCTTTGCTTCAGTCAATGGTTTTCTTTGGACCTCGCAGTAAATTAATTGACAACCCCTGTTGTTTCGGATGACGTAAACACCTATACCATTAAAACCACCCCCCCCCCCCACAACCTAGCATCACCCAAAAACCGTGGCTAACATTAGGCTATAAGTGATATCAAAATAAAATATTAACTCTCTATGATCTAGACGGTTACCACCTGGTTTTCTGAGGAACCACCCTTTCCGTCATCCGTGACCTCCCCCTTCCCCCTACCCCCTACCCAACCACCCACGCCTCAAAATAAATGCATAACTAAATGCTAGGCTGTTTAGCTAACCCCTGTGATACAGTAATCTCACCACATATTAGTGGTATGCAAATGCAGTTAACTTATTACATGATCCCCACCTCATAAATATTTCTCGTTGACATAATAATTCTTCATTCTTCTTTTATACTATAGATCTTTTGCATTTACCTCTCTGAGAAGGTCATTCGAAATAATTGTGTACATTTGACTGTATCCGTGGTTGGTCCAGGCTCTCACATGTACACCTGTTTCTTCAACCTAACTCGAGTTTCCAACGTATCTCTTATATCCCATTTGCCTGTTGGTACCAACTACTGCGCCTCGCAGCACCATACAGCACCCTCACATTTCACCTGTCCTGATTTTGACAATGAAAAGAATAAGAACTGATAAACATGAGGTGTGAAAACAACAGTGGTAAACCACTGGGATAGCAAGGGGGAGGGCCGGGACAACTTTGATTGTTGACACCGCGCCAAATTCCATTCCACGAAGGGAGTGATAGTCCTATCATGGGGCTCGCAGTCGGCCTCCATATTTGCCATTATCGACCAATGCCCTCCGTTGGCATATATAACTAACACTTCCTGGCCAGCTTCGTAATTAAGTAACACAGCGTAGGGTTTCGTCAAACTGGTGAAGGACCTGATTTTTTTTTTAAACCAGGGGGTTACATTAGCCTACATTCGATAAATTTTACTTCTTTTAAGTTCTTTATTAGATGTTTCACGCACGTGCATATTGATAAAAGATACTCTTTTTGCCAACATTTTGCAGACAATATGTTAGTTAGCTAATTGATTCCTATATAACCGAAATCCTTGTGACTTTCACCTTGAAGTTGTTAGTACAAATATATTGTTTTTCTCTCATGGAACGCCAACATGGCATTTTGGGCTTATAGAATCACTGATTTCATATTATGTTGTTGACAAAATAAAATAGGCCTTCACGGCATGATCACCGGTGACATCATGGAAACGATCCAACATGCGCATGTCACGAAGGCCGTCTGTATATTTTACGGGATTAATTTAGAGGCAGGGATAGAGGTACCGGTATTACACGCCTGCCTCGTTTTATTCTCGACATATTACAGAGGAAACACGTTGGATGTTTGAAGTACAGATCGTCACCACCCTCCTCCCCCACGACTTCTACCCCCCCCCCTCCACTTCAACCTTCCCCACTACTTATGTTTCCATACTTGTCGATAACTTTCCGTTAATTCCAGTAATATTTTATTATAATAAATCAAAGCTATTAAAGTTTGGTTATTTCTATCCCTCCTCACTCCTCCTCTCCCTCCTCATGCTCCCCTAACCCTCCTGTATACCCCTCACTGGTCCCCTCCCTGATTCCCAACTCCCCTTCCCGAGCAATTGAACCGTCATTGTTTGATCATTGGTTGTTTGGAATGAACCAGTGTACACATCATATATAACTTCTTATCAGTGTTAAATCAAATAAAACATATAAGTACATACGTGAGTCAAGTCAAGTATAAACACGAGCGGCGGTGGGTCTGTATACCTTTTACAATTATTACACTACTACCTTTAACTGTTAATTATATTTATATACATCCCATGGCACCACTTCGAATAGGCCCTTATACAACAGAACGACACGGGGTTACACAGAGTTAACGTTCGCCATACACTTGGAATGCTCTCTTTCGTTTTGCCCATCTTCTACAAAAAAATCCGTGCAGCTACTTGGACATTTTTTTATTCAGGCGACAACTGCCGCCAAATACCATTAACTATTTCTACACCCCAACAAGGCAAAAATGTCACAAAGTAGATAGTCAAAAAAAGTAAAGAAAAAACATAATCTCAAGTGCATGGCTTATCCCTTTGAGGCGTATTACACTAACTACTACGTAATAACGAGTGTCACAATTCATCAAGTCTTGCGTCTGACGACCCTTCATATGAACAGATTCTTATTCCTTCTGCTTCCGCTAGGTCCGCATACAGTCGTGTGTGGCATGCTTGATGTCCAATATCTCACCATCTTAACTGGGGAGGAGTATTTCATATAACTGTATAACACACACACATATACATACATCCATCCATATATAAATATGTATATATATACACTTGTCTTTCATATACGTGTATTATATATCACTCATGTGTGAATAACCCTTTCAACCAAGGGCTCGTATTATTTCCTTAATCTGTCATTTCACAAAACGAAATTTAATTTTTAAAGTTGCCCTCTCAAGCTTCTATAGAGAAGAAAAGGGAATGATGAAGATGTTGAAATAAAAAAAATAGAATTATAATGCGCAAAACATCTTTCTTAAACACCTGTCGAAGCTAACTTCATCGAATTTCCTGGTTAATTTCCACCTCGGTATCCTCTGTTGGTCTACGGCTAGTCTCACGCGGCGAATCACTGCGTGAAGTGACGCTTCCTATCAGTGGTGAAAAGAGATTGAAAATGAGGGACTTGGTGTGTTTTCTAACAAGGGCAGTCGTGGAATAAAGAAAGGAAAGAAAAGAAAAAGGAAAGCGGTAACATTTAGAACACGACTTCTTTAACACGGCAATCGGAGATATCAGTTTATGGTTACGTCAGTTTCTACTCTCGATGAATATTGACGTAAGAAAAGAGCAGAGAACAATAGAAAAACAAAACAGAAATTGAAAGATAATATGGAAGATATGAAAACGAAAAATACAGCTTGTATTTTCCCCTTTCTGGTTTCATTGCGGGATTGGGAGGGGGAGGCTGGGGGATGAGGTGGGGGCAGGCCGATGTGGACTGTTTTTAAGGTGTATGTACTTATTGGCTAACTTTTATCATAATCAGAAATTTTGACACCCCTTCTTTAATTTTTCTGCAATTTAATGGTAAATTCGAGATTAATTTTATGTTTTCGTCCGATCCTGACAGACAGGCAGACAATGTGTTTTTTTTAAATTCACAAAATATGTTGTTAAAATCATAGAAACAGCGAGTCAAAATATTTTATGATGTTTCTACTTTTCATCGAAAATATGAAAGAAATTCGAATACTCAAACTTAACGAACTCTACCCGCGTCTATTGGCCAGGCCTAAATTTATGCGATCTTAACTTTTATGGTAGCACCGAAATGGAACTAAACAATTTAAGCAAACAGAATGTTTTTAAAGAAATGGACTCATTCCTTAATTTGAAGGGAAAAAATCACTAACACGTTGGAAAAAGGTTCATGACCTGTTCAGCTACAGTCCATGCATGAAATAGTAATAACGAATGTTTTTTATGTCAAGATGAAGGGGTGGGTTTGTGCTGGGGTAGGGGGAGGGGATGGGAGAAGAGTGCTGGCAGTGTATGTTTTAATTAGTATAACTTATTAAATTCGCAGCTCACACAAAGTCAGAATTTTCTCGTTGGCATTCATCAATGCATATAAGAGAATGATTAAAAGTAAATAAATAAATCCCTTATTCCAAGCAATTTAATCATGAGTTTTGTGACTTTGCCTTCATAGTCATAGTGCACATCCATACCTCAATGGATATTGTATTAAGTCTGTCGAATTCTAAAATATGTATTGTGATTAAATCTCTGTAAATACTACAGATATATACTATCAGATCCGGGAAAGAGGATGGGGAAGGGAAGGGGAGGTGAGGTAGAAATAGGAACACCATTTGACTGGAGATATCCCTCCCTTCCCCCTGATCCCCTTCCCCCGCCCACTCACCCTCATGTGCAATACCGCAAAAAAAACTCTCTTTCCACATCCAGTGCCTTCCAAACGCAGCTGAAGCCCAAACTAAATAATTGAAAGCTCGAATGCTTTTGTCAATGATGTTTTCATATGCTGAGTTGTGTGTTGATACGGAATGATGAGAACACACACAGCATTTGAAGGGTCTTATCGACATCCAATAAGCCTGTCTTTATCAGATGAGGTTAATTAGTTCATGTTTCGCAGACATAACTCACACTCTGTTATCAGATATTATAGGTATTAGTTTGTTTTTGTTGACAAAGATCTCTTCAAACAAATCAGCGAAGAGATTGAAAAGATAATAAATGAACAAACTTTGATATAGTCTACACTTTATGGTGTGTGTATATAATATAACATTATACCGCCGTATAAAATACATGCCATGAATTGAGTTATGTTGTAAAACTCGACATCACGCGTGAGAGCTCTTAGAATTGACAACACTTAATAAAATAAACCAGTTTTTTTTTTTTTTTGTCTTCTTCATGTTTTTACAGTGACTGCAATTATACACTATTTTCGAGTAGGGAAATTAGTGTTAATAGTTCAATTAAACCTATAAACGTTATTTTTTCTTCTCAAAAAGAGAAAAAGGTTTTTTTTTAAGTGTTTTCACTTATCGTTCTTTGTGGGTTTTTTTTTTACCTATCCCGTGAACTTACAAAAACAACATTAGATTGAAGGGTGAAAGGACATGTAATTCATAGGACTGTCGGGCTATAGGCTCCATTCATGTCCATATTAGAACCAAAACTTATATAAATATTGTATATTTATCATTATATGAGGAGCTTACTCAACAACGTCAGAATTAAGCGCGCTCGTCAGTATCACAGTCTTGTACTCTCACGTTATCAAGCGCATGCGCTCTCAGTAAATGTGATGAATAAAGAAAACTTGTAAATTGCGTGCAACATGAAAGAGCTCTGTAATAACGTAATTACGATATTATAATAGTGGATGTGTTGCTAATTTTAATATAGGAGCACCATCCAAGGCTACCTGGGGGGGGGGGGGAGGCAACTAGGGGGGCGAGTCATATTTTTTGGTTGTGGGGAGGAGACAAAATATGTAACACTTATATTGGGGAGGGGTTCCCTCTCCCCTTTGGGAATTGACTTAGACGCAAAATGATTTTATATTTTGAAAATTTTTCACATTAATCAATTGCATTTGGAAGCTGTTTCTAATACAAACGATGAGCCTAGTTCTATATAGGCTATTTTGGATCAGTAGCAGATCTGATTGGTTGAGGGGGGGGGGGGGCAACTAGAGGGAAAGGGGAAAATGTAGGGACATTTCCCCCTAATGTCCCTCGTAGCGCCGCCACTGTATAGGAGTGACAATAAGGGGGGCAGGGAAATATGAGATAAAAGAATGTATTTCATATTCATAATTTACCTGAGAAGAAATGACGAAAAAATAAATAAATAACGGGGCCCGTTGACATTTTTATTCCCGGGTCCCAATCTAGCTATCGACGCCCCTGGTTGCATGATGAATAAAAAACATAAATTCTGTCATAGTGTTGCTGTTCACAGATGTAATAAATTTATGATACGTGCAATTTGGTGTCATAAAATGCATATACAAACGGCATTCTATAGCAGTCGGTCCGCATGGTTCTTATAACAGTTTATTATAATTTATTGATCCAGTTAATGGAGTATACGTTCCCATCTTTATGATCCAATTAAGACTAGCTCAAGATGATACACTGTCTACAAATTAATACTTACAGGTAAAAATAGCAGTAATTTTATTACTCATTAATCTTAAAATTAGATAAGGTTAAGTTCTTTAAGTTAAGTAATGGACACTTCCCCTTTTCATGGAGACCATTAATCACGTTGATTAGCAATTTAATTACGGTACACCTTTTCACAAAAGTAAATTTAAGGTTCTTTTCCAAAGCAACAAATAGCAAGAAAAAACAAAGCTATACACCTCCGATCCTCCGCCCCCCCCCCCTCTCTCTCTCTCTCTCTCCAGAAAAGAAAATCGTATGATCTACAAAGTAATGTATTGATGGCTTTGAACTTGAAAAAGGTGTTTGAGCCTCCTCATTATAGGTTCTTATCATTGATAAAATATCCGCATTAGTCCTCCAGAGCAATTAATTGTCCGCAATAATTATAGATAAAAAGGTTAACAGCTTGTTTTATTACCCAAACCGAAGTCCAATCAAACACACACCACACACAAGCGCACACACATACCTGAAAGCTGGCGTGTTAGTTAAACTTAACTGACGACAAAACATGACGTAGGAATTGTTGAGTGATTATTTAAACCTGTAGACAGGGGTGTATGGCATGGCGTCGTATATACGTGTATAGGTTAAAGAGACCTATGAAGTCTCTAAGTTAAAAGCAGATGGCCCCTATTTGTAACGGGACCCGTTTCTCGGTCACGCAAGTAGGGCCCTTCGAGGATGGGGTTAACGTGCAATAGTTTTATTGCATGTATATTGTGTCAGAACAAAACGCTTGGGCAGAGGGCTTTTTGTTACTTTTCTAAGACCAAATTATAGGCTACCAACTTTAGTAGTGAATCAGAATTTGACATGTATAGGCATATGCATGTACATTTTATATAAAGGTCCTACAATCTTGTTTGCTGGTAAAACAATGCACTGATAATTGTTATTGTCATGAAGGGGAAGAAGGGAGGTTACTGTGGATTGCATCAACTTTGTTGGGAGAGAAGACGTCATAGACAGATATAGAGGATCTCTCTAGTATTGGGTTAATGCGTTACATCACAGGTATTTTGAGAGGGAGGGAGGGGTGGGGAGGGGGGGGGCAACCGAATCTGTTACAAAACCAACCTTCCATATTTTCATTTTAATCAAGCATTTGCGTCTGTTTAATTCAACGCCCATGGGAAGGGGGTGTTGGGAGGAATGGCGAGGCGGGGGAGGAAGGGGGTGGGTTATAAGTTTGAGTCATTTTGTACCAGGTACTTGATTTGACTAATGGGAGCGGGTATACAACAAATGTAGCTTGACGAACATGTTCGTGTAGATGGATGTAATGAGACCCTCACAATGGTGATGGAAGAATAAGGGGAAGGGGAGGGGTAAGAACCAGAATAGTAGTTGTACCCTCAGCACCTTTTAATATTAACAATGAAAAAGGGTATCGGAATAAGATGTTGCAACTAACATTTCGATAATATTGACTCACATATCAGCCGGCACATCGTGTTGGCCTATAGGTCAATAGCGTAACAGTCAACGCCGTATTGCTCACATGATATTTGATCAACTTAAAAGATGTACAAAAAATTACATACAATCAATATACGTTTGTTCTTGAGCGCACTCGAGATGTATGCGGAACTACATTCGACAATTTTAATATTGAAAATGAAACAAATTAGTCAGTACAAATTATGTACGAGGAAAAGTGGGGTAGGTTGGGAGGGGGGAGGGGGTAATAAATGTGTATTGTTTGGGTTCATCCAAAGCACACAATGATAAATTGACCATATGCTTTTAGACCAATACGTTCACTCATTTGGTTTTATTGTGTCGGCGGTTTTCGTAAGAGATGGGGCGAAATGCAGGTGGTGGTTGGTAGACAGGAACTTTTCGGATAGAAGTAACCCACCCCCTTTCTGTCCTAATACCACTTTAAAAATCTATACTATGTGGTAAAAGCTATAGCAGTTGTTCAAATAAAAAAAAAATTGCTTCGAAGCCTAACGATCCCTGAATAAGTGAGGTAGTACAGTCATATATAATATCCTCCTCCACTTATCTTCTTTTACCCATTTTGGCCTGTCAAGTTCAAACGCGCATATGTTGGGAGGGGATATAATAATACATCTAGGCAAGAACCGCAGCAGTGTCGTATTTAAGTTGTCAACAGAAATGACTAACTTTAGGCGCGAAAATGAATCAACCGGGAAATTGTTATTCGGCCTTGATTGACATCTCTTGACGTGAAAGTGGCTAGCTAGGGTCAGTGTGCAAACAAGTCAAAATAAGGCACTTTTAAAGAAAAATCAACTGAGATATTGATCAAAAAGAAGGAAAAGGGGAAGGGAGGAAAAATGAAGGGAAGAAAGAAGGAAGCAAAGAGAGTAAGAAAGTAAGAAGGGAGAAAAGACTTCAGCGTTACTAGCCCAAAGCAACTGAAAATTGTGTACGTGCTCTTTTGGTGGTTACACCAGAAAGTCATAATTAGGTCCATCTTATATTTTGAAACTCAAGCTGCAGTATAGCCTAATCATATACTAGCAGTTTCAAAAGCGTTGAATAAATGGTTTGCAATACCTTTGATTATACATTCTTTGAATTTCCCATGAGGCATCTCGCGTTAACGTTCAAGGCATTGCCAAATGATGGCGAAAAAGGTTTCGTGGGATATATGCTGAAAGACGTGGCTTAAGCGTCACTTGGTGAGTGCGGTGTTTAACATCTGTTTGGCAGACTACATATTTTAAGCTTTGTAAATAAACCATTATCATTCCTCGACGCCATTTCTTACCTTCTGGCCCTACAAACATTCTTTATACTATATAGCGAGATGGTTTATATCCAGTAATCGTTGAAATTAAATACCGTAGTAAACAGATATAGTTATGCTAACAAGGAAAACAATTGATTGCACATGTCCCAAACAATATAGGCTTGTGGGATTTGTTATGCAGGGATAAAGTGTGGGATGTAATGGGGGTATTTGGGGGGCGGAAGAGAAATTGTCGATGAGCTTAATGTATTGACTGCCAATCAGGAAATCCATAGCAGCCGCTGGCGCGGGGTGTGTGGAGGGTCCTTGAGTTAGAGTGGAGGTTGAACGTGGGGATTTGTCCAGTTCTGGGTTTAAAGGTACAAGTAACTATAATGATAGGCCTGGAAGCCCTTTGTTTAAAGCAAATGCGGGACTTTGAAGAGCATTTGCTTGCAGCAAACATTAAATTAGAAGACGTTCATCAGAAAAATCTAGGTTGTCACATCTGTGATGTCAATTGCAAACGCTCAGTTACAGAGAAAATGTAAATATTAATTTTTCTTATTATCCAGCCTATATGTTGACCCACACCCTTATATGTTATCGAATAATTTCTTAAATTACCTCATATAGAGACGGAGATTATTTTTAGTTAGGAAAAAGAACCTTTTATAGAAAAGCAAAAATCAAACCGCTGAAGAAAGTAAAAAGGATACGACTGTCGATACAGTGTTGGATGACCGGCTTTTAGATGACGTCAATTTGAAATTTCTGAAATAAATAAACTGTATTTAAATCAAACCATAGGATGAGGGAGGGGGCACCTGCATATCATCTGTAAACATCATCGGTAGGGCTACTCACCACAAATGTACAAAAATACCAGCTTTTGCGATCATGATGCTCAAACCATACAAAGTTGTTGCCAACCGTTTTTCTCCTCAATGTGACTTTCCTCAATTTCTTGCAAATCGAAGGAGTACAAAGTGCAGGGAAAATCCTTCTTGGAATCTGTAAAACAAAACACTGCAGGTTAAACTTTGAGATAAATACTGAAATGTTCAAGTGAGCCTATATTGCACAAATGTATGATACAATGTACATACCTATAGCCTACACCTATAGGCTATAGCCTATAGCCTATATTTGTATATATAACCTATACTGCTGTATGATATAATACTGTAGGCCATAAAAACCGTTAGTATGGTATACGTTTCTTGTATATATAGTTTCGATGCTGTAGATGTCAGGGTCATTGATTTTATTACCGTATAGATACAGACTGCCCTTTCGAAGCACAATAGCGTGATATGCTACATTGTACATAGGTGTAGCCTACACCTAGTTACCGTATACATATATACTATATATGTCCACATCCTATACTGATGTATGATATAATACTGTAACCTTTAGTCTTGTAATGTTCCTTGTAGTTTCGATGCTATAGATGTCACGGTCATTGATTTTATTACCGTAGATACAGAATGCCCTTTCGAAACAAGAACTCGTTTATCATGGTTTATAGCTTTCTCAAATTATAAAGGTTGATCCAAGCAACAATTTTCATTTATTTTTGCAGATGTTAACTCACCCAGATTGAAAAACAGTATTTCGTACTGCCATTCGACCGTGAAAACATCTTTTTATCTGTATGTTTTCTGTTGGAACCGTCTCTTTTTTTCCCCTTTCTTTCTTTTCTTTTTACCTTTTTCATTCTCCAAATACTCTCTTGAAAGATTGATGTTTCGCATATTTTGACAAAATCTGGTTTCTCGTAACTGTCACAATGATTTGTTACCTGTGGTATATATCGGCAACCCTATAAAAGTGAAGAAGTAAGTTGTAAGATATCTTGTATCAAGTCTGCAGAAAGAGTAGAGGTGTGTGTGTGTGTGTAAAGGGGGAAGACATTTGCTCCAGCCAAATGGAAAGGATTATTAACTTAAAACGACTGCTAACTGGCTATATGCACTGCCGTAAAGATGGGAATAAAGAGAAAGAGAGAGGGGGTTGGGTGGGTGGAGAGAGATGACCGGGACAGGGTTGGGAGGGGTGTGAGGGTGGAAGGGGTGGGAGGGGTGGGAGGGTGGGAGGGGTGGGAAGATAAGAGGAAAGGACGGACATTGCAAAAGCGGTTGCTCGTAACTCCGATTAGAAACAAACGATAAAACACGGTCTTCGTGTTACACCCTTGAATGGGGTCATTGGCTATTCTCTGGTATTTTTGACACAAGCTACACTAAGATTAATTTAAAATTTTAATCGGTGTCTTCATCGAAACTGTTCTCGATTTTTAATGGTTTTTTAAATGGAGCAGTAAAGTTGATATTATGAAAAGCAGTGAAAGTGTGAGTGAAAGATCTAAAGGCTAACCAACTAAAACAGCCAGGATAAATATATAAGCTTACAGTGTTATTACATTCCCTCTGAAGAAAAACAAACAAACAACAATAGAGAAGAGGTTAGTAAAGTAATACATCATCAGACAATCATTTTGGTTGCATATTCAGACAGTATATTAGATATTATTTCATATTATGACGTCATACATAAATAAAGCGGATCAAACTTGCATGATTGAACGAAGGAATTTTGATATTTTTCAATCTATGTTACAAACGACCAAATTTGGGAAAAAAACTACTGGGCTAGGTAGGAATGATGATGGCTTTAAGACTGAAATTGGAAACAGCTATGTAGATTTATAACCTCTGACTTTCCTCAAAAAAAGGCATGTCCTTATCTACTAGTCCCTTTGATGCTATAGCTGCCATCACTTCATAAGAGTGTTGTAACGTTTCACTCCACGCCAGTGACTTTCCATGAAAAATGACTTGTTTCGAGTCAAGTGACTCAAGTAACTTCATTATTTAAATGTTACGTGAGACGTTACAAATGTATTCGAGTCTTATTTAGTGTGAGTTTTATGACTTGGCTTTGAAAGTACGTGTATGCTTTAGGATGTGTGGTGGTTGGATGGCGGTGGGTGGCGGATGGGTGGTACCAGGTGGTGCCGAATGGTTGGTCGGTGGGTGGGTGGGTGGGTGCCGGATGGTTGGTGCGTGGCTGCCGGATGGTACATGGAAATTACGCTGGCGGGACAAATCACCCGTCATTATCTTATTGAACAATATACAGTGATTCCATCATCTGATCTATCATATCTATAGGGAAATTAAAGTGAAGAATTTAAAAATACAATTTTATAAATCTGTTCCAAGCATCGAAATCGAATCGCAATGGTCTTTGAGCGGGGATCCCCTGCAGGGTAGGGCATCCCATGTTTAAATGTTGACAAAAATGGCATATGGTTCACACAAGCCTCCGTACTTCTTAAAAACTTGTGGGCGGTACCGTGACGTCATATATAGACGAGATGCGAGATACAAGATGCCCCCATGAAAATAAAAGGGTTGCATTTATGCCATAGAGGGGAGGTGGAGATTTGGCACTTGAGTGACCTTTTGCCGATGTGGGTTGACTTGGGGGGGGGGGTGACCGTCTGTGGTTGGATGGTGCCTTTACATTTTATTCTGTTAATATATATATATATATATATGTGTGTGTATATCAATTATAGGACTTAAATCTACCAACATATACCAATATAAGTTGTGTATGGTATATTGTATTGGACTTTAGGATAGTAAGGTGGGTAAGAAAAATAAAATTAAGAATACACTTTCTGTGGTATCCATTTTGATGTACCTGCAGCCATCATAGACAAATTTATTAGGTAATATAACATGCAAAAGTGGTCTTATTTATTTTCCACAGTTAATAAAAGTCAGTTCTGTCGATTTGAAATCATGTGTAATTATTTCAGTTCAGCTGTATAGTATATATACTCTAGGAAAGAGAAAGAGAGAGTTACTTGTACGAAGCATCGACATTTCCTGTGACTTTTTTTTTAATTCATGGATGGAGGCCATATTTTGAAACACGAATCTTAAACACGCGTCTTCAGTATCTGGGTGTCATCCCACGAGTCTGTAACTGTACCTGTCCATAGGGACATTCAGTGTCTTCGAAGACATGCCTTAGTGAGACATCAATTGATAGCTACGAAATTGGAGAATGAATGAGAAAAAAAGACGACATTTTGCCAAGGAGGATGAAAACAAAATAGATGGTCTGTTCCAAGTTTGCTGTAAACAGACGTTCAAGATTATTTTGAACGACCAATTTTCGAAAGAAAAAAAAAGAACTATAAAAAAATCGAAAAGGAATGATCTACAATGGATTCTTAAGAACATAAATGAGTACAATATTACAAAACACACACACATAAAAAGTACTGTAAAGTTCTGATATGTTTATCGACATTTAAAGTTCACAGAAGATTTTAGTGTATAGATTGATTTTGAATACATGAGTAAGTAATGTTGTTGTGTTTAGTCTAATCAACTTCCAATAAAGTCGGTATATCATAAGTGTAAAGGGAAAGTCCATTTTAGCACACGACGGGAGGGCCAGAGGTGGGGGAGGGGTGATTTGGCCTTAGATTAGTGGGGGAGGGTTATGGTGGAGTATATGTAATTCCTTTGCAGAAAGTGATATTATAACAATACCTCGTTCTCGGGAAAAGGAGGGGGTTTGGGGGGAGGGGGGAGAAGGTGTAGAACGAATGGTCTATCTGCCACATTGAATCATTGTGCGTTCCAACTAACTACCAAAACCATATATATATGAATGTATGTATGTATATATATAATATGCTATATTTCGATTAGTCGACAGTTGGTCTTTCAACTTTTGTCAGGCTCATTCGCAATATCCAACTTATGTCAAACAGTACAGGCATTCCCTATAGCGACGAGACTGACACTGCTATACAGGTTTATGTTGACTTTGTGACTTTGTTGTACTATGGGAGCCTTTCATAGTTGCGTTCGTTTTAGACCAACAAAAGAGTGACCACATGGCCAGATTTTATTTACTCTTACACCTTCCCATTAAATCGCTGGTTACAAGTGGTTACTAGGATACTAAAAATGCTAAGTGGGACTCGATGCTTTTGTCCACAGTGATTTCTGTTTTCGAAGGTTCAGTTTCTCCGATGTGATTACTTAACCAGTTAAGGTCTATATTGACAAACCTTTGCTATAAGCAAACCAAGACAGAAAGAACAGGAACCGCAAAACATCTCTTTCGTAAGATCGGCTACAATAATTAGACGCTCTTTTAGATGACTCTACAACTAATTAAGAATTTTATCGCCATTAATCTGTGAGATAAAGACAAAAAAAGGAACAGGAATGATACAGAACGTATATCTGCAGGCTTTACTGCTTACCATACACTAAGTAATTGACCATAAAGCGTTGTATTTTTTAACCATTTTATCATTTATTGGCCCAATTCCGCGAGAAAAATGATAACTAAGCAACAGCTGTTGTTCACATATCAGTGATAGGCTATGTTTAATACAGTTTCGTTGACATCCATGTACCTATCAAATTTGGATGTGTATAACGAGAAACATAGATTGAAAATGTCAATATTCCTTCGTTCAATCATACAAGTTTCATCTGCTATATTTATACATGACGTCATAATATGAAATAATCTCCGTTACTCGTTCTGAATATGCAACCAAAATAATTGTCTAATGGATGCAAGATTTCATTTGCCTATTCCCCTTTTTCTTATTTGTATTTTATTTCTCCGAAAGAAACATAATGTATGTTGCAGTCAGTTTATAGTTATCCTCTTGTTAGTTGGTTATAGCCTTTAGATCGGTAAATAACTGATATTCAAATTCATAATTCGGCGTTTTATTTGTTTATTTATATTGCTGCTTACATACCTGCCTCCTCACACTCATAGCACTATCAGTGATTATGATCTAATTACTCAGTGTTGTACTTTCCCACCTCTTGGAGAAACGCAGGCCTAAGAGCTGTATGAATCTGTACTTGAAAATTACAATTTAACTTTATCAACTTCTTCTCGTTAATATTCATGTCTTTCGTTCAACAACAAAAATATACATGTAATTTATCGTCTTATTTTGTACGCATGTTTCGGTTTTTAACTTGCAACAAACTCGATTTCAAAAGTGCGAACGAATTTGTTGACAATTTATGGTATACTGTGAAATTAATTGAAAGAGCGTCCTCTAAGATGGCGTCCTTCGTAAACTTATCCCAAACCTCTCTATTTACGGCTCTGACTTACGCTATGTATGTCATAGACAGAATCCAGTTGTGAGTCTTTCTGGTATAACACTATTATTCTTCTCAATCCATATGAGAATTATATAGTCAACGCAACATGTAGCCATCCTTAACCTTGATCGAGTCATTTAAAGCAAAAAATTACATTCAATAACGCGATCATAGAAAAATATGGAAAATAATAAAAACAATCAATGCAACATAACTCACTGAAGATGAAATTCTCAAAATATATTTAAATATATATTGTTTTGTGTTTTTCATCGACTGAAAACCTTTAAAAGTTATTCATATTTTGAGTATTGTCACAACTGTCAGACGATACGAAATATTGTACTGTGATTAGTAGGATAGAAATTGTGTTGAACTTATCCAGTACAACGATATATATATATATATATATATATATATATATATATATATATATATATATATATATATATCTATATATATCTTCATTATAGTTCTATGTGTACCTTTAACATATAGTTCTTATTAAAGAACTTACCGTAATGATACTTGGTAGGGCTAATACATATTATACATATTATACATATTGGGCATTGTGTTCGGATTAAATGTCACTAAAGGTCGTAACTGAAATGAAATTAGAGGACGCTATGCATGTTTATCTTCGCCAGGCCAATGACCTTCCAACTCACAGCGTGATATGACAGCTGAGTCAGGCATGCTCCTCGGATGCATGGTGTGTTTCGCCATCGGGGATGGGGTATACTGCAATTGATACCTCGAAAGCCCTTCATTGGTGCCTCCAATTTCTAAAATATGTCAGGTTTGGGAGAGGCGGAAAAAGTGTTTTCTGTGACATTGTAATACCACGACAGAGGCCTTTACCAAAGCTACAACTATATTATGTGGCCTATCTCATAGATCTCTGAGAAATGGCCAACTTTCACCGTGTAAATATGTCCCAGTGCTTTCACTGCGTGATGAACGCCGTAATGATCCATGTATTTATATACTATACAATACTAAATGTGTTCCATATATAATATAGGCTAGGTCATTTGCCCTGCTTTCAATCTTAACCTCAATCTTTTTACCTGGAACAAATTTAGAATACCTCAAAAGAATCAGAATAATTCCCCCTAATTTCCCCAGAAGGAAGGGGCTATCATAACTATTAATAATCATGCTAATTTATTATTTAAATTTAATAGTGATAAGTCATACTTTGGTATGACATCACAATCTGTCATTGTGTGACGTCACAATGTTTCAACTTAGATATTGTTGACGACAGTACAATATCGAACACAACAACCTGATTCACACATACATACCGTGATGCGATAGGCTACAGAAAAATGCTACAGTGAAAGCCACCCACCCCCCTCCCCCTCCCCCAGGTTCACTCCAATATGCTGGTGTAGAAGAAACATGGTTGCCGGTCATCCAACATAGTCCTATTTTATTCCCTTATTTACAACTAAAAATAATTTGGAAGTGTCAGAAAAATACGGAACCGCTTTAACAACATTTGCTTCTCGGCATTTTGGCTAATATCATGTGCATAGCATTATGTTCCCCTTCTAGGGGAATCGTGATACACACATGAAGATGATCATACAGTCACAGTCTCGATGCAAGGGGACTAGGGTTGAGAGCGGACCAGTTGGTTCGTTGTTTGGTTATTCGTGCCCATGTTATTTCCTGGGTGACTTTTCTCAAAGGTAGAGCGAAGTGCGAGGAACGAGGGGGGGGGGGGGTGGTTAGGTGCGGTAAACCAGATAATTTAGATTCCAAAAGGAATGTTAAATGCTTAGGTATTGACACATTTTGACAACAACTGAGGTCTTTGTGTTTCAGGTACAGTTACATGTCCGAACACACGAAATCAACGAAAGTCAAAATGGAAGTAAACAAATTAAAATGATGAAGAAAAAAGATATTCCATTAATACTATATGTGATATTATTTGTTATGCCAAGTGATTATCTGTTTATAAGTGGCCTACTAATCTTTGTGACTGCACTGCTTAAAATACAAAGAAAAAAGGAATAAACTTTATTAAGACAATATACATTTCACAACCTGTTTTTTTTTTTTTTAATTGTATAGTTTATGGTGATCATGGTGAAAATCGCATCAATTGTTTCCCCATTATAAGTAAAGGTACGTTTCAATACTGGACATGGAAAAAAACCCAAGTATGAAGTAACAGGGGGGATCAATACACCACTAAACTACACTTTAGTGGTCAACAATATTCCTTGATCGCCGCTTGCTTGAAAAGAAGGCTTTTACAAGTACCTATTGAACCCACTGAATGAGGTATTCACTGACAATCGCTGACAATTTACTGGACAAATACCCCTGATTTGCTATTCACCACTATTCCGGCGCGCCGAAAGAATGGAAGCAAGCCTTTCAAGAAGATAGAAAAGAATGGGGGGAGAAAAAAAAGCCCTTCTAGCACGCTAAATTGAACTAACTAAAGTGCTTTCAATATACACAATAGAAAACGCTTGGCCGCGAAGTCTTTATAGCAGAGCTCAACATTGAATGGTAAGAACTGCCAATGTTTATTTGTAGTTAACAATAGCAGGCAGCTGTGTACAGTAGGGGCTTCGCGCGATACTGCTTCTTGACTGGCTGAGTACCGTACGCTAAGAACGGCGAGTTACACAGAACGTCAGTCAACGTGAAGTGAGCACGTAATACACAAGTGCTTCTCTCCTTTTCTGCGAGAATTCGCCAGCGTAGGAAAAAGAACAGAAATTTCGGCCAAAAAAATCACATGGATTTTGTTATATCTACGATCGTGGAAACATTTATGTGAATTATTCTGTGGAAATAACTCGAGAAACGTATGGGATTGTTTTTCAACAGTTAAAGCACCGAGAGAGGGAACATAACTTTTATGGTTGTTGTGGGAGTGTAGGATGGCTTCGATACACGAGATGTCCTGAGACTTACATACAGGAGAATCAGGGGGCAGATGTTTCTACTTTGTGCAATGTCTTTTTCGTAAATTGAATTTAAGAGTCTGCTCTCACAGGGCTTGGGATTGAATAAAGCGATAGTATAATGCCATGTTATATAGTATGTGATCTTACTAATGCTGTCTATTTTGGCTTTGCACAGACCCCGTGGTAGTGTGTCTTTACCATTCGTATGGCTTCTGGCTGGAATGGTTATCCCGTCTTACAGAAGGTCTTATCTTGGCCTGACCAACGCGGCCCTCTACCTCCAGATTCTACTGATTGCGTCTATCATAGCGTTGGGTAAGTTTCCGTTCACAAATTTATTGTGAGCTTATTTTTTTTCTTCTGACACCTAATTCCTTTTAAGACCGTACTGGTGTTGACGAAATTGATATGCATAATCCTACACACAAAGGCCTTTAAACCTCACATTGCTTGCAAGATATATACAACAATGTAAGTCCCTCCACTCGAGAAGTTAATTGGTTGGTGGAGTTTTTTCCAGCTCCAAATAAAGTGTTAAAGTGTTTGTAATCATGTGGTCATTTAATGGATACCTATGCATGGCCTAAAAGGTCTTCTTGACGTTTCATTACTTTCTATGATGACATCATAGAAACTAAAGAATATTATGCAAACCTTGCAATTGAAACATAAGCTCATTATTGAATAAAGAGAATAGTAAATTCAAGCCGTTGAATCATTTTTCCATTATGAAAACAATTTCAGACCAATATTTAGTCAAAAGCCAGTCACAACAGATGCATATTTGTGTTGGCTAGAATGAGCATTATAACAGGCCATCATGACTGATAATGACATAGGCCTAATTGTATCGAAATAATCAACGGTCGAATTTGTTTGTGCCGAAAGAGAAATTGTCATTAATTGCTGGTTTAACTACATCTTGTGGGCGAAAATGCATTGTATGTGCATTCCGGATCAGTTGGGGTCCGAGTTATGACCTAAGCTGGGTAGCGATTATACTGCAAGGATTTCTACGTGGTGATTGCCTTTCATGGAAAATTTGTCCAGAAAAACCTATAGGATTTGTATTATTTACTTTTCCCTGGAAGTGAAAAAAAAATCGAAAGTAGGAGCATTTTTGAGACGGGCTGATCATTCCACTCCCCACTCTCACCCTCACCCCACCCCACCCACCCGTCCCATTATCACATGTATAATGTTCAATTCCACCATCAGCTTGGATGACGTCAATCTGTATCAGAAGTGTTTACGCACCGTTGGATGGCAATCATATACATTGATGAATGCTATGATTGCTACATGTGCCATTTAGCATTCTTAATAGGAAATTTTCTCCAGTGACGGAAACATTCGATTTCAAGGATGGAGATTTAATGTTACAAAAATTCCTTGAAAATGGCAACATTTTCTTTAAAGTTCATTTCTTAGCCTTGAGGTATAATTTTCTTCATCGGTGATTTTGATTTAAAATAGCTCTTTCACTCCAGTCAGTACACCTCCATATACTTGTATACTTTACGTTGGGTTGTCGCCAATAAATCAATTTATCAAAGTGTCTTGCATTGCTTTCGCAATATATCATTTCTTCATATTGTTAATAGTTCAGGGACATTACTAAAGTTTTTCAAGAATTATTTAAGGACGAAATATTCTAAGACCAATTCTTATTGAGGACGTCTGATTTTCCAACAAAAGAACATTTTTGTGTAATCGTATCGACTTTGATTTTTTTTTATAATTTGGATTGATTTCAAGTATTCTCCCTATGGATATAATACTTGAATTTGATGATGACGTCAGCACCTCATGTAGAGTCGAATTAAATTCATATTTATCCATCGTATTATAATTGTAGTTATAAAAGCAACAGAACACCAAAGAAGGAATGACCAACAGACAACACAATGCATGATATACAAATTTACAATGCACTATATATATATATATATATATATATATATATATATATATATATACCGGTATATGTATATCAATATATATATTATATATATATAAAAGAAATAAAAAGCATCTTCGCACTTCCCAGAAGTTTTACACTATGGTTGTGGAACCGCTTGCAGGCGATCTATATATATATATATTTCTGATATGTTCTTTAATAGATTATGTGTGTATATTAGTGCGTGTAATGACACAAGTTGTGATATATGAGACTAACCAATCAATTATGCAAGAATGACTCTTTGAGCAAGAGGCATGGCTGCTTAAATTCACCAGGGGGTTCACAAGGGTATAGAGAGACAATTGGCGAATAAAAAGATCTAATTAAGCCTCAGTGACAATTTTCTGTTCTTAAGTTTCCAAACTTCAAGATACGATAGTGTGATACAGGTGTTATAGTGATACTCTGTTACATCTTACTGCATCTAATATACATACACCTGGAGCACTCATTCATGATTCATATCAAAGCAGGCAATTTTCGTACCTCAGCCGGCCATTTAATATTTCAACTATATTCCTTAGGGAAAGCCTAATTAGGGGCCCATTGCATTTTATAGAGTTCTTGTCGAGTAAACGTATAGTTGCTCCATCTAATTTCTCTAAACTGTTGCAAGTTATGAAAAGTTTGCTATGCTTCTAGCCGAGTCTCGCTTCCAAGGAATAATGAAAAAAAGGAACTAATTCCAATACGATGTTTTGTACACATAAGTTAGTCAATGTCTTGTGTCTTCCATTATTCATGTCGCCAGACGCAAGTCATTACAGATTTTAAAACACACGCTGGCCAAGCAAGCAAAATGTTTGCCAGTTTGGTGTACCTTTATGAAGTTATGTCAGTCTGTTAACAGAGTGTGTAACAGCATTATATTATATATATATGTATATATATGTATATATATATATATATATATATATATATATATATATATATATATATATATATATATATATATATATATATATATATGCACGTTTATACATCCGAAATACAACTGTGGTTGTGTTTATTATTGAAACTCGGCGCAATGGTGGGACTTAACATGTATACGTCTATTGCTCTCGCAGTAGGTGGGTAAGTTAGTAATCCATTGACGTAGAAACCAATAAGCATTGAGCTCTCAACCTTATATTCCTTGCTGTGAAAATATGTTTCCCGAACCACACGACTCGATGAATAAATTTGATCAAGTTCCGTGCTAGGCACAAACGGGAAGAACTGTTCCGCGCACAAAATCCTAAGTGGAATTGACACTTGGGGTATGCGTATAAGGCTTGATGGCCAGCTATCCGTATACTTAACCCGGCCAATTGACAAGCATGTCTGTGGCATTTTCTCTCCACCAGTTGTTACAGTTCACCGGTTTGTGAATGCTACTACTGGAGCTGCAACATTGGTATAACAACTTCCAGGTTGCAACAGCTTCCCCATGAGTGGAAGGCTTGTATAGGTCTCTCGTATTATTATGTTATAGGTCTATCTAGGCCTTATACTGAATGAATGAACGGTCCCTTTCACTGGATTACCTAATTAATGTATTTTAAATTTCAATCTAAAAGACACCACACCCTTCAAAAATGAAAGAAAGGTGTGTCCGTTAAACCATGCCATTCATTACCATATATACTCATATAGCAATATATGTGCAAGTTAGCACTGGGTGACATTACGTTGACATTTTGAAGCCTCTGCATGGTTACCATGGAGATTAATGATGTAATCATTTTCAGGCTTTTGGAGCTGACAAGTCTTTCGTTACGTTAGCTCTTTGGATATTTATACAACATTTTAATGATGTAAATGCCAAGTTTGGTTGAAGACATCAACTCGAATCACAAGGTGAAACATTGCCGTATAGTAAACAGAAGGTATACCGTATGTAGTTATAGTGGTAGGCAACTTAGGCTGGGTTTTGCTGTCAGCCTGACACTGTTCATATATATACAAGTACACTTAGTTGGTTCTATCCATTATGGCAGCATGTGTATACATACCAGTGACACATTCTCGGACATAATCTTAAATTGTTTTCATTATTCTCTTTCACCTTCACTCGTGCATAAACTATTACTATATCGATGTGACAATATTTTCCTTTCTTAAAGGTCATTAGTATACCTGCACCAAAGTTTAGCATATTGAAAATTGCCCCCCCCCCCCACCCCTACCCCTCCACTCGGTAATTTTATGGAGACTGATCATTTAAATTGTTCACACAAATACAGGCTTGTTCAATTAGGCTTCAATGAGATGTCTCAGTGAGTAATCTCATTGTGGCATCTCATCGTGAACTCTGACCTTTATTTAACTCATTAGCATATTTGCAGGTTGTAGGCTACTGATGATCTTTAAGGAAACATTCGGTTCAGAGGTTAGTTACTATTTCCGTGCTTGAATTCCCGATATACTTCAGACTCTCCCCCCCCCCTCACCCCCAAAAATGGGGTGAAAAAACTGAGTACCATATTCGTTTTGTCTTTTTTAATTAAAATAAAACAATTGTCTACTCTTAATTAAACATTGCTACCAAAAAAGTAATCAAAAGTAATAAACTTGATTATAATTAATTAAACTGCAAATTGCTCGAGAAGACTAGTTATTATATCTACCAAGAATTATCTACTAACGTTTTCACACAAACTGCTTCAGTAGGTTGTTGGTGTGAGTGGTAAAACTTCGAGCCCAGAGCATTCAGCCAGTATTCAATAGGTGACCTCGCCAAATTGCGTGTTCTAAAAAAAAGCCCCTTATTAAAGTTGGAACGTTCTTGTTTCCGATATGATAAAAAAGAATTGTACATATAGAATGCGTGGTTCCTCGTATATGTCTTCACATACATTTATTTATAGATCTATTTGAAACAAAAAATATTAACCATATCAAAGATTATGTCAACATAGTTGGACCTGACGGCATCCTTCCCATGCTCTACCTCCTCCCCCATCCCCATCCACCGCCCCCCCCCCCCCCTCTTACGCACTCCATAACATCCACCACTTCATACTGTTCCTTTAAGGCCACATTGTGTCAGTCATATTCACGTCTAACTATTTTACTCCACGTGTGAAGTAACCACGGTTTTTTATTGGCAACACCCACGAATACAAACCTTCTATTGCCGATAAGTATATAAACTAAGTCTTGGGTCGTTCAATACAAGGTATTCATCGATAGTACCAGTAAGTGACACCTTTCCCACTCGTCGCCAAAGCGATTCATTATTTTCAAAGCTTGAACCGTGTCGTTCTCGTCAAATCCCTATATGCTTTCTAAAGAATCTTCACAAAACCGGGGAATCAATTGTATGGAAACAAATCACCTTCGGGCACCCTGCAGCCCTCACCACTAAAGAAAACACTAGAATAAGCGCTAGACATACCTGATTTTTAATAGAAAAGAAAGCTTTTCTCCTGCTTTTTTTTTCAAGGCGAGGTTTTAATCCCAAAATTCGCCTGCAGTACTCATTCACTTATTGAATTTTCTTTCTTTAGTCGTCGCGAGGTATTTAAAGAGGTTTGTTTTTGCCGCTCTCTGTTCGATAAAAGTAATAAGAATAAAACAAATATAGTACTAATGATCAGCAAGAGGTTAACTTAATTGAGGAATCAAACTTTTAATTCATGTCAAAAATTCCAGAATTTTTTTACAAATATTTTTATTAGTTAATCCTGAATTCTATCGTTGATATGAATTAAAACTGTTTTAAGTGTTTTTCTAAAGACCCTTTGACTTGATTTTTGTAAAATTAGGATATTAATTATTACTTCCATAATAACGCAGTTCATTAGCTTAAAAATAGCAAAGCTTAAATGTCATCAGTACTGTCAATAATTGAGGCTCAGATTTAAAATTTAAAATTTTGCTCCATTTACCTGAAATTAAAAAGTACCGTATCAATATTGGCCTCCAAATATTAGCATACATAAAGCTTTCAAAATAATCTCCCCTTGGAGGCTAGGATACTCCATATTATTTTCAGATATATTATTTTCAGATAGAAAGATATGAGGAATGAGGGTTTAAGAAATTATAAACATTAAAAAAAAATACTTTTGAGGGTGTCAGTAAAAATGTCTTCCTTAATTGTGCGTGACCAACATTATAATATTTAAAAGTGTCTGCATGGTTGACGAAATTCTTAGGATCGACTAGGATAATGAATTAATCCCTTAATCAACTCTTCCTTTGTTTCAAAACTTGGAGAAAGTGTCTCACTTGGACCAATTGCAATCTTCTTTTGAGGACTTCTTTTAATTAATATATTATTTATTATTGATTAAATTATCGTACGTTGGCAACCAACACGAGAGAAATATGCTTTTAAGTGAGAGAGATAGGCCTTTAGTGACGTCACTGCTATGATTTAAGAATTAACTAAACGGGAATTTACTACAATTTACTCATTATAACTGTCTCACCTATATCTACATGTGGTCTTTACTCAATAGTTATATGCGCTTCAATCCAAATAGCCTTCACTTTTGATTCTTTTGTTTGTTAATGTAACGTACGATACTTTACTGTAGTATTAGTATTTATTTCGCTATTTTTACATTCATCATATTGAAGATGATGAAGTTTTTAAAGTCGTATTTTCATCAAATAAACATTTTCTTCAAGTTCACTGTAACAAGGTAAAAATGCTCAATCCTATAGCAATTCAGATCTTTAGATCGACGAATAGTCATGTCTTCATAATCTTCAAATAACCTTCATATGGTGAAAACGTCTTCTAGCGGATGGGGGGGGGGAGGGGCGCTGGTCTAAGTTTAATCAACTGCAATTTTATTTTTAAACTCCGGTAGATTTAGTAGAAACACAAAAACGCGTTGTGGACATTCATAGACACGTCTTTATAATCTTAACTATCATTATTAAACTCATTCCGGAATAAAATCTCGAAACAGCAATTCCTTAATTATTCTCATAATCCCCCAAAACATATACGACTGATCATACTTACCTGTCTCCAATCAACGAATGTACTGCAAACGCTTCTGAATGATTTGGGAAGAAGAGGAAGTGGGCGGTGCCCCGGGGTTAAAGTTGGCGGTGCCCCGGGTCATAGGGGGCGTAGTGCTTAGAAGTTGCCAATTATTGTAGGTGATGGGAGATGGAGTGTATATTTTGCGGAGACAGGTAAGAGAGGAGCCAAGGCGTCCAATGCCTTTCTCCTTTTGCCGAGAAAGCTTTCTATTACATAATCTCCTCTTGGTAGCTCATAAGATCTATAGAAATTATTTGGTATTTGCAATATAACATTTATCATGTTTTCGAGTCAGGTTTATTATCCCGCAAGTGTCTGTCTGTCCGTCTGTCATCATCGTATATCTACAAACCTCAAGATGCTCCTTCATTTATCCTCGAGACTATATCATACACGTATACGGAGTTTGCTTTTCATAATATCATTCCGTTCCAAGAGGATTTACATTTCCGTATGTACTTTGTATATTATTATCATGTACCTCAAAGCGTTATACTCTAAAACGGGGGAGAGATTTCACGATTTTCTTGTTCATACTCCAGAGCAAGAAATTGGAAAAAAAATGCGGCCTAGGTTTTTGTTTGATTAGATTTCTCAAGATTTACCCTGGGCTTAGCTTAGGGCATGCAAATTCAATTAGTGTTACCGTTCATTTGGATACCCCTACCGGCTTTCCTTTTTTTTTCTCTCTTTTTTTTTCTTCCTCCTTTCGCTTGCGCGTAAGAACATATCCGTGATCACGCTATATGCAGCTAGCTTGACTCAATTCTATTCTGCGCGTCATTCGTGCACTTCGTTCTGAGGCGTGTTTTGCTCTTACCATGTTCAATGACAGCTCCCAAGCTGGCTCATGCACTGGCGTATCAATTCATTATATACTTCTGTGGTAGTCGGCAAGCGTTCAAGCGTTGAATAAATACTGAATATATATATATTTATAATATGTCACGTGACATGTAGGGACAACCCATGGGTCGTGCGATAGGGGATTGCCATTCCTACCAAGCCATGGGTTGGTGGTCGCCAAGAGGATTTGGAGTCCTCTTGTCCGTACTTGTAGAAGGGAGTCTCACAAGCCAGAGATTTGTAATTTCTAGATTTATTTCACTCTTCAGTTGCCCGTCTTCTCGCAGCAACTGCGCCCTCATTATACCGTGTCTAGACCACGTGGTAACCTGTTAACATTGTCCTCTTCAGGTGAACCGCCGTGAAAAGGGGGGGGGGTGGCAATCAGTACATTCCATGATGTGCCCTCCCCACCCCCCTACCTCTCGTTTTGAACCCTTAAAGTATTGTACCCCTTGAGGAATCGCTTGCACTGCATTGGGTAAATAGATATTGACGATAAAGTTTTGTTTAATCAGGTGCAATCCGATTTGGATCACAATTTTGAATTTGAAAAGTTTATGAGTTATATTCCTTCCGTCTTCACACGCGCATGCCCGAATTGGTCGATACCCGTATCGTCTGCACTGTTTTTATTTTCGAGTATTGGTATTATTTATCACTATAAGTAACTACTTCAGGTCTCCGTTTCAGACCCAATCGGCAGTTCAATGTCGTTCATGTGTAAATTTTGGAACGGTAATTGGAATCTGGTTTGAACGGTAATTGGAAGCTGAACTTGTAGATAATAAATATATCTTTATCAAGATGTCACTGCATCTGTCGTCGCCAAAATATTTTGTTACACGAGATACCCCATTATACTATATATAAGGGAATGTATTATGTGATATGTTTCACTTAAACGTAACGTAACAATATCAATGTGATTACAATGTATATTCTTTAAATGTGATTTTCTCTTTTTGTTTGCGACAGGTCGGGGTCAATGTCGTCTTAAAGACTGTTCAGCCCAGTATTCGAAGGAATCTACTCACCTCACCGGACAAAACAGACAAGCCTGCAAGGCGGTGATTCGTTTTAAGGATTGCGTGGATGGTATCGATCCCAGCACGTGCCGTGGAGATTTGACCTACCATTCAACTATGACGATTATACCAGATCTTATGAAAAGTTATTGTGCAGACACCAGAACAGTTACGCCAGAGGTGCCGACCCACACTACGGAGTCCAGTATGTGCCGTTGGAAGGGTACGAACAATTTTCGACATTGCGGCCTCTTTGGTGACCCGCACCTCAGAACTTTCGATGACACGTTTTTAACATGCAAAGCGGCCGGGGCCTGGCCATTAGTATTTAATGAATACTTGGCCGTCCAAGTTACGAACGTACCACTCACACATGGACAAGGTGCTACGGCTACATCCAAGGTAAATATATATTTTTTTAAATTCCATCTCATTCCAATCTTCAACGCCAAATTTCACAGGGTTTGATCAGCGACGTACACTGAATTCAAATATGTGATGGGGGGGGGGGGGGGTGATTCGAAATTCCCACTACTAATTTAGGCAAGGGCACGAACTTTTATGGGAGGGCGCCCTTGGCACGGAGGATTCGTCTAATGCATAAATACGTTCCCCTGCTAAACGACTTGATTCCCGACTGACGAATGGGGTATGGGATGGCGCATTTGCGCACGCCACTGAACTCGGTGACCCTTTTGGCGTACCATGTCCTCTAATTGCGTGAAAATATGACGTTGCAATTACGTGTGAATTTCATTGTACCAAAAAAGGGGGGGGAGGTTAAGAACTCCCACAAAGAAAAAGCTAATTCGTGCCATTTGACCTACATTTTCGGCCTATGTTTGTGGTGAAGTGGTCGCTACAGCGCGTTGACGCGTGTGAGTTTTAATTTAACAGATTATTACGAGGGTTCATACAAGTGGGGGGGGGGTATATTGGGGAACGACGCAGGGGTGGGGTGGTTAAAGGGGAGCAAGAAGACAACAGTCGATATTAACAGTCGATTACCTTCATTCGTCCTGATATAAGCAAGACTTAGTCAATTATGTTAGTTTGTACTTTGTTCTTTTAGAACATTATTTTTTCATTCCTATCAGTGCAAGCTTACATTTTCTTCCACTTTTATTTGGGGTAATTACCCACAAGACATCGGAGGCTCATCAATGAAATAGTTGAACTCTGTAGTAGTTTAACGCACACACACAATCACACACACGCATCAATATGCTAGCTCTTCAGAATTTCAGAATCGACACAGAGAGATCAATAGGAATTTATTGTGCACTGAAATCATCTTAAATCAGAGTAAAGTAGAAGTAAAATTAAAAACAAAATAATGTATCGGATAGTTTGACCTGAAGATCAAACGTCATGCATGCACCTTGCCATTTAAAGGAGTATTGTAAATATGAAACATAATTTCAAGTTAAGTTAACACTCATGTCAGACAAAAGGAACGTGCTCTTTGACGTATATCAATGAATCGCCTAAAGTCATTCATGACTATAATGTAATGAACTCATTTATACGTCATCGAATCGTCCGATTTAACAGCAAAATTTTACCACATTTACAAACAGCCAGGCTAATTTATATTATTTAATACCATACGTTTACCCTTATACTTATGTGGAAACGAAAGGCAACCAGATTGGCCATGATAAAAAAAACATATAAAGTGTATGACTGCAGTGTAGTGGAGACTATGGAGTATGCCTTCGCATGGATGCTGAAAAACAGACACAAGTGTGCTTGGAGAGGCTATCGCCTGGGAACAAGTATAGTAGCACGCCTTTCGATGGAAAATTCAATATTTAGCAGATCCTCGACGAAGAAAAATCACGTAAGGTGTTGTGTTATCCAATAACTTAGCAAAGATTGACAATTCAGTGCGGGAAGCAATGTTACCATAGCAACGGAATTTCCATAAGGTTTTGAACAGGTCCCGGTTATTGACCGCCCCAACGTGCGTGGATTTCGTGCGTTGAGTAATAAGCTTTATTATTAGAGTCTATAGCCAAGAAGAATTTTTGTGATTCCTTTGGGAGAGAGAGGGGGGGGGGGTTTGACTGATGTCTTTTTAAGTTTCTTGCTTGTTAAGAATGGGATCTTGGCTTCAATGAATGAATGTGACCACGTAGAAAAGCAAACAAATCCAACCCTTACTGGCTGTTACGCCATGGAAAATATGTTAACCTATTTCAGAGACAAACGTAAAATATCATTTTATGATGATCAATGGACTTGAAAGCATAACATGCTCTTCACGAAATGTATACGTCGTTATATAGTACGCTTAGGAAACACAATAACAAAATGGAGGACAAGCTTTTATGAAGAAATGTCCTTCATTTGGACCGTATGGACTGGTTGCCATGTTATACTATTCCATGCACGAGTTCTACCTTTTATACGAGTACCCATTGCGTTCTGTCCTTACCTGCCTCCCACTCTCCCACCCCAACGACCCCCTTCTCTTCTTCATTTACATGTATGACCTATTTTTGGTTCTTGTGTACCCCAAACTTCATCTATTGACAAAGGGCGCTAACAAAGAAGGGACGCCCTATAAAAGGGACGCAGCCTCAAGTTGAGCAATTTATGTGAAGTGAATTTTAAGTCACTTGTGTACTATATATGTCGACAAGCCTGTCCTCATCGATATTGTTGCACTATTTAAATAGACGTACTTTACACTGAAGCCAGTAACATTTGACCTTTTTGCAGAGGGCATCATCCAGTTTATGTGCTGTGACTGCTGTCCTCATTACTAGGGAGTAGCTACACCGATGAAACAATTCAAGCCTACATATGTATGCCAAATTGTAGGCCACATATTAACCATCATTGCTACAACACTTAAATTGGTGCAATTACTGTATGTTGTCCCCAAACGCGTACCGGTAATCATTGACCTTTAACAGAAGGAACCCTTCTCCCGTCCCACCCCACCCCAGCCCTCCACCCGCCCGGCGCCTCTAGACGGTGCACCGTTAGAGATACCAGATCTATAGAGACACTATATGAGAGGGTTTCTACCCCTCTCTTCACTTAGATTTGATTCTCGCGATCTTTTTATAACTTGCTCACGACTGATATTGTAAAATTGGTTAATTGATGTTATTACCGAATGATAATAATGGGAAAGAATGTCACCTTCACTTTGAATGTTAAGCAGCATAAAAAATAAAAAAATAAGAAAAAAACTGCGACTTATCCGAGACTATGCCACTGTGTAAGAGATTGATACATACTGATACTATAGCTACTGTATATACACTTGTGAACGCGAATATGAAAACAAGACTCCAAAATTAGCATGTCAACTGACATGTTGTTTCTGTCTCTGATATGCTATTATAATGCAAAAACAGTATACGTTATGTCATGTTCATGTTTATTTTCTCAACGTGTTAGGGTTGCCCGTTTCCTGCTCTAGGTCAATATTTTTAGCAATTTCTCACGTCTGATTGGTCGTAACTTTTAAAAAAAGAAAAGAAAAGCGACCCGCAAACTACCCACATGCCTCGTTTGTAACTTGTTATAAAGAATCGTTAATGCCTAATGAATCAACTGGAGCAGGCCGCTCGCTCGTAAATCCACCTCGTAAATATTGCGGTGAAGAAATATCACTGCGCTAAGGCAAAAAATTTGAGGTGTACGTGCTTCTGGTTACAACATTATTTTTGCTCTTCGAAATTCCTGCAAGCAGTTAATCCAAAAGGGCTTTGCAATAGGTTGCGATCCTTGCTGCCTAGGCTAAAGAAAACACACTTGGCCGCTATAAAATTCAACACCTCGCAGGGACAGTTTCTAATGAAAGCCGTTGTGGTCGGTTGCGATGCTGGGCTTTTTTTTATATATATTTTTTTATTCTTTCTCTTTTCTTCTGTCGTTTGGTGGGTCGGCGGTGAAATCAGTTAGCATCGTGTGGAATGAAATCACAGTAAGGGGTTTGTATCCCCGATGAAAACAGCTTAGCTGGTTATATGTAGCAGCAGCCCACAGATAAACGGACGATAGTTTTGTATGGAATCTTCTCTGTCAATGGCTTTGCTTTGGTGTATTAAAGAGGGTAAATAGTTTAGCATCCATAATTTGACATTAAGAAAACCTCTGACTGAAAAGCTATCCTAGACCCTACAGTATTATTTTATTAATAATTTTATTAATAATGTGTAGGGTATGGTACTTGGGTAAATTTAAAGTTTATCAGGAGGAACTCTTGTACTAGATATGACATTTATATTTATCAGATAATATGTCACAGTATCATCTCAAACGATATTAATTTAACGACAGATTGAATTAATGCAGAAAAGTATAGAAAACCCTCTTTTCATGTATTACAACAGTTTAGTGCAAGAATAAATGCATCACAGGAAAGTTCTGACCTTATATAGGCCTACCCCCCTTGTCTATATAATTGGCCTCAACATTTTTCAGATGAGCGTTTCCGATGATAGTGTTTCAATCATTTGCATATCTGAACATCGGCACACCGGCTCGAAGACGGCGCGCAGTTGGCTCTACCGGTAGCCATTTATGTCTCAGCCCCCCCCCCCCTCCTCCGGTTCACTATATCGCAGCCTTTTGCGTATTCTCATTTTTAGACACATTTGCAAAGAAACGTTTCCTAGTCTGTTTGTTCTTCTGTGTTTTTTCTTCTGCTTCCCTTTTTTTTAAGCTGTTTTGTTTTATGGTCGGACACATATCAAGATGTTTATACCCCTGCTCAAATTACCCTATCAGCTCATGAAAATTCATCGCGATCGTCTCTGTCTTGTATAAATTTCATGAAGTGGAAAAGGGTAAGTTGTTTTCGTGAATGAATTTAATGAAATTCAAACAACAAATCACGTTACACAAACACAACTGTGCGTGAACAGACGTGAAGGGGAATTATAATATTGCATGCAGATGAAATGTGATTCAAGGCAAGCTTTCTCATGCATTCGTATTTGTGTGTGTTTGTGTATGTTAGCGTTTGTTTTGTTTGCGTGTGTGTGTGTAATTAATTTAATTAATCAATTATTGTTTCACCGATGAAAAATAAACAAACACTGTGCAATAGTTCGATAGACTTAATATTTAATAGAAATCATTCTACAAATCTTCTTCGCTTTTACCTTTAATATATACTGCATATACAAATGCCTATATGTTAGAGATATGCTTCTTTCTTCTTTTTTTTGTCGCTCGTAATTTGACCCATTCAAGCTCATATATACCAATATTTCTTTCGAAGAGAAAGAGAAAATCTCTCCTTTGGGTCGTACTTCGGCCATATATAGTTTATGGTTCAACAATCGCTTTACCCTGTTCACAACACCGAGCTATACAACTGCGCGGTTCTGCTCCGCATTTCGTTCTTTACGACGTTACTAATTCATACAATGCTGTGAAAAACAATTGGCAGGAATTAGGTAAGGTTATAAGGGGAGCTGGGAACCGCGTCCAAGAATCATCTCTGTATCACGACGTGACCAAGTAATTTCCAGTTCTGTGTGACCCTTGACCCTTCGTTGTTATTTCATCTGACTATTGGCTTCAAGTTGGGAATTGGGTATGATGAAGGCAGGCAAGAATCTTAAAAGGCAAACCGCTGTCGCCCCAAGCCCTGCGTTTTTCTGGAATGACGTTTTCATCGGTACTTATACCCTGTCCATGGGAGCAAAATGCTATACCTAGCCGGCGGGAACTTATCTTTTTCTCCCTCTCCACCTCTCACTTTCTCCCTCTCACTGTCTTTCGGTCTGATCTCGCACCGCTCGCTTGCAGTATATTAATTCAATAGTGCGAGATGCGTTTGTCGGCTTAACATGAATACTATGGAAGATAGCTCATGGCGTAAGCCCAGCGGTCTTGTTAACCGTTTCGTGTGTATTTTACATCATTGTCGCGTGCTCAAGATGGGCTGTTATTGTGCAATGAATTCAATTATTAAATACCGCTGCATGGCTCATAAGAGGCAAATATGAAGCCTAGTCAAATGTGCTTGATTTTGACTGCTGGTCGTAAGCCCAGCCGTATATACATACATATAGATATATAGTTGATCCGTATTACTTAAAGTTCCGCAATTGCTCACTCATGCTTTAAAAACCAATCTTGAAATTTAATTTCATTCTCACGTATGAACCTACTATAGGCTATATATATAAATATACTTGAAACACGAATATAGCGTACACATGAAAACGTGCTGCTCCAAAGCGGGTACGCACATTTTTTAATCAATTTTCCGTGCACTTGTGACAGAGAGAGTGAGAGGTGGAGAGAGAAAGGGTTTAGCCTGTATGTTATAAGCCTAACGGCGTAGTAACATGCCGTGCTCCAAGAATGTTGGAAATGGACGATGGTTCTTCTCCCGCTGAGGGAACCGATTATCTGCACAAAAGAAGCAAATGGCCTTCACAATGAACGCTGTTGACTTTTGGCACGTTTAGATACTGCCACTTGGTCCTCTGGTACACCCCCCCCCCCCCCACAAAAAAAAAAATACAAGAAGAAAATCCAGTTTTCCGGACATTCAGCTTTCAAAATATGCTGGTGTGCTCCTTTAAGGCCGAATTGATGATGACGCCGGCTTCCTCTGTGCACAAAACCTAAATATTAGTCGTAATACATAGTTGGATAAGTTCAAATAACATTACCAAAAACATGTTCTTTGAACTTCATTTAAACAAAAGAGCATAATTGGATAATGTTCAACATCATTGGACCTTGACAAATGTGCAATGAATCGTATTCATGTCACGTGCATGAGGCCATACAAATCTTACGTTATTTCTCTATTGAGTTGTGTTTTACGTCTGAGGAACTGACCGAATGGTCTGTCCGTTAGATCATGGAGTTCTGTTTATAGCTCCATGGTTAGATTAAGGAGTCCAGCCACTTCAGTTAATGTGCCTTTGGTGTTTAAAAATCGTTTCTTACGAATTAAATGTGCTGTATCTAGAAATTAAACTCTGGACTCATAAGCAGTGTTTTTTAGCGGTCTGTCGAAAGTTTCTTTTGTGCCTAATGTCATCCCTTCAGGACAAGCTACACTCTCGGAATATATATAACAGTTCCAATTTATAAAGTGACAATTTTTTGTCGAGGGTAGACGGTGGGGGGGGGGTAGTAGAATAAGGGTAGATATTGGGACACGACAAGGCTTATTGCCGTATGTATCATAGTGATGATACATGACATTGACAGCATGTTGGAAACGGTGCAAAACATAGTGGATTTCATGTTAGACATACATATAGCAAGTTCTTGTAGATCGTTGAGGTGGGGGCGGGGGGTTGCTCATAGGGTCACATGCCCTACGACCGTATGGTTTTCTTGCACGTTTCTGCGATGCAATCGTGCACGGCTATTTCATGACGCTTTTCATTGTTAACCTATGCTAAAGTATATAAACGACCATAAAAATGGATTGAAGGCCAGTATGTAGACTTTAATTGTATCATTAATATAAAACCACGAAATATACATCATTTGAAGACTTCAGCAGCTATGTAGAGCCTAGTTTCCTTTACTAGTACGCGCATATCGAGAGCACACAACAGTAAAGTATATGTGTATGCAAAAGTAAGTAATGAAGATGACACAGTATACCGATATGGCAATGTATGTAATGTATGGAAATGGCTAATTCTGCCCGGATAGATACAAACTCTATCGTTTTAACTCTCGTATTGACAATATATTCACACATGCAGGCCGACTTTTAACTCCAAGGCGTAATGCGCGGTTTTTCTCCGTTGGTTGCTCTACGCGTCAAAGAACTCATTAACCCGTATAAATATCGTCCGTGATGGCTAACCAACCATACACGCAAAGGCACAACATATATACGTAAAATTTCGAATTTTGTGCGTATCGCTGGTCAACTCTAAGAAACTTTAAAAACCTGCTTAGATCAGGCTCATGTATATGGTAATCATAAATATAGGTGTTGATCCTCGGTGTCTCGTGCTCGAGATCTTGGGTTGTGCCAAGAATGTTTACTCGTCACTTAAACCGTACAACAAACATAGATTACGTGGACGAGTTCTATAAATAAGCTGCTTGCATGTTTCCTTATTTAATAACAAACATCGGCGCCCCAAGAGTTCGCATTAATTTGTATAAATAAGTCCATGAATAAATGCTATCACGATCTTTCTCACTTGATTTCACAACAGTTTTACTTGTTTAATTTCGTCTACAGTTCTTTTTAACCTTTTGTGTTCACTTCTGTTTCCCCTGTCTTTACTGACTTTTAAAAACTTTTATATCTGTAAGCGAATATTTGGTAGAACCCTTAGTCAATATATATATATATAAATATATGTATATAAATATATATATATATATATACATGCATACATACATACATGCATACATACATGCCGTTTGTAATAATTTGTACTAGAATCCGCCTGTATTCCGACTGTAGGTGCCAGTAGGCCTATTTTGTACACAGTCTGCATTCAATTAAACAACTTCTGTTTTGATCATCCGAATTGTATGCATTTGTAGTGAATTGCACACGCATTTAGCACACACACGTATTGTGCACTGTGAACGCGCGTCGTACTCGGCTTATAGAACAAGTGCTTTTCACCTGTCGCTTCTACTTAATTTTGGTGATTCAATCAGCTCTTCCCCTTCCTGCGATTTAGTTAAAGTATTTTCGTCTACTTCCGTACGTTCTGAAAGGAGCTGCGATGCGAGAGAGTGTGAAGTAATTTTCGCTGATCTGCAGTAATCGATAAAATCGATCTAGCTAATCGTAGCCTTTAGTCAGGAAGACCGCACAGCCAGCCAAAACATTAACGAACTGATAAGGGAGAGCATTATTAGTTACGCACGCGTTTTACGATGAAGAAGATGGCGCTATGCATGTTTTTGACAGATACTAGGAATATCTACGCGATTAGAATATATTCGGGACCAGCGAATTGTATGCAAACAATGCTTACAAATTGGATTCGTTTGGAATCGACACTACGAGGCAAAACAAGAAAGTAAATACTCACCCCAGGCTTGTGGATGGGGGTGGTGGATGGATGCAAAGGACATTGTGTGTTACTTATATATACGACTAAATGCTAAACTATAGAATAATATTTAATTCATAAATTTAATGAATCATAACTTGTCTTCCCCATTCATCCTCCTTAAAATTCCTTGAGTGTTACGTTCGGAGCAACATATCGCATGACGAGTTGTCTGACGTCACACCGAATAACGTTCTCTGATTGACAGGCATAAAGAAATACCTCAAAGATCTGCCTAACAATGTGGCACTTATTTTCTTCTTCTCTCTGTCTCTCTACTATTTTTACGTGAAGATAATCATGACTCAGGAAGAAGACAAAAGAAATTCATTATATTATTTCACAACTGTTTGGTTTGAAAATTTATTTTTAAGATCCTTTGAGGTTTTAAACAATATTGCCAAAAAAAAATATGTCAATAGTTTAGACAGCAGAACGGAACATTTCTCTTCCTGTTAACCTGCACAGTACGAAACATTTCCTCGATACATACAAGTGTATGGCATCGTACACGCGAGACCTTTGATATTTACAAGAGTATCTGTTGTACGTTTGAATTAATACGCCTAATCTGAACCAACTAGCAAAATAAAGGAATCACAGACAAAGTAATAACAAGAGGGGAGAGTGATGTTCTAACAAAGATTTCTGAACTGTAGCCAAACATACAATACTTTTTTACTCACATGTTTACCAATCCTTTGGAAATCAATTATCTGACTGTAGTCACAAGTTGATATCAAAATGTTCGACTCATTTATGTTAAATTGTGGCTAAAACTGCTTGTTTACTCTTCCTTCCAAGATCACAATCAATGAAATGATTATCTCTGTTATTGCTTTCCCTGTTCTTGCCGTTGATGATGTATTTTATTTATCATTTTGTCTTTAATTTCAGTTGGTCGTCATCATAAAAGAAAATGTACCGTGTACGGAGAAGAAGATGTACGAAGTTCGATCTGGTTCCTTACCAAACACATTTATCGACGGGAGCAGACGGTCGGGAACCGTCTCCATAACAACCAATATACCAGGAGAACATATCGAGATTCATATTAAGCACATCGCTACCATCATCATTGTCAGGCAGGTGGGCAAATACATAACATTCGCTATAAGAATGCCCGAGCAACTCATTCGCAGCCGTGGCATGAACGACATTCAGCTCTGCGTGAAAGGCTGCCCTGAGTCAGAGAGGATAGCGTATGCAGACTTTTTAGTACAGACGAGAATGGAGGGTAAATCTAGCGAAGGTTTATCTGTGAGGGATAACTTTGCATCAATAAGAGACAATGCTGTCTCAAAGTGCCGGAAAGCTGGTGTCATAGACGTTTACTTGGATTCGTGTGTGTTTGATTTGATCACCACGGGGGATTCGAACTTTACAAAAGCAGCACAAAGCGCCCTCAGTGACATGAAGCTTTTGAACCCAGAGGCTTCCTCGTTATTACGTAATAGGACTAGTGTCTTTGAACAAGATAATGTTGTATGGAGGCTTATATATGGTAATGCTGCTCCATCAAGGACTATCTCGCGGTCGACACTTTTTTACCAACTTATGATCGTCTTCGCTTTAACTTTTTTTATTCGATATTTATGATTGGTAATTCCGATCAGATATTTTACAATGTACCGCAGAAAAACCCAACCCAAGTTGAGCTTACCATCTCATCCGAAGAGGACTCATATTTCGATATAAATCGTTAAAAGGATTCTTCTAATAAGATATCTGTCTCACGATTATCCTCACGAGAAACCAAAGTGTGTAGTATACGTTCCAAACGTTCGCCTTTTTTTATGAATTTAACAATTTTCACCCAATTACCTGCACTGTATGAAGCTGAAGAAGAGATATCCGTCCTAGAAACCTACATTTTCGTCGGAAGAAGATCTACTGAAATCGAAGGGAACGAAAGTCATCTTTACCGCGATAACCGTTGTTTGGCGGTTTCCCAGTTATTCGGTTTCACTATCTTCCGACAATATTGAGATTTTGCAGCTTTTAACGATTTGTAGTATGGCTATCATTTGTCGTACACATGCATTCATTGTGTATCTCTTTACGTGACATGTTCAGTTATACCGGGTATCTATATTTTGGTGCTGCAATGCAATATACACTGCAGATACACAAACCGAAAGGGTGAAGGTGTATTTTAAAGGAGAGGTGGTGACATTGATGCATACGATGACTCACCTCCCCTCCCCCCCCACCCACCCACCTCCCCCATCCTCTTTTTTAGCCCTACAGATTACAAGCAGATAAGAAAAATCCTTTCCAAAGTCTTGAACAAGTCTAATAAGGGCTTTAAAGACCTTTAGCAATTGAATGTTTAATATTATTCTTTATTTAACTACAATTAGAAACGACAGTGATTATTCGTTGTCTAAGAAACGAAAGAGAATTATCTTGTTTTCGTTTCATTTCTTTGGGGAGGCGGGGGTGTGGGGGGGGGGTCATTGCAAGCATCGCTATGTATAGCTGAGAGAATTTGAAAGGGCCGGCATTATTAAACAGCTTCTATTTAAAAGGCGTCATTATTGCTCCCTAATATGCTACAAAAGTGAACATTTTGGTCACTCAAGTTCATATTTTTAACAAGTGCTTACTATCCTCCACAAAGGTTTTGTTTGTGCATTACCGAGAAAATTAATTACCCAATTGAACACTCCTCAAATCTAGAAATGATTCCGAGGATCAAAAACCGACGGGAGAATGCCTTTTTGAAAATCCGTAAGCAATAGTGGTGATATTTCAGCACCATTTGTGTGTAAGTGATAGCAATTAAACGTTTCAACGCTAACCAAGAATGCACAACACTATAGAAGAGACGGTCAGGCAGGCGAGGAAAGGGAAGGGGGAGAGGGATGGGGAGGGGGATGGGGCGGGGGAAGGGGGAGGAGAGGGGAGGGGGGCGTGAGGCACATCATAACAGTAACAACAAAGTTGTATAGCTTAGCATCAACCAGGGAATATCCGTTCTCTATTAGATTTAAAATTTAGTGCATTTACTTAATGTGTAACTCACATAATCTGCATCGTTAAACTGTGAAAGGTTGGAAAAACGACAGAACGGAGGGGAACAGCTAATGGGTTAACGGAACGTGAATGGGGGGGGGGGGACTTACAAACCCACAGGCTGTTTTCATTGATCCATTTTGTTTCCATGGAGAATGCATTGTTCAGGAACCAATGTCCTATATAAACATGGAATGTTCTTGTGTCCACATGTCACACGGCCAAGGCGCCATTTTTGTTTGGTGTTATCCTGCATTCAATTTGTATCGATAAATATATTTAACTGTACACTATTTTAATTTAGGCTGTTGGACTCTCATGAGGGAGGGGTAGAGGGGGGGGGTGTGGCCACTATGAGACTGAAGGGATTTTCTGTTCTTTTTTTTAAACTCATATTGAAACAATTGTTAAACAAAATGCAAAACTTGTAAAATGTTAAATCTGTATAATTAAGTATATAAATATATATATATATATTATAATCTTATTTACCGCTTCAATGTGTAAAATGACTCAACGTCCATCATACACAAAGATGTTATATCAAGTACCAAATAGCCTACCAGAAATTTCTTCTGCAAATGCTGTATGCGTATTTTTTATTTTGTTTTTTATTTTAATTATTTGTAAATACGTTCTAAAACATAAATGTATGCGTATTCAAAAGAACAAAGAAATACGACAGCTATTTCATGTCTGTTCTTATTTCACAGTATTTATTTCTGCTCAAAACTTCGGCTTAATATAAAAATACTTAGACGTTTTTCTTTGCTTTTGTGGGTCAAAGGTCAAAGGTTACTCGAGCAACTCTTCGATCATTAATGCCATGAAGTTCCATGCGCATGATCAGATTTTGAATTATTGTACAAAATAGTCGTAAATATGTTATATTGATATTACCAAGTAAAATGTTAAGATGAATTTCACGAATCCCACCTTAATTGTTTTATACACATAGCTTCAAAATGTGATTTGCTTCCAATAGCCATGCAGCATCAAATTGAAATTGTATGATTTATAACTAAAAAAAAATATATTTGTCGTGCTAAAGTTAAGGAGTTTTTTAAGTTCAATTTCACGATGAGAAAATGTTCGATTAAAAGTAGGTGTAAAATAAATTTCATAAAGGAGAAACATTGAAGCTTTGCTATTAGTTATTCTTAAATGAAAAGCGTCCACGGAACCCGTGTAAAGAAATCTTCTCGCGTGATTTGACGTCAAAGCTTCCAATCTGTTATTATAGTGTCTTCATGTTGTGGGCTATAGCATTCGAAGAATGTTTTTCAATTGCTGCATTTTGAGAATATTAATTAAAGTATAAGTGTTTTCTTACGAGCTTACAAAAAATATGATATGTACAAACGTCGATAGCTTCCAAGTTAATGTATACCTTTATTAGGAATATCTGGGAAGAAATGTTAGTTGCATACCACCACCACACATGGGATCGGTTTCGCGAAGTTGTGGGATGAACGTTATATTGCATGGGGAACGAACACTTTTTGTGCATATGAGCTAAGTATAACGTGACGTAAAGGATGTCAATATGCCATGGTCCATTAAATGGACATTTTGTGTATTTTCATGATAGAGAAAATGTTGTTAATTTTCTTAACAAGAATTGGTCAGAATATAGACAATTTGAAATAATTGATTACAATCGATATTATTCGCTGAGATGTAATTTTCATGAAAAATGTATATTGGAACAAATACTGTACATTTGAAGAAAATGTGTACCCGCTGGTTCTAAAATAAATATTTTATGAAACTGTTTAAAATTTCTGTCCTTGTTACTTTTGAAGTCCAATAAATCAAATCAATGCAGGCAACCTCACGCACAAACACATACTATAACACAATCCGGCTTCTAGCTAAAAAGTATAATGGAACCTAATCATCTGAATACATTCACATTGCATGTTGGGCAATCTACTTCCTTCCAGGAGTATAAGTTGAGCATGGCAAATTATTGTAAAACAGCATTCCTTTATTAACATGAATAATGAATTAATGGAGGATAGATAGAAGCACATCCTTGCGGCTGGCTCATATACATAACAGCTTAACAAGTATAGGCTATTACAGCAAACCTATAGGCCTCCTCTATGTATGGTAACCGGCACTTTGCCAAATTGGGTCCCATCCTTAGCTAAAAGCATATACACCAGTACGCTACCTTTTTGGTAAGGTCATGTGTTAGCATTATGTTCCCCTTCTAAGGGAATGGTGATACACTCCTGACGATGGTCACACATCTACAGTCTCGATGCAAGGGGACTGAGGTTGAGAGCGGATCAGTCGGTTTGTTATTTGGTTTTTCGAGCCCAGGTTCTTTCCTGGGTGACTCTTCTTCAAAAGTATTCTGCCTATTAATATATACATAGTAGCGACCATGTCATATAATCGTTTTGCATACTTCCCCAACCTAAGTTCACCCTCCTGTGCCTCAACACCAAGCGCCCCCCCCCCTCCCCGTCCAGTCACCCCTTCACCCTCATACACACACACCTTTTCATAATAACCCCCATCCCACAACAAAACTTTTTATGTCATATATGAAATTTCAATATATAAGGTAATTCTCTGGCCATCGATGTTCGTGAAGTTTGCATTATTTACACGCAGTTTACATAAGTTTACGGAGGGGAAAATGAATAGATTTTCGTTTCCTCAGTGTAAAAGCAAATCGAATTGACGCATCGAGACATCTGTAATGAAAAAAATAATTCCCAAGTAGCTTACAAAAATCTTATTCCATTCGCGAAAAAAAAACACTTTTAATGTTCTATCACACACAAGGCTGAAGACTTGAAGAAGTCTAAATATGACATCATCGTGGTACACATAATGAAAGAATTTTAATGGTTTTTCGCTATAGCTTACAATGTTTAATTTCTGCAAACAGAGATTGGTTTTGCAAGTGTTGAATCTAAAATATTAAACATTGAAGGCTTTTCCTCCTAGTGCATTGATAGTAATATATAATAGAGTATACCGTCAATATATATATATATATATATATATATATATATATATATATATATATATATATATATATATATATATAATAATAATAATATATATATATATATATATATACATATACATATATATATATATATATATATATATATATATATAATTTAATATATATATATATAATATATATATATATATATATATATATATATGTATATATATATATATATATATATATATATATATACATATATATATTTAGTTATTTAATATTTATTTATTTATGCTCGGCGACGCAGTGTCAAGTCTAGTCCAGATATCTTCAATGTTCGTGTGTATACATAAAAAGGCAGTAAGCAAGTTGTGTATTGTAAAAATATCGCTCTTCGGCCTTTTGGCTAAGATCGAATTTCGCAAATCTTGCAACAAAATTCAACGAGTCTTCCCTTCGATAGAGTGTGACCAATCATCGTCAAGGATCTTCGGCGTGATTGATATGAAATGGATCAGGTTATTGCCATTTGGGTAGAAGTCAGCAAGTTGTCGTTATCGCAAAATGATCATATCAACCTCCCCCCCCCCCAACCCCCGCCTTCCACTAGCATTACGATATATGGTTTCTTCGGTCTGTTGTCGTTTACTTTGAAATTTCATTCTTATTTAAGCAACTGTTGATGTTTTATCTTTCCGGCAATTTTAGCAACCTTAAACCAAGATGACTGTCACTTGATAAAATTTAAATACGTAACATCCTGGATTTTCTTAACGAAATGAATATTATTTATGCCCTAAAATTTGTTCGTAATGTATCGGAAGCACAGATAAAAGTAAACATATTCCCAAAAAGTTTCAAAAGTTCCCTAGTTTCTAAAGCTAAACAATGGACTTCTTTATTGTAAAGGGTTTAAAGTATATAAATAAAAAATACAGAGCAAGTAACATAAATACATAGATCCACCTGCCATTATGTTAAATTGTTCCGTTGATAAAATAGAAAATGCTTGGGTTTATGTTATACATATGTTTATGTTATACATATTTAAATTTATTCAGGCGGAGTGTATAGCCTAGTGGTTAACGCCGGCGTCTCCCAGTCATGAGATCCCCGGTTCGATTCCCCGCCGAGAGCAATGTGTGTCGTCTGGCAAGGGTGTTGTTCAATAACAATTTCCTGACATGGACGTTAAATGAATGTGTGCCGAGAGATTGGCTTCGGTCAGCTTGCGAGTCTATAAGCCTCCATGGCTTCTTTCGCGAGTTCCTGCTTGCGGGAAGATCACATATACATACATACATATACATACATACATGGACCAACACATCAAACTGTTTTTGTATAATTCATGGTTTTTCACTGATATAATCTGCATGACCCTTTCAAATGAAAACCCTTAAAACGACATAAAATTTACATCAGGTCACTGTCGGTTAAATTATTTTCCAATGTTGTATCATCATTTCGACGATAACAGTTATTTGTGTGATCAATGTATGACGTCACAGATTATTAAGGATTGCAACTATCCGAAAATAAACTGAATCAGTGGAAATATTTTTATATTTCAGCACCGCAACAAGCTGTGAAACAGGCAGTTGGGTCGATGTGCTTCATTTCAAAAGCTTAGTATGTGTTTTGAAAATAAAGTTGTTTTTTATCTCTTTAAAACCAAACATTTATCAGAACCAACACTAGACGATTGTAGAGTCTATCCTTACATGTAAACAGGCAGGAACACAAGCCATTTCATGATTTCAGCATTGAAACCATTTAATAATGTAGTCCTCTTCCTGTGACATTCTACTCAAATATCAACGCTTCTGCGACGTTCATTTCTTGCTCGTCATGGGAACAGGCGCGTATCGATGAAATTGCCAAGGTAGGGGCGAAGCCTGTATATCTAAGCGTAGCGCCACCATAGATTGGCGCGAAGCGTGCAAGTAAAATTTGGCCGAAAATGCCTCCCAGATGGCTGGAAATGGTACTTCCCAGGCCTTGTAAGTTGCATCTAAGCATTTTCTATTTTGAAATTACTAGCGATATCATAAAAAATTATAAAATATGCTCAAGGGGGGGGTTGCTCATTCGCCCCCCCCCCTGTGTACGCGCCTGCATGGGAAGCGTGGAAAGGACACCGTATTGACCATTAATCGAGACTGTAAAACGTTAAAACTATAAAGCAAACTGGCGAGGACGTAACGGTATAATCACGCTGTTATAATTTTGATGAAATAATCTGTATGAAAAGTTTATGTTCTGAGCATTTAATTGAGTTTGTATAGCTCCTATAAAGTATCAAACTATTTCGTGACCCATATTTTGTATATATAGTATGCTGAAATAAGTGTAATGTTTAAAAAAAAAAACAATTGTTGAATAAGTTATTAATCGTCTAGAATGCTAATTTGCATCACAAACATGTTGTCATAGTAACATTGTCCGATCAATGAAGTCTTCCACAAAAATTTCGGTAGCATCAAGTTATAATATCTTTTCCAGGCTTCTTTGGGGTGGGGGGGGGTTACCTCATACTGTTTCTAAAAATCTTGTCGTAATGGTTATTTCAGCTGCTATAGTCATAACGGAAACTGTTTTGATAAAATTCAAGTCTCTGAAGTCGTCGACACGACGTCTCTTTTCCATCCTTTTTATCCGCCTTTCACCAATTGGTAAGTACGCATATAAAAAGTATTTCAAAACATCGCCCTCTAATGAAAATAGACTCGATCTCAGTGATAACCATTGGCGTATGTCACATGACATTTTCAATTCGATGGTAATAACATCAGAGTTACATTATTTTGATGTGGTGTGTGAGCATAGGCGAAGGAGGCGGGGGCTGGGGGGCTGCAGCCCCCAACCAATTTTTTTTGTGAAAATTCGGGCAATATGCTGAGAATTTTTCGGGCAGCTACTGAAAGAAGAATAATTTGCAATGTGTTTTTCAATGTATAGTTGTAACGACTTCGCCAATAATTATAACCAATATGGAAGGGTAATAACACGGAAAATGATTATGTTATTGGCAAGTGATGTAATAACCGACGAATGCCTATATGATATGCTCATTAACATTTTGGTTATATTTTTCGGACAAGTCGTTACAGCCCCCCCCCCCCCAATCAATTTAGGCTCCTACGCCGATGTTTGTGAGACTACTATTCACTAAGAGTGTGTGTTTGGTGGGGGGGGGGGAGAGGGAGAGGGGACGAAGAAGGAGGACTATGAAAGGAATGGGGTCTAGGGTGGGGGAGGAAGAAGAAAATTTGGGAATAATCTCAGACATTATTTTGAAGCCTCGTAGAGATATTCAAGCACAAAGATAGAAGTGGAATGATTCTGAATTTTCTTTGGCATGCATCTTTTCTTGAATCTTAGCAAATTATTAGGGGTGGGTAAATACACTTCTTACCAACCTCCCCTGGCTCTAGACTAGAGCCTGAAGCTTTGTCTATAAGGTGTTGACAATTCAACCCGCCTCCGTTTGGAGGGATGAGATATCATTTTAATTCACTATTAAGTAAAATAAGTTGCTCCATTTTGTAGTTATTATTTTCAGATTGCTGAAAGTCAGAGAAGATCATTTTCCTCAAATCTGACACAACAAATGAGGTAACAAGAAGAGTGGACGATATGCGACATTTGAACCTTGTTTTACCAACAAAGATTCTTGTTCAATATAAGTCTTGATATGTCATATTCTGAAGTCAACAGGAACAGTTGTGTTTTATATTAAAGTATCTTTTGCTAATGTGGTTTCAAGACATTCACCTTAAACTAAAGATATAATTAAAGTATCCCCATATCCGTGGCGCTATCCATATTTAATCAGAAGAGTTGTCGTTAGTCTATAGGCTATATCTCATATTCATTTAGAAATATGTTTAATATATTTGGCATTAAATATGTCTCTGTTCAATTAATTGTAGGTAACTTATATTTTAGGAATGCTATACAGCTGAACATAGCGAGATTGGTAATTTCTTACTTCCAGTATTTCTCAACCGAACAAGGAAACCTCCATGTTGTCTATATAAATGCGTAACATAGACAGGTTGTCTATATAAATGGGTAACATTGTAGTAGGGTGGACACTTCGTGTACCGCTCACACGACGTAATTGAACTCACAAGTCGCGGCCATGTTGCAGGTAAACAATCGCTGTATATTTTCTGCTGCGCCAGAAATCTACAGTGGATCATGGATGTGAAAATCCTAGCTGTAAATTACCAAGATATTTCCCCGATGAATACGAATCTCTGCAATGGTACTACTGTATTTTAGCCTAAATTTTTCCTCTAGTTGAAAGTTATTTCAGTTTGCCAGTCATTATTATGATTCCATGCATTATATATTGGCAGCCCTGGCCAAAACTGCAATAATTGATTATCAGACTTGCTGCATGTGGCTACATATAGCTATTTGCGCGAGATCATTAACGCAAGTAGCAACTTTCTATGACTTTTAAAATCTCGTTACTATATTGAACAGAATTATTACTGCATTTTGCTCACTGGTGCATTCGTAGCAAATTTATCTCTCCTATTATCTGTTACAATAATAACGAAGTTTCATCCACACTCCACACTGTCGTGTAGTCAGTAGGAATAAATAGGTATAAGACAAGTACACCGAACACAGCAGTAACGTAAATCCAACTCCTTGTATATTTCCACGTGCAAACTTTATATACGTGTTAAACACCAAACAGTTACGTAATCAATTATAACAATAAAACTGAAGTAAAATACATTTGCATAAATGCCAACGGAAACAGGTGTAGGGAATAGAAGTATAGTTAAGCCAATAATAATTAGATGTCACACATACTACAGCTGTCCAGTGTGCTGTTACTCCCAACATGGCTGCCTGACGAAGCGTCAATTTGGAACAGGTGACTAGATAAGTGTCTACTCTACTGTTATATTCCTCATTGTGTATACAGTACATACATGGTTACTGCAGAGGCTTGTAAATAAGTGTAAGGAAGAATTGACAACCTCGAAGATCCAGTTAAGTCCGATGGAAGATTTGATGAGCTTACCATGTGAACCAGCCATAAGAAGATCGGAATGTAACAAATGCGGGTAAGTCTTAAAGTTGGTACCAGTTGTTAATAAGATCAAATTTAGGCTAGGCTATGTAGTCATATGCATAACTCACTGTTACTGTTAGCAAACATGCCAATTGTTATATGCAACGCACACGGTGTATAAAGCCGAACGTGAGACCTGTCCTATACTAGCTTCCTAACCTTTGAATATATTATATAGACTTCCCCGTGTTTCATATGTTCCTTATATTTATTGAGTGAATTCATTTATTCATTTACTTATGGCTTGATAAAAACGTTGCTCCGATGTAGGGTTCAGCAGGCCACAATAATAGGGTTTGAAAACCATCTGGCTGTGCAGAAAATGTGTACACATGTCATACTTTGCCCAACTGTGATTGTGTTGTTCCCCTGCTATGCAAATTGTTTGAAGTGTATCCCTAAGTAACTTTTTATGGTGTAGTGCAAGCCACTTCCTGCTCACACCCTGATTTGCTTTGGCTTTATGAGAGCTGACATTTGTCTTTGACATGAGTTAGGTTGTTGACTGCAAATTGTCAGTCAATCCAATTCTGATCTAATTAATATTGAACTTAATGTTAATTTCCAAGCTTGGTAAAGCATTGATAATAATATTTTGTAGGTATCTTACGACAAAATGGAACGATTATATGAGGTATGTTTATTCGTATCAGTGTCTGCTGTCATCTATTCCAATCTTTCCTTTTGATCAATGGTATAGGTCAATCTAGTTGCAAGTCCAACCAAAAATGATGTAATTGCCTAATTGTGTGATAATTTACCAAACATGAAGAAACAAGTCAACATTTTTAAGATACCTAACATAATATGGTAAATTTTTGGGGGGCATCATGGCACTTGAAGGGATACATGCTCAATATAATCTAAATATTTCTCTTAATTATTTTGATAGGAGACCATCCAATGTGTGCTTATGTCCGTTTCTACCAGCCAATCCAATTGCTATAAAGTCGTCAGTATTTCTTGTTCAGCATCCTCGGGAAGAAAAGAGGCGGGTACGCACAGACTACCTTGTGAAAGGTTGCCTACCCAAAGAGAAGTGTTTTGTCATAAAAGGAAAAAAGTTCTCACCCAAACGGTAATACTTCGTTTTTAGTCAGCTTACACTTAGCAATATTGTCATATCTCTAGTTGGTGACTACATCAACTATGCCCTTCCTGTGAATCATAGTTCTCATCAAATTATCTTTCCAGTTCCAAATTGTCTACTTCATCAATCTTTGTATTGCATCTTCAAGCTCCTCTTCCTTCCCCTTTTCCTCCTCTTCACTGCATTCTCCCCATCCCATCCTTCCCCTCCCCATCCTCTTTCCCTTTCTGCCCCTCCTTTCTCCCTCTCTGTGTTACTTTGCCCCCCCCCTCTCCTCTCCACAATCTCCCCTCTCCTACCCCTTGTCTGTTCTGAAAATTGTCATAGACTGTATTTACTGTACATAGTAAATTCAATAACAAGATTTATTGTTAAAGTTTTCCAATTAAAATATGATTGTTAGTTGTTACACACTCAACGGCACTGGTTTCAGTGTATTGTAATTTTCACATTTTGGTTGTGTGTAGAAGATTTGTCACTATTCCTGAACAAATTAGTCTGTTGCATTGACATTACGGTCGTATCGTCTATTGTGTATTCTTTTTAATTTTATTTTATATGTTCTAAACTTGACAGATATCCTGAGCTAGAAGCCATCTGTTCAAACCCCAACACAATCATCCTCTTCCCAGGACCCAAGGCTGTGAAGATCACTGATGTACCAGAGCTGACAGATGGAGCCCAAGGATATAATCTGATCGTAGTGGATGGTACATGGGCTCAAGCCAAAGGGATTTTTTGGAGTAATTCAGTTCTACATAAGCCATTACAGGTTAGTAATGGAGAGAGATGGCTAACATCATATATACAACGTCCGATTCACAAACCTCAAACTGAAAGCGGCATCATGCATTCCATTATGATGTAGAGCGAGTCAATCATAAGACACATTTAGCAAATAACCTTGAATCCATTACTGTGCAGAGTCCAGCAGCTATTCATTATCATGTATTGAGGTCAAGAAGTTTGCTGGTGAATCTGTAACATTTAATGTTTTGTACAAGATCATTTACTCTGTCAGTAAGCAAATGCAAGGTTTACATTTTGAACACCACAAATGAGCCCAAAATTTTGACAAAACGTGAAATTGTCATGATGGTGTGATTATTACAATATTAGTACCAAAAACAACCTTCAAGATTGGTATTGGGTTGGCCGTGTTTATTATGGAATGCATAAGTGAGGCTTAAAACATAAATAGTTGGATTGGCAGAAACAACCATAGTCAAATGCAGTAGCCTTGGTTGGATACCAAAAGTAGAAGAAAGTTTGTCCAAACAAAAAGAATAATAATAAAATTTAAAAAAAGAGCAAGTGTGTTATAAAACCATGAAGACAACACTTTGTCAGTTCAGAATAATTCGGTGTTGGGGTAGTGAGGTGTCATGATTGGAAACTTGGAAAGACACTTGCTAGTTATGCATTGAACCATTCTTCCTACATGTACGTATCTGACACCAGAATTTTTTTTTCTTTTTTGTGTTATTGATTGCTTCTTGTTGCGAGTATGGTAATATCTAGCAAATTACATTTTTTTGGTAACAAGAAGGAAAGTGAGGACTACTGTACATGGAATAAATTATTTAGAATGAAGCAATACTATGTGATTTATTCGAATGTTTTAATGAAATGTCTCAAGCTACTTCAAAGAAGTTACATTTTATAAACATTTCCAACTCTCACCAGGTTCAGTTAAAATAAAATTATTGTCCAGGGATTAACGAATTTGAGATTGTTGAAAATAGTAACATCGAAGTGAAATTTTGTACCAATTTCTTTCATTGATTTTAAATGTGTTGGTCATTGAGATTTTCATAATATGTACCTTAAGTGAACTTGAAGCAAACAGGTGTAATGTCCTAGTTTCACATTGACAATAAAGGCTACCTGTTGCTTTGTTTTTTTCACTGCACTGTTTTGACCAGCTTGAATTAAGGTGAATTGAAGATAACAATATACCAATGGGGTGAAGTGTCTTCATATGCAATGCTATCCAAACTTCAAAGCAGAAACTTTGATGAAAATTTTGAAGGAAAATAAAACAGTTTTGTCACTGTGTATCTTTGACATAAATTCACACCTGTTTTGCTTCAACTTAACGTTTGGTTCACAACTTATCAACATCACTCGTCAAATATTATTATTATCTATGAAATGCCATGTAGACATTTTATGCATATTTCACTAGGATGATTGGAATAAAAAAAAATCTTTAGTCAAAGATAACTTTAGTATCCCTGCTATCCTTGGGGGAAATTGTGGATGAGCGTGGTTGATGGGTGAGGTTTCATTGAGGCTGTACATATAAATGTGGCTTAAATTATAATTAATTTTTAATTTAATTGGTTTACAGGTTCAGCTGAATGATGTGGGCCCGAGTGAGTTTGTTATTCGAATGCAACCCACCTATGGATCGCTTTCTACTGTTGAATCTGTGGCACTTGCTCTGTCAGTACTAGAGAAGCAGCCCAGTATTAGGGAGGTAAGTGTCTTGGTCTTTGTCATGCTCCTCAAAGAGCTATTAACATATAAACGGGGTGCGTTGTGGTCAAGTGGTTAAGGCAGTGGACTTGTGATCTAAGGATGACAGGTACGAGTCCTGGCCAGATCATTGCGTTGTGTCCTTGGGCAATGCACTTTATCTCCATTGCCTCTCTTCACCCAGGTTTATAAATGGGGACTTGCGAGTTAACTTGTAAATATAGTTGGGTGTGTGGGTTTGTGGCTGCACCCTATGGGAAGTCCCCTGGGGAACACGTGGTTGTGGTGCCCCAGAAGAGATTGTTTGAATTGTGCACACTTTGGTGTGTAGGTGTGACAAGTTACCAATGACCAAGGCTAAGTTGTACACGCTATGGTACATTAAGCACCTTTGAACAATTTCTGTTGATTTTGGCACTATATAAATGTCTTCTGATTGATTGATTGATAAACTACATTGCAGCTTTTCAAAGTGAAATTTTCTTCACTTTATTGAGGTTGTTGCTTCTGAATTAAAAAAAGAAACATGAGAGGTTTATATGATGTGGGTGTCAGTTGAAGGCCATCTCATATTCACACATAATTGGATATTCTCTCCCTTCCATTCCAAATCCCGCTCCTCCCCAGCCCTCCCATTACCCCCTATCCCAAATTTGGTTACAGCCATTCCTCTATGTCTCACTGCTAGGAGTCATATACCCCTGTAATCGATTAATCAGTTTAATCCAATCCAGAAAAGATTTGATCCCACAAAGTTAGTTTCATAGTTTATTGTATCAATTTGTCCTTTCTTTCTTTTTCAAATCCCTGCAGTTGTTGTTCACAAGTTGAAACCTTAATTATGAAGTGATAATTTACAAAACTTACTTCTACGATCTACTTTGTTTTCGTTACTACATCATATTTGCAAACAAAGATCGCCTCCAGTTTTCAGAACTGTTATATATATTTTACTCAAATTTTCCATTATTTTTGTCAAAATGTTTTATACAAATAATGCATACTGTTTATTTCCAGCTCTGCTGTTTATGACTTCTATGAGTTTCATTCATCTCTGATGTTGACAGGCAAAGCATACTTAACCATTTTTCAGGACTGTTTTTTTTTTTTTTCATTTATTAAATTTCTTTGCTGCATGATTTTTTTCAGACAATGCTCACTGCCCTTCGAGGTCTTTGCGGTCATCAGTTGGACTTTGGCGCTGTAGAGCACCACTGTAAAGAAGATATTAAGAAGAAGGGGACGGGAGTCACCAAAGAAGATGTCGGGGACAGGTGACATCTAATAAAACAAAAAAGTAGTCGCTGTCGCAGATAATAGAAGATAAGAAATGATAAAGTGTAGGCTTACTTTATATTCCAAAGATTGTTTCTTTTTCTTTTGTGCTTATCGAAAATGTACAGAAGACTAATACTACAATATTACCAAATGGAAAAGTTGAACCCTCTTGAAAAAGACATTTTTATAACAAGAAAGAGGAGGAACTTTGGCGCTGTAGAGCACCACTGTAAAGAAGATATTAAGAAGAAGGGGACGGGAGTCACCAAAGAAGATGTCGGGGACAGGTGACATCTAATAAAACAAAAAAGTAGTCGCTGTCGCAGATAATAGAAGATAAGAAATGATAAAGTGTAGGCTTACTTTATATTCCAAAGATTGTTTCTTTTTCTTTTGTGCTTATCGAAAATGTACAGAAGACTAATACTACAATATTACCAAATGGAAAAGTTGAACCCTCTTGAAAAAGACATTTTTATAACAAGAAAGAGGAGGAACTTTTACCCATGAAGAGGAATTAAGGAAGTAAACCAAAGACCAGAGTGGTTAACACTGACACCAGCCCCCCCTCCCCCCCTCACCCCAAGCCTGAGAGAGTAAACATAAAATGAATGTCAATAACAGTGTAAGTTTGCAGCCAGCAAACTCTTCCAACCAGTTTGGTCTGATTGTCAATAAGTGTATGGTACAGTGAAAATGATAGTGCATTATTTACCCAATTTTATTAAAAGTTTTTATTTTGGGTTTGAAGTATCACTTACATTTTGTATGCATTTAAAGTTTTCTCTGGGTTGAAAAGGGATTGTGATTTATATATATATATATATATATATATACATATATATATATATATATATATATATATATATATATATATATATGTATATATTTTTTTGGAAGCAGATTGAATGGGACGGCATCTTGTTGTTCTTTTTTTTTTCTGGTGTGCTCACTGAATTCTTTCGAACAATTCAGTTTTCTGATATCACATACCGTGTTTAAGCCAAATCTACGCAAAATCGCAATATTAAGTTGTGTTTGTCCTTGATGATTTTACTATCAATGCAGAGTAAGAATAATTCTACTAGCATAGTGTCACTTCCAAGGTTATTTTTTATCCTGAGACGGTGCGAATTTGTCCCTAGTTTTATTTAGATCAAATGTTTTGGACAGCCCTTTTTGGTTTCTAGTGATTAAATTAACTGATTAATTTCTTTTCATAACTGTATCACCTTTTCCGCCAGATTTACTCAAGTTACGTGAGCAACGTTCTATCATGTTTTATCATGTCACACTTTTTTGTCCATAAAGTTGCGAATATTTGGTGGTTGGCCTCGGTAGTTGACGATAGTTGCAAGTTCAGCCCCATTTCTTATATGTTAATTAGGTCGTATTGGTACGTAACCAAATACAAAATGCGACTCCACGCCATTCAGAAATATTTTGGTGATTGTTGTGAAATTCAGTCTTTCTTATTTTGAACTCAATATTTTGGTATTGCCTCCTTTGAAAACAAAAAATTATTTTGGTCTTCTTCTAGGCTCCCAGTGTTGTGAATGGCATCCAGAAAATTGTCAAAAATACTTAATTGTGAATTGATGGCATCAATTAGCTCGAAAAATATTTTGTTTTGATACATTAGATGATCCAGTTTGAGTTTTAATTTCCCAAAAAGAAATCACAAGCTATGAAATCATATGATTTTTTTTGCCGTGTGTATTCAGCAAAGTTGACTGAAACTACAGCGGTTTAATACACAAAATCGTGTGATGCTAGCTGCCGGAGAAACGTGCAAAATGCTCTGTACAACCTGCAGCCACAGAAACACATAGACTCAGTTGGTTTACCTTGTAAAGGTAAGCAGAAATTGGAAGGATGAGGCAGCTGCTTTAAAAAGAAAGTTACTACAGTACCATAAGTTGTGTCTGGGTTCTGACTACACAGATGTGTTTATCATTTTTTTGATTCTGTACAATCATGTGTCACATTTATATGTAATTTGTATATTAAAAAATTAAGAATTTTCTATTAAGAAAACCAGCCAGGCTGGTGGTAGTCGGGGGGGGGGGGGTTGCTAAATTACTATGGCATTTATGACGATAGAATATGTAACTATTTGAACTAAATACATGTTGTATAGCAAACAAAGGAAACTATGAGTGCTTTCAAATGTCAATGAGTGATTGGCCAAATTGATATTAAGAAGCTAATCACATTAACCTCAGCAGCTTCCCATATTACACCAATTTTGAACAAATTACACTGATTACTGGTTGAAACACAGGATCATTTACAAGACTGCTCTTTTCGTTTTTAAAATTCTCAATAATTTTGCACCTGAGTACCTGTGTAAGAGTAAGTTGGCCTGACATTTCGATCCTAGCAGGATCCTAGCAGGTACCTGTGTACCTGTCAGAACTTGTACAACCACACAGACCTATTCGTCAAGCACTTCGTTCGTCCAGCAAAAAACCTACTCCAGGATCGTGTTTCAAGGAATCGCTGGGGTCAGAGATCCTTCTCCTGTGCAGCCGCAAAAGTGTGGAATAACTTATACCTCAATCAGTAAGACTTGTCAACAGCCTTGGAACCTTCAAGAAAAATCTAAAAACTTACGTGTTCCAAAATTTCATTTATGTAACCTTTTTTCTGCTGTTTCTGCAAAGTGCCATGAGCACCTTCGGGCGATACCGGCGCTACCGGCGCTATACAAAGTGTCTATTATTATTATTATTATTATTATTATGATGATTATTATTATTAGTATTATTATTAGTATTATTATTAGTATTTTGGAGTCACACTATCGTTCCTGCTTTCAGATATAGAAGGCCATACATTTAAAACTAGTTGCCACCATTTGATATATTTAGAGGAAAAATGAAGGCTGAGAATTAAGAAAAACACACATTAACACAAAACTTGGGCAAGCAAAGCACATTGCCTTAGATCAGATCCCATATATCATAGCTCTTTCTGTTGCTGAGATATGAAAGTTTTAAATTTATTCTTTTCACAGAGATAAGCAAATTGCACAAGAAATTTTCATTTATGGACAATATCATTGGGGGAGGGGGGATTTTAAAATTTAAATCTGTGGTGGACTTTATTTTGTCTACATCCATAAGTAATATTTTAATCAGTTTAACAGATTTACATTTTCTGACACCTTATCTTTTCTGGGCAGTGAGTATGGTTATGCAAGCTTGTGGCAAATTTCAATGCAAAATGCAGCTTTAAAAGTTTCTTATTTGTGCACAGGGAATAAAAACCCAAAATTTAAATATGTTTAAATTTGTGTGGTTTTGCTCAACTGTCTTTTTAATTAATGTTAAAATTGATATTTTCTATGATAAAAATATGTTTTTGAAAGGAAAATCATGGAAAAGGTGTGACTTTTGTTTTGTAGGTCATCTTTGTTCTACTGTAAAAATGCAAGAAAACAGACAAAAATGTGGAGTGAGCACTGTTCTTCTCTGAAATTTGATATTTTAAAGCTTCTGTAGATGTTAATTAGGGCAAACGAAATTCATTACACTAATTCATTATTTGGAGCAGTATAGCAAGAGGTGTCTGTAGTGGCAAGGAAAGCCAGGTTCGACTCAAGGTATAATGATATCAGCAGACCCTCTTTTGAAGACAGGACTGTAAACCCCTTTGCTCCCATCCCCCATGATGAAACCTGGATGTCTCGCCTCGCTCTTTATAATTACTGAAATAAACTTGCACTTAACAGCAACTGTAACCAGAAGAAGAAAAGGTATAATTAAAATAAAAATATAACTGATATATATGTGTGTGTATGTGTGTATACACAGCTGCAAATATATATATATATATATATATATATATATATATATATATATATATATATATATTGACTATTCTAGGTTTTCCAACTCATTGCTGTTTAAATGCATATATATGTGTTTACCTCATTGTGCATTGTTTGCTATAAAACAGCGTAATACTCAAATGTGGCCCAATATGGTAGCAAAATAAACTGGTAGAAATGCTTAAATATTTGATTATGAGTGCTGTAGTATTCAGTTTTTATCACAAAGTTAATATTTGATGACAAGTGACAAAGGCTTATTCTGTTTTCATATTTAGTGTAAATGCATTTGAAACTTATGTTATAAGTATACACTAATGCAACAAGCTTAGCAATATATATATTATGCTCTTTAATTTACATGGAGGAAGATGTTTGCCATAGTCAGTTTATTTTTTAAGATTTATGTCTTTATTTTCTATGCAGATATAAACTTTCACTAATTCTATCGCTTCCAACACATTATTTTAATATTTGCTTGTAAATATTACAGCCATACATACATTAAAGTTCAGGATACAAGATGTGAATAAAGTACCACCCAGTTGAGACATATTGGTTTACATAGGCCACTGGTACTTTCAAGAAATGCATGGAAGCAGTCAGTGCGACCAGTATGAATATCCAGTTTCTATGAGGTAAAAGCTCAGAACTGTTCATACTGTCAGTACGAGTGCTTTGAAACATGATATGATAGTACAGTATATAGTGATACTAGCATCATATAATTAGTTGTATGTATGTCCAATGCATGTCATGATTTACGCAAACTTACTTAGAGAATATAGACCAATGCATGGAATAATTGTTACAGAATTTCTGGTATAAATTATCTGGGTCTGTGGATTGCATATTCATTAATTTCAACCACATGTTCATCTTTTCGTTTGTTGTTTATATGGCTTTTGTTATTATGTATCGGGCTTTCTTTTGAAAGGAAAACAAATGGTGGTGGTTTATGAAACTTAATAAACAAGATCGAGAGGAACAAAACGTGGTGACACTTTATTTTTATTTTTTTTATGACGTATTCATAGTTTTAAAAAAATTGGATGGGGTTCGAAGAGTGCAAAGCATCAATAGGATGGGACAAGACTAAGATCAGAATATCGGCCGTGGGATTTTTGGAAAGCCCATACGTAATAGCATCATCATCATCAGGGTCGCAACCACATATTCTTCTGGTTGGGGATTTAGTCCCCTCCCCCTCCCAGAAAAAATCAGGGGACTCAATATCCACCAAACTACATAGACAAATTCATCCTCATTTCTCTAAGCCTCATCCCCTTCCCTTCCTTTCTCATGGGGGCGGATCCATGATTTTTATGAAGGGAAGGGGTGGCCCTAGTAGGGTCGTTGAAGCATGTGGGAAAATAAACTCAACGGTGCATTCTCGGGCATATTTAGATCATTCTTTTTGTCATATACTCCTCTACCCAGGGGGTAGGAGCCGAAGGGGGGCACTGGGTGAACGTTCCCCCCTCCATGCTTTTTTTTCCAAAATAGCAAATGTACCCTACTGGCAAATAAAATGTGCCGCTTTGATGAAGAACTGTCTTTTGGATATCTTAAGCCTTTGTTAATTTTAATATTTTATTTCAATTATTCACGTGCACCATAATAGTATTGATAGCATACTACTAACACATATATATTTAAGTGATATGGCCGGTGTGTATCGGTTTATAACCTAACGAGTGGTGGTTGTGGAATGAGAAAGTGCCCCTCTAATGTTGTCCCCGGGCCCCCCCCCCACTTTTCCTACCCGTGCCTCTACCGCCACCCCCCCCCACCCCACCAAGGGCGGCGGAAGCACTTTTAATCTGGGGGGCACCAACGTCGAAGGGCACTTTGCAGAAATTCGATTGGACTGATGCAGCCTGATATTTAGTACCCTTCATAACTCTTATTGTATTATCTTATTTGCGTATACACATCACTCCATCAACGCCACCCCCCCCCTCCCCCTCAAGGAAACAATGCATACTAGCACTGCAGTATCTAATGTGCAAATTGGGAAACAAGGAAAACGACAAAATGAGGTGAAATCATTATAAAGTCCAAGTCCCTGCACACGCGATCGATACATGCATGAAAGCAAATGAAATATGTCAAAATACTGAAAGAAAAGTAATTTTCTATGTGTTTTTCAATGGTTAAACTGATATTATTACGATCATTATTATTGTAACGACTTTGCCAATAATTATAACCAATTTGGAAGGGTTATAACACGACAAATGATTGTATGTTATTGGCATGCGATGTAATAACCAACGCATGCCTATATGATATGAAAAAAATTTTGGCAATATTTTTCGGGCAAGTCGTTACAGCCCCCCCCCCCCCCCCAAATCAAATTGGGCTCCTACGCCTGTGGTAGTAAACATTTAAAACTTCCCGAAATATTTCATTCGACGTGGGTTTCGCTTTGTAAACTTTTTTTTATTTAGACATTTTTATGTAGCAAAAGGGCACATTTTTAATCTGAGGAAAAGTGGGGGGGCACGTGCCCCCTGTGCCCCCCCCCGGTTCCGCCGCCCTTGTACCCCACCCTCTAATCCGCTTCCTGCCTCTCGGAATGGTCAGAATCTCTTATCAAAAATCAGGAAGATGTAAGACCTCCCTAACCCACTCAAGAACTCGTATTTTCCTTTCATCAGCCATTATGACAGTTGGCGGTTTGAAGATATAAGCTATTTAAGCGCTCATAACTGCAGCTTTCAACTCATTTCCGATCAATGTTTGATATGTATGATAAGCATTTATTTGTTGCCTGACGTTCATTAACTTCCATGGATTATGTCATCATCGCGAATGGATTGGTATGAACAATATGGTTAAGATGTACTATAATTAAGTATGACAAAGTAAGTAAGTATACGGCTGTGGACAGATAATTGCATTTAAAGGTCTACAACGAAATAATAAATTAATTTGGTATCTCAGTCACCATGAACTTATAAATCAGTATCTTATATGTCAACGTTGATTGCCTCAGGTCTGAGCATACAAACGGTTAACGTACGCTTTGTCTGAAGTTTGTTTTCCATTAACGTATGTTATCTTTAAATCTATTGTAAAGCCTGTATTCACTAATCCTTTACCACTTGGTATAGTGCCAATAGTTACAAACTCGTATATATACACACACACGCATACCATATATACACAGCATGCATGGAGTCAACTTTGCCTTATAAGAATTAATGATTAATACATTTAGACCCTGACACCACGTAGCGCAGTTTTGTCGTTAAGCACCACTCTTGTTTGTCTTCTTGTTAATGATTTTGCCAAAGAATTATGACTCTACAAATAAAAAAGGAAACCTGCTTTTAATCTTACACGAAACGAGAACTTACGTAATATAATTTACTGATTGGGTTTGTTGTATTGGTTATAGTAGATCAACTTGCGCATGGAATTAAGCACAGAGTTGTACGCTTTTATAAATCATGACGGAATTACGGTCCAAATACTCCAAAGAAATACAAGATGCTAAATCCGTTGTGACTGAATTACTCTTGGAAAGCGATGATCAATGGAAAATGTGCAAGGAATGGGTAAGCTTTTTTGTTTTGTTTTTTGTGTACATGGTTCTTGCGATTATTCACAACATCCATAGGAATAGAGGACGTATAAGTTTGCTTTATTAGTCTTAAAACTGCATAGGCCTATTATCAATTCAAATTGGTTGATACCTATATAGGCTATGTCCTACAACCAAAGTTGTAGCAGGTGTGTTTGGTTGTAGGAAGGTTTTGAACCCAACAAGGCGACAGTCTTATGTCAGGTTTGGCAATACATGTACATCGTGCATTGCACACTGTCTTCTACATACGTTGCAGGTTGAAAAACATGATAAGAAAAGACACCATAGTTTAGTAGACTGAACAACAAGATTAATGAGGAAACAAATCCGTTTGCTTCTCCAATCTAAGCCTGACCCATTCTTTTAACCACCGTGGTCCCCTTAATAAATCATCGCTGAAGGTGCAAAAATAAGCCTATGCGTGGATGTCATTCCCCTCAAACTACGCGATATCTAAATTCTTTTTGGCTCTGTGCTTCCAATGAGAGAGTTATTAAAAATACAGTTCAGTTTCTATCTCAACAGTTATTGAATTATCATGATTCGGTGATATGTTGGTCTAAACTACCATAGCCTATCATTTATTTCAGAGGATTGTGAGTGACTAAATCAACACTAAATACAGTATTCGACATTTCAGTTGCTTTCAACTAATATCCTGCTATATATATTCAGTAATGTCTTTGAACCATTCCCTATAAAACTACAACCACAAACTGAGTATTAGGAGTAATATGTTGTTTACTATGCCTCCTAGTATAAGGATGAACTGCCTGTTTTGTATATAGCATAGCGTAAGTATGTCAGTGCATGTTGTTGTTTCGTTTGTATATAGTGTAGCGTGTGGACACTCGTAAACAAACCCTTAAAGTCCATAGCCAAACATGTGGATTATAGACGGACCTCGCATTGTCAACCAATAGAATAATTTCCTTTGAAGTAGTCCCCATTTGGGACATTGGTATCGACCGATTCATTCATTGGTATTGTTACTATCCTTGAATTTATTGAAGCAGTGTAGTCATGTTTAGTGTCACTTCTTGTGTGTAATAAGATAACATCAGTAACTCTAGACATGACCTGTTACAGATGGATTTGGAACTAAATTTAGTGGAAAAGACGGCACTTTTCACGGAAAAATTCTATACCAGTTTTATGATCTGAACTGAGACACCATAGTCATGCAGTGACGTAACCAATATTGAATCCATTATCATATAGGTTGGGTAGATCTAAGTTGGAACGGTATGATTTTTAATTTCATTTATTAAAACCAGAATTAATAGCAAATATTTATAAAAAGGATTTCAAAGACCTATCAAATATAAAAAAGAAAGCAGAATGTGATAAAACAATTTCGGTATATATGTACAAATAATAAGTAAGATTCTTAAAAAGTTAACTCATCGATAGAATACACAATGACTGAAATTATATTAAAGGTTCTAAATGATCAGATTGGATGAATATCGCAGCACGATAAACGGAAGAATTCCTGTACAGTTGAATTCTGAATTTCGGCAAGATATACGGATTTCTGTACTGTCTGCTGGATTTAAAAAAAAATGAATGGGACATACAATGGGTGATTTTCGTCATTTCTAATTTTTTCCGTCATTCTGACGATATGGGTCTGTGGAATGGGAATGGGGTTCAATGGGGACGGTGGAAATGGGGGGGCATATAGGCATGTGTATTGTACATAATTAACATCGCCTGTATAGCTGTAGTCTGCTAAGTAGACCTCGATTGTCGTATAACTTTAGTTTAGAGATATCTCTTAATTTACTCTTACCTGTGCCTCCTTGTTTAATTGTCAATAAACATAACCAGCGGCCGATCCAATTTTTCGATAAAGTGGTGTGGGGGGGGGGGGTGGGCTTGAAAACTGGACAACACGCATATCGACGGTAGATACCAAAATCATTACCGAAAAGGCAATGCATAAGAACAAAACAAACATCGATAAAAGATAAGGAACGCCCGCGCGAAAAGCATCCTATATGTTACCACAAAGTACCTTGTTTTAACCAAATATGTTTGTAGTAAAGTACCAATTTCAAAAAAGATAACGGAGATTCAGAGCATTTATTCCATTTTTATTTATCATTCGACCGTAGATTAATCCATAAATCATGATCAACATTATTGTTAAATATGTTGTGCTTGCATAACGTCTGTTTCAAATTCAAAATTTGTCCTTTCTTTTCTTTCTTTACAGGCAAATGGAAGCGTGTATTACAGGAAGTCTCCATCCATGTCAGGTCATATGTAAGTCCCTCTCTCTGCCAAATATATATATATATATATATATATATATATATATAGTTAGTATATCTGTATATCTGTATATATATATATATATATATATATATATATATATATATATATATATATATATATATATATACAGATATACTAACTTTATTACTGATATATTTTGAGGAACCAGTGTTTGCCGTTTTACACTCCTCCCATCAGTGACTGAGATATCACAGCTTTCCACGGGGGGGGGGGGGGGAGGGAGGGAGGATTAATGTGCCAGACTTGTAGTAGCTTGTATGGGGTGTGTACCCGCTAAACAAATTCAAGACCTATTTGGTTCGATCGTTCTAATATTGACTATATGCATGGCTAAGATTCACACATGTGCAGTGTACGATCCGTATGGATTCCTGCAGGGTAAGTAGAGTACAATTACAAGGTGCATGGTTCAGTGTTGACATTTGTTCTGTCATATCAACAAGTAGTTTCTAGTTGTAAAGTCTTTTTAACTCTTGTGCCACTAGCATGAACAGATCGGGAAGTAGGCTTGATTATGTTAAGAGACATGTCCTCCGTCTTTGAGAAAATATTGTAGTCGTAGTTTGTGATTCATTTGCAGAAATCGGACGATCCCGTCTTCCAAACGTTAGTTACTCTAAATTTCTCATTATAATTATACCCGCATATCTAGTAGTCAAGTTTTCGTTTTTTGTCAATTTCCTCTCACTCCTAAACTAAAGTGGACTTAAAATTTGGTTGAAGAATACTCATGCAGTATTGAAGGACTTCTAAAGTGAAACTAAACAATAAGCATGTCTTGAGGATACAGACATCCAGTGATAATCTGTGAACACAAAAAATTGTCACAAAATCATGAAAACCGTGAACACAGTTATTCCAGGACTGTCCAATAAATGTTGAATGTGTGTTGTAGGTTTCGAGTTAATGTACAGTCCCTTTAAACTTAAAGGCATGTTCCGGTAAACAAAACTGATTATTTCAAAAAACAATTTGGCGGAGTGGTTTAGCGCTTGAATATCAAACCCACTTCATAATAACACCTCTTTTTGTGAAGAGTTGATCATTTTTATGGGGTTTTTTAGGGGCGTAGGGGGGGGGGGGGCAATTTATGTATGATGTAGGCTATCTGGCAGGACAGTTACTATTATCATCGTGGTAAATTGGTTGAAAATGTCTTTGTTTTTATCATAATATTCAAATCATTTATCCACAGAAGAAAATGATTTTCTTTATATATATACCAAACATGTGTTCAGCCATATACCACATTCCAAAAACAAATAAAATAACAAAATTAAATTAAGAAAGTAAGGCTTAGTGAAGAATATCATGGTAACATCATGCACGCATCACTGTCAGGATTCGTTTCTCTGGGTAATGAAATGTTTGTTAGTTGCCTTCAAACAAGCATATCAAGAGTTAGGAACAAGTTTGAAAAATGATTCAATTTTATTTTAAATTCCTAGTCATATTATTTGCCAAGGTAATTTAAAATTAATCAATAAATATACTCAGGGGCGAATTTGGGGCATAGGGATCCAACTGGCGGCATCGAGGCCGTGAAACAAGCGGTGCGTTTAATAGACTGATAGGAGTAAACTAGCATGCCATATGACCACTGAAGCTCAGAGCCTCTCGCGCATTCATTCAGTGAATTCATTAGCGCATTCAGCACATGCCACCTGGATGTCTGGCGGCGTACCGGTTCCAAGCCTATAAACTGGTATAGGCCAATCAACGCATGAGTAAACATGTTAAGCAGAAAGCCCCCCCCCCCCACACTTCCCCTATGTCCAATAATCCTTATTCTTCGTTCCCATTTATCACAGATATAAAGTAGTCTTTGAACTGAATATTGGACTTGAAAAGTCCATCCAAAGCATTTATCCAGCGCCTCGTGGATTCAGAGAGAAATGGGACCCTAACTTGGAGAGGTCGGTGATACTAAAAGAAGACGGGGTTAGTTTCTCGTGATCTCACTGCTTATTGGATGAAATATGCAAGCTGTTGTGTGTTGTGATGCGATTTAATGCGCTAAATGATATTAAATCTGTGTGATGCTATGCGATGGGAGGTCGTGTGTATGGGATGATGCCATGTTACGTGTGCAACATAGTTGGTGCATGCAGTAAATAGGTGACCTTTTGTATTACACACAGTAATAATAAGAATATTAATAAGAAATAATGACTAAATTTATATAGCGTCTGATCCAGAAAAAAAAAATCTGCTCTATAGGCGCTTTACAAACCAAGGAAGAAGAATGGGAAAAATACATACAAATATACAACAAACAACTTAATTATCGAAAAGTAAATTGAAAAGGTAAGTCATAAGTTGTCTTTTAATACAGTCAACTGATGGGGACTGTTTTAGATGAATGGGTGGTGAGTTTCAGAATTTCGGCGCCGATGAAGAGACGGAATTATAGCCATAATGGGATTTTGTCATAGGTTGTTGCATTTGATATGAATCGCCGGAACGCAAGTTGTGAGAAGGAGTATAATATCTGGAAATGAGATTACTGAGGTAAGTCTGGGCTGTACAATGAAGAGATCGATTTGTAAAATGCAAACGTTTGAATATGATGCGTTTTCCGATGGGCAGCCAATGAAGTTCTTTGAGAATGGGTGTGATGTGGCTATATCGTCTTGATCCAGTGATGGGCCGAGCAGCAGAATTTTGAACGAGCTGAAGCTTGCGAATGAGAGAAGAGAGCATACATATAGAGAAGGGAGTGTAGTTTTAGATGGTGTTTCTATGGTGATGCAGAGAGACCAAAATATATCATTCTTTCTTCTAGGTTTATCATTCTCTTTGTCATTGAGCTTACACCTGTTCGCATAGCCCCATCTTATCAAGTTTGGTATCATTATTGCGATCATGTTTAGCTGAGGCAATTTATGTGCAATCTATATGCTAAAATCTCAATTGTACAGTGACTGTATTCAGCAGTACAGAGATATCACGCGTAGACCTTGTACAGAAAGAAATAGATAGTGAAGTATGATGAACGCCGCACCTACTTTGTATTTAAATGTTGTGGTTTTGTTTTAATTAGACTAACAGATACAATTAGTCTTCCTTTCAGAGGAAGACAAGAAAAAAACGTGTTGTTTCTTGTAGATAAACGATCACTAAAATCTATCTTAGCAATCGCAAATAAAACTCGATAACTTCTTTTGACGATCAGAAGGTCAATGTGTATATTGTCAAGCTAATCTAGGCATATGTTAAGTAATTTATCAACAAATTTCCTTTTCACAATTATCTGTTGTTACGTGAAGGGATCAAGGTTCATTCATGAACCTGAAAAGTTCGTTCACCAAAATGCAGTTCACCAGCAACAAAAATTAACATGACAATATTTCATTACCATAATTTGATAATTTCTGACAGCAGCTCTTACAAAATTTCTTTCAACAATTGAAAGTGTGTCAAGCATGTCTCGTATTTTGTCGCAGGCGTTTGCATGCATGGCAACAGTTTCATTTCTTGTAAAACGAACAAACAATTGTGTATCGGGGTTTCACGTTTGTTAGGATGAAGTGGACAGTGGGAAGGGAGGAGGTGGGATGAACAAATGGGACGAACGTCTATCTGATTGTGGTCACCTCCCCACCATAAGATTCTGTATTGAAGTATGTCGATTGGTTGTTGACCTCCAGCCCCTTCCCAGAAGGCACTAAGGCACTGCCTAACCCTCTAGCTTTCTCCATTTGATGTGGCAAGTTTAAGGAACTCGCACCAAGACAACCTCTTATCGTTGCATCAATGAAGGTTGTCAGTGAGTGAATTAATGAAGAAGTGACCATTTGTTTTGTAACCTCTAGCCTATTCTGACGCAATTTAAGAAAGATTTTTAGTCTTCATGTCTCATATTAAAAATAAAAGCAAAAACAATTTATTGCTACAACTATTTCTATGTATTTATATCGGTTTAAAAATTATTGAGCTATAAAACATTTTAGGTTTCTGAGAATGGTCATTTAATGCTTATTTGATGTTAACGTCGCTCCCACAGTGCAAGTCTATCTGTTAATCATAATTCATTACTTTAAATATTCTAATAACTCATCCAAAAACATGTTATCTTAAGTTCGTATAAATGCATTATGTTGTCCTATAGAGTTTTGCGTTGCCTGTATGCTTTTGAAGACCTGACCTAATGGCCTCTGTGTTATATTAAATAACTAGTCCAGTCACTATAAATGTTTTGTCTCGCTCCACAGGAATCATGGTTACTCCTTTCAGTCACAAAACCGGCTATGTCTGGCTTAATAGCAGGAAGAGAGTTCATAGATCTGCTCACCTTAGATAGATTATCACTTAGCCGTGTCATTGCCTCGGGGAAAAGCGTTGAATATCCAGAGATACCAAAGAAATCCGAGTTAGTTAGAGGTTATAACCATCCATGTGGAACTCTCTGGGAAGTTATCAGTGGGTACGGTATTCTTTTTCATTTTATTTGTATTCCTCTGTTTGTTTGCTTGTTTTCCTTATAAGTAAAAGGGGTAAGGTATGGGCTAGGATTTGCGCACTCCTTGTCACATTTTGGGTTAAATTTAATTGTATATATCCGAATGAAACTTCATTTCTATAAACATAGAAAAGTATAATTCAACTATTCAAGCATAGGCTACATGTGGCCCGATTATGTTATATTTGGACTTTTTCAAGTCTCCTGTCTCGTTGGTGAAGTGAACATTAAAGGGAGTGAAGACTCGCGCACAAAGAAACGTCTGATGCCGGTAATCTGATTCTAGTTTCGAATGAGGTGTAACAGAAGTGTAAGACACCACCGTCGATCCTAGAAAATACACACACAGCTTGCTACCGTCGGTAATAAGACACTAGTGTACAGTCAATACATGCAGCTACGGTCAATACCCACAACACAGTCTACATAGCAGCGATGGACATCTCAGGTCCAGATAAAAGATAACAAGGTATCACGTTTCATTACTGTCTGCATTTTGTAGCGACAAGAAAAAAATCACTTGCAAGCAACGGAAAGTTAACTTTTACCAGAGGGAGATAGAGGGCGGCACGCGGTTTGGGGCGAGTCTTCAATGCCTTTAAGTCTGTACTATATCTCTTAAATGAAATAAGAGAATCTGTTTAAGGGGAAATATTGATCACTGTATATCTCTATCACACAGACTAAGGATGTTGGTTTGCCTCTCTTTTAACAATGTGATTATAGAAAGAGAGTATAATATCATGTTGCTAGGAATCCATTTTGTTTTATTTTTGCAGAAATCAAGTTCGAATAAGTGTGATGTATCATTCGGATATTGGCGGGAGAGTACCAAGACGTCTTGTCGAGAAAGCCTTGCCGTCCGTTATGCAATCAGATGTAGAAGCCCTATTGAATTATTTAAAGACGCTTTGAAATCTCGCGTCTGTCACAAACGTTCAACTCAGCCAATCACGTTCACCGTTCACTATTCTAATGCAGACATTATGGGTCAACTGGAAAACACGAAATATAGTATATGCTATCAGTGATATGGGACAGATTGTGATTTTACAAAGTTATATGATGGATTCTTTTACAAAATTGAAATTATTATCTCCTTTATTTTGGATGAAATGGGAAGGTTAGGAAATGGATTTGTGTGTCTTGGGTGGGGGGGGGGTGGTAGATATAATCTCAAGCAGTTTTGGTTTTGAATATTATAAAGATTTTAATAACTATTTTAATAGTAGCAATATTATTAACGGTCCCAAAGATTCTATTTATGCTGTATCTTAAAAATATTTTAAAAAATAGTTTAAAGGCAGTGTTGTACTGACGTGGTAAGTCAAAGTTTAGAAATAAATGCAGGAGCCGTTTAAACATTAAAAGTGTTAGCAGAAGTAAACAAATTAATTGGGCGAAGAACTCATCAAACAGTTCTAATAAGATCGAATGACCAATTATATTTGTTCGTATATTTAAAATACCTTCGTTGTCAATTTCTATGTTCTAGGAGCAAGTTAATGACTACATGTAAATTAATTTAAATACATTTTAATTCTGTCATAGTTTGTTTGTATTGAAAAAAAGCACAAATAGAGACATTCCATACAAAGTTCATCGGTGTTGTTGTGTTCACGGTAACGACATCTTTCCTTGGTGTAATAATCAATGAAATAAAATTACTGTAACATATGAGCAAAGTCACTACGGTACTGTGTAGCGATGATGTATACATTTGTATCTCATTGACCATTGTTATGCATATTGTTGCATATTGTTATGCATATCATCAAAATGACGTCATATGCGAATTATTTTCTTTTCTTTTGAAATTTTTAACCCGTTCTGAACGTCACTTTAAATTAAATATTTTAGCAAATTTGACATATTTGTGATAATTGAAAAATAGATCAGATTCACTGCTGGTCGTGTTTCAATATCTATTTTGTATTTCAGACTATAATTTCAAAGTAATTATTTCTTAATGAAGTGTAATGTTGATAATGTAATTACAGCTCTGTGTTTAGGGGATGCTGTTCTTCCATTGTTTTTCCAATACGTACAAACTTCTTTGAACCTGTAAATAATATTAATGAACAAAACAAAAGATATTCAAGTAGGACATCTACAACATTGTTTTTCATACACACGTTTTGCAATTTGTATACAGACAAGTTTTTTCCTAACCTAAAGATTTTTGGTGTGAATAGCCTTGACAACTCAGCAGTTTTGACTGTTTACACATAAAAAAAGGATATTGTCATACAAATGAAATTTACACTTTTATTAGTGACTTGCGGCATGTCAATGTTATATCTTGAATGATACTATATAGATAGAAAAAAATGATATATTCTTCCCGAAACATTACCATTCCTTCTAAACTTGCACTCTATACAAACGTTATAAATGATTATGTTTCAATTATTCCAACTGTTTTTGTAGCGTATCATGGAATATTTTCAATCACGAATTATTAATGGCCTTATCCTTCAAGATCAGTGCAGAATATTGAAAGTTGAACCTTCAGAAATGTACTTATGGAAACATTTAACGATTTTAGTGTGCTAAAATCTGTAACTGATGCGCATAAGATTTTATACTGTACGTTTTATGAGCAAGTGAAATACATTTCTTAACCTACTTCACAACCATTAGTAATTATATTGATTTTGTTAATTTCTTTTTTTGGGGGGAAGGGTTGGCAGGGGTGGGGTTATCATCTGTCTCTTCTTGACCTGATGGCTGAAGATGAAATTGACTATAACATAAAAAATAATAATTATATGCTTTGTAAGATTCGATTCGTTTGTTCAATCAAGTTTACACCAAATATGGCACCAAACACATCGAAACAGTGAAGACGAGGAGTGGGGGTGGGATTTACAATATTGCCAAATAAAAAGAGACAATACATGGCATTGTTTAGAATTTCCCCATTTTTCAAAATCTTTTAACAATTAAGTGTTGAATGCACTGCTTAGATATCTTAACATTTTTACATATTTTATCACACGATAGCGCCCATGGTTTCACAGTTCAAAAGATAGTACAGTAAACCAAATATTTATCTAATAACGATATGAAAATGTCCATATGAGGTTTCAAAATTGCTATAGTTCATGAAATAGTAAATAGTATAAAATGTTAATAAAATTATATTCTCTAGGCCCTCGTCTCCCTCCCTCCCAATCATCTCTCTACCAAACAAGAAGCAAATTCAAACGGTTGATAAGGATTTTGGCTCTTCCACTTCGATACCTTTATATGTTCGGGTGAAATTGATTGTAAAAATGCAATAATAGATTGCTTTTCTTTGACTTGGATATGACTTTTTCTCTTGTTGATTTACGTATGCAAATATTTATTTAGTTGTTTATTTGATAGGGAAGGGGGAAGACTCAATCATCCATCGACTCTGTCAGGTTGACTAGCACAAATGCAACGCCTTGAAATTAATTAACAGCTTTTAAAAGTGATTTTCTTGCTTACTGCTCAAAATGCAAATCCGACGTTACCATTATTATGTTTCCATGACTTCTCTCGGATTTAATGGTATGGGTTGCTTGCTGACAGGTCTATTGTATCAATGGAGTACCGATGTAGCTGTAAGTATGGTTCAAGACGATTGATATGGGTTAATAGTTCTGAGTTGCTTGAACTTTCCAACTTCGTTATTTCTTACGCCTAACATTTACCATATACGATATGACACCGATCGCCGACCCGGAATTCGTGTAGGCTTAAACTAATATGATGTCTTAAAATGGTGAAATGAATGAATATAATAAAGAGTAAACTAATAAAAAACAAATCAATTAACATCAGAAATTTGTATTACGTCTATCATGTGTGAACATTCAATGTAGTGTGGTTTATGTGTCGTACCATCGGTAACTGTCCCTCATTTTAACGAAGGCCTTTATGGTGTCAACCGCAGCAGAGCTAAATATTTCAATAAAAAGTCAGTATTTTGAAAGAAGATGTGGGCATTTTGGCGTTCCATAGAATGTGAAAGCTAAACACATGGGTTCACCTCACTAACGATTTTACGACTGCCTGGTAAACTGCCTGTTGCTTTAGCTTCAACGAGAACGTCATTAAGACAGTACCGCGATTTGGTAGGTAAGAATAGTTGTTTTATTATCTTATGAGCACATCTGGAATGATTTTTTGCTAGAAAAGATGATCATTGGTCCTTAAGATCATTTCCATGGGTTTCGATTGATGTGTGGGTTAACGTATGGACTGGTTTTGCGAAATTTATACATCACACTGCGTAAATGTTTTCCCTGCACTGCACTGAATGGTAAATGGCATTAGCCAGTAAACTTGAACCATAGGCCTTAGCCTCGCCTAAAGGCCTAACACAATATGCGTTACTTTTATAGTTTGGATGACACCTGAGGGGACAGTCGAAATAGTAGTTGTCTCATTTGTTGTTCTGTAGGCTGCTAATCTAGATTAATTAGATATGGAGGGATATTGTTAAAAACCTGTGCTTTATAGATGCCTCATCAGCTGTCATTTGCAGGCTAATTACTTGTTAGAAATATGATCCTTAATATCTGTCAGTTGTGAGAAGAGTAAGCACTTTAAAGGATCTTTGGTTAAAGACTTCTTAGTATTCTAAGTTGCATGTTGTAACCATAAGCATAAACATATTGTGCTATTTGCTTTCTTATTTTTCTTACATTTGATTCAATGTCCTTCAATTTGTGGCACATTAGGTACCCTAGAACATCACCAGAAAATGGACCTTGCAGACATAGAAGAACAAGGTGACATGTCACATGATGAATCAGGTGATTCAAGACCGGCAAAGAGACAGAAAGTTGAATCGAGGGGTCTCTTTAAACCTCCAACGAATGAAGAACTACATATGCTTGCAAATATTAGTGTTCAGCAAACGTCAACATTATTTAAGTTGCAGGTAAGCTTACAGACTTACAGACAGAATTTTCTAGTGCTACTTTTTGTACAAAGAGGGATCCTTGTTAATAGTTTTAAATAGTCATAGATGAAAGATACAGATATGTCTGTGGGTTGACTTGTGAATTGCTAGTCGTTATTTCTGTAATATATGTATGTGATTACATAAGTTTGGGTCAAGATACACAATATCAGAGAACTCTAGCATAAAAGTAAGCAGGTATTTTCTTGAACTGTATTCTATAAGAGCGAGTGAACAACTGAAGCATAGATAGTATTGAACATTTAGAGATGAATCATAATTTCTAAAAACAACAGAATTGTAGAAATTAAACAAAACTCCATGTAATACTACAATTTCTCTAATTTTCTAAAACTTACTGTGGGGAGGTGGGGCAAGTCTCACCACTCCTCTCCCACATCCACCCTCCTTGTCTCAATAAATAAAAGTTTTTTTATTATTCTGCCTACATTAACCAGGCAGAAGAAATGACTAAAGAAATGCAGTTGAGTGATGGAAAGAAGAAAGTTATCGCAGATGCACTCAGCAGACTGAAGAAGATCTTACTCTCTCTTCCAGAGATTGATGTTGACAATGTAAGTTCTGATCCATATTAAAATCTACAAAATACTCTGTAGATCTAGAACAAAAGTTTCAGATTATGTGATAAACATATCGCTATAGCATCCCAGTAACCTCTCTTCCCAAACCTATTTAATGCACATTCAATTTAATATCCCTGAAGAATTTATTCCAAGCCAACAAGGAAACAAGATATAAAAAAAACTGGTAGATGAGTGCTAATACCATTATGGAGACTGGAACATTTGTCACCCTTCAACGTCTATGAGCTGACATGACCTGATATTTAAATCTGTTAAATTTGTTAAAGCTCAGACCTGTTTATCTAAAGTTCCAGTGTAAAAATATCTACAAAAATTGGTAAAGAAATGCGAGGATTATCAAATTGTACAGTAGTGTGTCTCTATGAAGAGTTAAAGCTGGTAGGGTAATGTGTATCCTCTAGCTATCTATTACTGTTGTATAACTGCTGATGAATTTGGCTCTAGAAAAGGAATGCTGTATTCGTTATAGAATATAAATTAAACATTTTGTTTCTGTACTGTGTGTCATTCGTCCTTGCAAACAATTTACGAGCATCAAATGTAACAATAATTCTGTAAATCAATTCTTTCTTGTAGATTTGTGATACATCGTGGATCAGCAATGGGATTAAAGTACCATGGAAGTGGAAAGGATTTAGCATTAATGGTGGCGTCAAGTTACAGAAACCAACTTCAATAGAAATAGCCGGAAGCTTTCCATTGGAGACTTGTAGCAAGTCGGGTCTTAACGTGGATGTGATTTTGAAAATGCCATCTGTAAGCAGCAATTTTGATATTTTAAGTCTGATAATGACCTCCATTATGAGCATTGTCTAATGAAAAAATAAAAAATATTATTTATTGGTGTAATATGAAATGAATAAAGTAACATATATTTTGAAGCAGGTCAATGCATTTAACTAGAAAGTGTGTATATGCTGAGAATTAGTGACAAGATCAGCAATGCATTCTAGGAAGCAAAATTCTTTTGTATCAAGTAGAGCAACAATTCAATGAACTTAATTACTAAAGGGCAATTTTTCCTTTCCTATCCCCCCCCCCCCTCCCTTTCATCACACTCCTCATCACATTATGAGAGTTTTCATTTGAAATGTAAGACATATTGTTCTCACAGAAAATGTTTGCCATACAAAACAAAATGCAAATACATGAAACTCACTTTCTTTCTGTTTTGCCAACAGACTGTCATTCATGCAAAGGACTACTTGAATTTTCGCTATCACCACAAGAGGGCGCTCTACAGTGCATATATAGCATCACATCTGTATGGTCATGACATCGTTGAAGACATGTCCTACACGTTCAGCAATGGGGACCACTTAAGACCTATGCTGTCTGTCATCTTAAAAGGTACTTTCACTATGGATTGAAAATGTTCATTTATGAACAAATTCTGCCATCTTGCTTGCTTTAATTACAAGATAAGAAAGATATAGGTGAGGGAGTTATCATTATTTACATGGGGAATGAACTTTGCTGTTGATATTAATATGATACTATAGAGTATGGTATTTTCTTTAATTTTTTTTCTTGCAGGGAAATCTTTAAAGAGAGTGACGTTTAAGCTCCTCCCGTGTCCAGGGGATACTGCCTTCCGATTAGAGAGGTTTGCACCCATTATGAGCAACATTCGCTCTCAGTGGTACAAGAACAGTCAGGACGAAGAAGGTAAATGGGCGAGATATTTTAAATGTAAACAACTCCTTTGAATGAGTGATGAATTTTGAACAACATTAGAGTAGATAGTTTTATAGAATGGATGCTTGTAGCGTTAAATCGTAATGTTAAATAGTAATGTAAGGTTCTCAAACTTCCTATGGAATATATTGTAACAACTTGATAATATTACATGCACAAGTAGTTTGAGACAAGATCCATGACAGTAAAGGATCTTAATTTTGGTCTTGATAATACGTTAGTAGATGGGAGCTTTCCAACAGAACCAAAGGATGAATTTGAATTTAGTTTCAAGACAGCTAAGAATATACCCGGTATATTTGAACAAAAGAACTCCAGCAAGCAAGTAAGTAAAGAGTCAAAGACATCATTGCAAGGTATGAAAGTTGTAATGGAATGAGGCACATCTATTCAAGTGATTTCAATTCAATCTTTTCCCTGATAGTATCGTACAGAGAAACATAAAACACAGGGCAATTAGCAAACAGATACTGTTAAGAAGGCCAGTGATTATAGAAATGCTACTTGGAATCGTTGTAGACCCCCGGGCATGGCAAAGTAGTGTGTCTTATGATATGAAACATATTTTGTGATATCAAGATGTATTGCAGCAGCTTGTTATTCTCTGTGCATTGCAGGAGATGTTACACAGCACCACTGCCATGTTTTTTGTTAACATGTCAATGATATCTTCTGTTGCAATGTGTAGGCATAGTGGAAGGGGTTGTGTCACATTGCACTGAACATGTGGTGTGAATTCCAAGCATGATTCATGCAGTGATACAAAACAGACTCACAAACAATAGTTAATGTAAGTCAGGTTTTTCAAATAAGGTCCACAGAAATCGGCATAGATGGTGAGTAAGTTACTAATTAACTTCATTTTGGACATTTAAATTCTTTTATTATCATGTTTAAAGCCTATTAAAACCCATATTTCTTCATTTATAACCTTTAAAAAATACCTGTATTTTGTTGGGAGGTCTGTTGTAATACATCTTGCATTTTCTTATTAGAATGAGAAGAGATGATACGTACAAGCTGCTTCAAATCTTGTGATTTTCGAGGGTATTATTCACATCTGTTGGGTATGCCTAGGCATGGCGGTTCAGGTTACCGAACGCCTGTCGTGAATTTCAACAACAAACTAGCATCACAGTAAAACATTTGGTGTTATCATGTTTAAATGGCAGGCGATGATACATTAACCAACCGACTGCTTCAAACTGATAATTGTTTAGCATCTCTTTTACTTTTCAGAGAAATTTCCGACCACTCCTCATTACAATGCTTCACTCCTCTGTGACATGTGTATGGAGAAACATCTGCAGCATATTCTTGAAATGAGTCGAGACTTTCCCAGCTTCAAACAAAGCCTGATGGTGTTGCGAGTTTGGCTTCATCAGAGAGAACTTGATAAGGTTAGTTCACTGATGGAGGAGAGTGTGTTTGATGTGGAAGAAAAGTCTACAAATGTTTGAACCAAAACAAGTTCCTGCAAATTTAATTTGTCATAAAAGGGAACATCACTGATATGAACAGTTATTTCAGATGCAGTGCAATTCTAAGGAACTTAAGCGACACCAACAGAATGAAAAATTAACTAATTCTTAATTCGTTTGAAGGAAAATGTCCCACATATTTTTAAAAACTTACAGAGAATCTAAAGGGAGACTTCCCAGTTCTTTTTGGAAGTCTTGTGGAGGCACCATGAAATCAAAGAACAAAAACCTGAGATAAAAAGAAAGACACCAATGTTCTTTAATAACTTTTAAGCTTACTTGGCTGCCAATTTTACAGAATTGTAATACAGTATTACAGTCCCCTAGATGGGGGTAGGAGTAGGGCACCACCATCAAGTTCAGTGGGGAGATATCTTGACATTTCAAAAGTATTTATTAGCACAACCTGGCATTTATACCTCATTTAAAGTCTAAATATGTCTATATATTGGAATGCACCATTTGAAGTATAAAGTTTTTATTACTTCTGGAGAGGACCCAACGACCCTCCCCCCCCCCACCACCACATACATAGGAGTCTGCTTCAGTGATCCCAGGGCCACACCCCTTACTATGTTAGAACCTTGATCTGACTATGGTCCTCCATAAAGATCCATGCCCCTACTTAAATCAGTCAGGGAAAATTTAGTTGTTCCCTCCTTCCCCTAGCATTGCAATCCTGTGCACAACACTGCCATGAGCATTGAAATTAGGTTGCATTTCATCCAGCTAAGCCACCCTCTTACCCTATTGTGTCAAAAGTTTCAACTTGTAAATATTTTGACTCAAACCAAGCAGGGAGAAATTTCCCTAGCATCGCAAAATATGTATAATACGGGTAAATTTGCTTGATACGTTATTACCACTGAAAATGATATCTCATCTGGAGTATAGTAGAGAAAAATAAATATATAGTAGTAGAGAAGTAACGATACATCTTTTTTGACTATTCTTGCAGGGTCCAGGCAGTTTTTCCACCTTCTTAGCAGCGATGCTCATTTCTTACCTGCTGCAAGAGAAGAAACTGAGTCGACGAATGACAACACAGCAAATCGTCAGGAGTACTCTGCATTATCTGGGTAAGTCCAGGCATGATAGAATAATCTTAACTTTACTGAAATCGTAGGTGTCATTGTGGATTAGGGATAGCCGTGGGTGGGGGTAGTGTGGGGGGAGGGGAGAGGTTGAGGGTTGGAATAACTTGAGAGAAACTACAAATGGTGTAGGGTTGGTTACTCTCTATAATATCCCCATTTAGTGTACACACTAAACTCATGCTTGTAATATCCCATGTAGTGTACACACAAAACTCTTGCTTATAATATCCCCATTAGTGTACACAATAAACTCATGCTTTAGGTCTTCTTTAAGATTAACCTGAGATAGAAAGCGACGACCTTATTGGACACCTTCGATAATCATGTCATCAGTTAATTTTCATTTGTTCTCCCGATAGCTCAAAGTGACTGGACAGAACATGGCATCGCTCTGAATCCAGAAGGAGTGGATTCTAGCACACTGCCCTCTATAGACGATTTCCATTCAGCGTATGAGGTAGTTTTTATCGATCAGACTGGTTTTCTCAACTTATGCGCAGAGATGAAGAAAAATACCTATGAACAGGTAACATTAATTGATTGATTGATTAATGGATAAATTGATTAATTATTGATATGATTTGTCATTTGGACTCTTTCTGTTTGCTCTGTGATCTGTTAAAACCCATCCTTACTTTTTTCGAAGCCTGCAATGTTTTTTAGTCAATTTAACTATGTTTGTCTTTTGCTGTTTTACCTTGCACAGGTCAAGTTTGAAGCTTCATGCACCCTTGGTTACCTTAGTGATTCCTCTGTGGATAGCTTCCAGTTGCTTTGTATGACTTCGGTGCCTTTCAGTAGGAAGTATGATCAAGTCATTCAGTGAGTGTTTCCCTTTAAAGCAAATCATCTCTCTTATTTATAGCTAGGATAAATATCAGTGCAAACTTTCAAGAATTTACTGCATTTGATGAGCTGGTAGCTAAAGATTCTGCCTCGAATCTTACATTCCAATTAATTGCCTATTAGGTACTCTGTATTAGGCTTAAAGCCTACATGCATCTTCTTGAAACTGTTTAAAGCCAAGAAAAATCTGTTGATATTCATTTATACCACCAAAGGAACCAAGTTTCTCCAGGTGTAAAATATCTCTGGTGACATCAATGCAAGAAGCCACCAAGCCACCCTCATGTTTGGGCTGGTCTAGGTGGGATTACCATGGCAATGCAACCAATTGCATTAAAGCAACTCTGTACTTGCCATAAAGTTCTTAGGGCTAAATAAGCCTAAATTCCATCCTAGCTCTGAAATTTCTTTACCATTTCAGAATTGTTTTCTGTAATCACTTACTACTGAAAGTCACACATTTCTGTTATATGGATTAAAATGCCATCAGAGATAGTCACTGTAACGTTTCGATATTATTGTTAAGCACCCTCCTCAAGATATACTTTGTGGTGTAGCGCCATCTAAAGAAGAAGAAAAAAATGGCCTAATAAACTAGTATTGCTGTACACAAATCGATCTATGTTTTCCTTGAACAACACTATAGTCACAAATGGGAAAATATAGCATTTATTATTTCCCCTGCTGTGACAGTTAATATTATGTCCGGTAGAAAGAAGTCAGGTACTTTTCATGATACCAAAGCAAAGTTATTTTATATTTCTCAGGATAAAAGATGTCACTTGGTTCAAAAGCTACTGCAAGAAACTCAAGTTGGAAGATGCTCTTATAGATAGAAAGGGTCTCACCCTGTTTCCTATCTTGAACCATTTTGTCACTTTGATGGAAAAAGCCCTTGGAAATAGAATAAGGACCATCGCTATGAAACCACTGGAAGTTCCCACGGTAACAAGAAGTTTGCGTTCTGTTGGAACTGATGTAACAATCTATGTTTTAAACATAGAATTTCATGTTCTGTCTTATATAACAATAAACTTTTTTTCTTTTTCTTTTTCTTCTTTTCATTCGGTGGGGGGGGGGGTGGCGGGGTCTGAACAAATTTACCATTCAAGGTTCACTTGTCACTTTTCATTTCCTCAAAGGATATGGAGGTGTTCAGTATTTTTTATTCAAATATTTCTTGTATGAATCCATATAAAAGGATATATGGAAGTGTGATATATGGAAGTGTTAAATATTTTTATCAAATATTTCTTGTATGAATCCATATCTTTTCTCCTTTTTTCTTATCTCCCGTTCCGTCAGCTAAGAGATGCTGTTGTATTTTGGACGTTACCACATCATCAGCTCATACTCTGTTATTTTACCTCTTTTTCACACATCTTTTACAGTGGCCTGTATATGGTACAATCGTGAACTACACCAGCTTGACAAGTCTGACCTTTGGCCTCCTGCTCGATGATGAATATTCATTTAATGTCCTAGAGAAAGGTCCAAATGCTGATTCTCCAGAGGTGAGCATCGTTAATACGCCAAACATTGTTGTCTCTTAACTAAATTGTTATTTTTCCGTCACGCATAATTCCACTTCACCGATCCTTTCTACCGCACAAACCCGGTATTCTACATATTTCGGTTACACGCATTCAGAACCAGTGGTGAAGCTAGGGGTATTGGTCGGGGGCGCGAGAATGGTGTGTAGGGGTGCTTTTGACGCTATCTAAGCGGAGCGCCACCACAGGTTGGCGCGGAGCGTACAGAAATTTTTTGAGTAAAGATACTCCCTAGATCGCCGGAAATGACCCTTTCGGGGCCATACTAATTTGCAGATAAACGAAGAATAAATAGGTGTCATCGCCATTTTGTCAGAAAATTACACCAACAAAATGTGACAAATGTCAATAGGTATTTGAGAGCGCAATAAAAAAGTCAATAATCGCGAATAAGTAAAAAGTGGTAAAAAGCTGAAAAGGGCGCCAGCAGTCCATTTGAGTCCGTCAGGGGGGCATCCGCCCCCCCACCCCCACTGACTGTATGGACGCTCCGCCACTGTTCAGAACCACAGAACCATCGCATCCCTGTCCGACAGATACCCACCTGTCTATAATAATATTTGTCTTACAGGCAGCTGATTTTAAGGCCTTCTGGGGCGAGAAGAGCGAAATGAGAAGATTCCATGACGGTTCAATCTGTGAAGCGGTACTCTGGCCAGGAGACGACCTCGCTTCAAAGAGGCTCACGTGTGGTCATGTAATCAAGTTCATTTTGGAGAAGTAAGAAAAAATTCAATAGATTAGTATGTTTCTTCCTTTTCTATTTATATTTTAAGGAAACTGCATTATGGGTAACTTGAAACTGTTGGCATTGTGCCGGAAAATAGAAAGTATCAAATTTGGGGTTTTTCTCCAGATCAGACAAATAATTTAGTGCTTACATTTTGCATTCTTAATTTTCATGTCTTTGTTATTTTGTTAGCTATAAACTACCGAGCGCACTCTACATTTATAAATGTTATAAAAAATTTGTATTTATTTAGCAATTTGATTTATCTTTGCAAACTTTTTATTTTAATGTTGATGCAGAGTAAATAAGGCTCTGCAGATTCTTATGTTACTCCTTAGTAGCATAAAGTCAGTACCATCTTTAGCTGGTTACTACATTTTTGGATTTTAGGATTGCTTTCCTGTTTTCATTCCATGTTAGGCATGTAGGGGTGCTCTCCAAACATGTTACTATTCTCGTTGATCAACTGGACGACCTTCTCAAACCAGGGAAGTGTGTGCACCCCAAACAGTCCCTGGGAACGGGGGAGGAGCACCATTTGGAGGTGATGGCGGCGTATCAGGAATTGAGCAAATACCTCCGCCAACTCAAAGACATTCCACTGGGTATCAGCTCAGTCCAAGGGATATCTCCAGTGTTTAGACATACAGAAGTAAGTCCATTGGACAAACACCAGTATTTCTGACATCATCGGTCAGTGTATGTTTGGCAAGCCTAAAGGTTTTTTCCTGACCGAATGGTAATTTCATACATCCTTCAGGATTTTGGAATTGGCGGTGATAATCCCGCACAAGAAATGAGGAACTGGACCCCTGAATTGAAACCCTTCTTTACTGCATTGTCCCTGCTGTGAATGTGCCCCCCCCCCACCCCCAACCCAGTTTTGTGTAAATCCAAAGGGTCCCTCCTTTGATAAAAGGTAAAATACTATTGTTCAATGTTCATGTCAAAAGATGCCAGTTTTGTTATGGAAATTTGTTGAAGAATTCAATCAATTTAAAATTAAAGAGTGCCCTGTTCTGGAAAATGTAGAAGAAATGAGACTAAAAAAACCTTCATTGAGCTAGGGAAATTTGTTACCTTTTTTTGTCCAGAATAATGTGTTCATTAAGATCAATAATAATAGCTATTATAATTCTTACATTGTATTCCTATGATTGTTTATATAATTTCCACCTTTCCACTTTTCCAGTCACAAACTGGTCAGACTTAATTTAGGCCGTCCCAAACATTCTAGTGCTAACGATAACGATCATGCAGATCCAGATGATTTCATTAAGTTTTCATTAACTCTGTCTTTTGTAATCACAGTCTGCCACAAATATGTATTTATCCTCTTTTATCTTCAAAATGTGGCACATGTTTGGAAAAGCTTTGGGTATTGTCACATGATCTAATAATGTGAATATGACATGTTTGCTTCCAACTGGAACCATAACAACCATCCATTGAATTGTCTCTGTCTACGATTTCTCTCGCCAGGTCTTCCCCCCGATGAAAGCTTCCAGATCTAAAGGCACATTCAACCGGGACAGAAGGATGATCCTACCATTGGTGACAGGACCATGTTCAGAATTTATTCCATGCTGCAGAGGTGAGGAGTTTGCTAAATATAATTTCAGGAAATTGCCACATAAAGTCTTGTTTTTGCAATGGAAGAAACTGTGTCGAATAGATTTCCTTCCTGTCTCCCTGCTGCCACTCTTCCTTCCTTTCACCAACCTCCCCACTCCCCTCCACTGCCAAATCAGTCTTGGACATCACTGGTCATGCCTTTGACCTTCATGTCCGTACAGAACAATTTCTGAATTATCTTCTCTTTTCTCTGAAATGTTGGCATGTTATGTTCATTGTTTTGTTTTCCATCTTGTTTACATCCTAGTTGTGTGTCATTTAGAAGACAGCGGTAAATGGCCAGACAGTGTAGACGCCATTCAAAATATCAAAACGGCATTTTACATCAAGATCTCGGAACTCTTAAAGAAACAGTTTAAGATACCTTCCGTCCCTACCGAGAAATACTTGGATATTTTACAGGTGAGTCTTGTTGTCACATCTTCATAAAGGATATGTGCTATTTTTAGTTAAGAATTAATGTTATTATACTTTGCTATTTCAAATGTACCCGGGTTATTCACTGTATCAATTCACTGCATGAATCAGTTTTGGCATCAAACTTTCCTACATTACAGTTAACTTATTCTGAATGCAACAATCAAGAGTTTCGACAAAGTACGAAGTGGCTTTGAGTACTTGAAAATCCTTTGTAGTAAATATAGGAAAACATGTTACATTACAAACAGCCAACCCTTATTTAGTTCCTTATTTTTCAAATCAGTTTACCTTAAAGGCATTGAAGACTCGCCCCAAACCGCGTACGGCCATCTGAAAAAGTTAACTTTCTGTTGCTTGCAAGTGTCGTTTTGTTAGTGTCGCTACAAAATGCAGATAGTAATGAAACGTGAAACCTTGTTATCTTTAGCTGGACCTGAGATGTCCATCGCTGTATCGTTTGTATACTGTGCTGTGGGTATTGACCGCAGCTGTATGTACTGACTGTACACTAGTGTCTTATTACCGACGGTAGCAAGCTGTGTGTGTATTTTCTGGGATCGACAGTGGTGTTTAACACTTCTGTTACACCTCATTCGAAACTAGGTCAAATTACCGGCATTAGGCGTTTCTTTTTGCGCAAGTCTTCACACCCTTTAATGTGTATTTTTTGATAAACAACTTGCTTCGACAAGTGAATGACAAAAGCACAATCCACTATATTTGATCTATCGTCAGGGAGGTTTTGCCTTCAGGATCGAAGTGGCTCATGTGAAGGAACTTGGCCTGCTCAAGGAGAGTCGGTCTAATCTGGGCCATCTAGTCCTCCAAGAAAACGAAGCGTCTGTGGTTCTTGAGAAGCGGACGGTTTCACTGCCGAGATTTACAAATTCCATATACGGGTAAAAATATACGTCATTTTTGAAAAAACTGTTTGCATTCAAGTACTAAAAATCAAAGCTACCACACTGGAGTCCATGTATGTTCCCCTTTCTGTATCTTGTGCACTGTTACAAATATCCAATTTATTGAAGTTTTCATCTCGCCAACAATGTTGCAATCGAATGGTAATTTGCATATATTATAGATGACAAATAAAAATTTTCAGCCCAGATTTTCTTTCATGCTTGTAAAGCAGGGCCTAGATTTATCTGTAAGTGGAAAGGCAAATGTGATAGGCTTAGTGTATTAAAGCAGTAAACATTTGTGTCATAGTGTTAGAGATCTGTTGTGATACTGTAGCAACAAACACATGCTACAGTTAAATGTCCTAGCAGCTATGCCTAGGCCACTAGCTGTAACACTAACTATGACCCCACCACAGTACACCTTTGCTGTCGACCAGTTAGAAATGTGGTTTATTATGTTTACTTTGGAAATGCTCAGAAGATTGCATTCACATTCCAAATGGATGGTCTCTTTTGGGGATTATTTTACCTTAGAAAATGCTCAGCAAATATGTGATGTATTTAGACAGAAGTATTTCAGCCTGCATTTAATACTGTTGTTATTTGTTTCATTCTATCTGTAACTCTTTCTTCAAAAACCACTGATCATATGTAGTAATGGCTTGTGTTGAGATTTCATTGGAAAATGGATGACTTTTTCAATGCCAACTGTTCTTCTCTTTCAGAGTTTATCAGGAACATAAGAGCTTTGGACTGACAGCTCGTCTTGCCAAGCGCTGGGTTGCATCTCAGCTATTGTCTGACCATTTCCCTGATGAAGCTGTCGAACTGCTGGTAGCATCTCTGTACCTTCATCCAGCTCCATTCACCCCTCCTCGGTAAGTGGTAGATACCTTACTATTTCACCCCTCCTCGGTAAGTGGTAGATACCTTACTTTTTCCCCCCTCCTCGGTAAGTGGTAGATACCTTATTATTTCACCCCTCCTCTGTAAGTGGTAGATACCTTACTATTTCACCCCTCCTAGGTAAGTGGTAGATACCTATCATACCTTACTATTTCACCCCTCCTCTGTAAGTGGTAGATACCTTACTATTTCACCCCTCCTTGGTAAGTGGTAGATACGTTACTATTTCACCCCTCCTTGGTAAGTGGTAGATACTATACTATTTTATACTTTGACTATCTTTGAAATATTACTGGACTCTTAAACCTGTGAAGCAAATTTTAAATGGAAAAGGTTGATCTGACATTAACAAATACCTGATGTCAGTATCAGTAAGTCTTCACATAGATTTTCTGCTTTTTGTGTGTGGGGGGGGGTGGGGAATGGGAGGCGGGCAGGGAAGGGAGGAGTTGTTTCTTATAATGGATCTGATATGGATATAGGAACATTATATTGTATCTTGGGTCAATGTGAGTGTATAACCCTGTGGGGAAAATAAAATTACGAAGCAGTAATGTTTAGTCTTGTCTCAGAAATTCTGCGATGTACTTTATTGAATGGTTACATCTCTGCCTGTAATTATGTATGTATGTATGTATGTATGTATGTATGTATGTATGTATGTATGTATGTATGTATGTATGTATGTATGTATGTATGTATGTATGTATGTATGTATGTATGTATGTATGTATGGGTGTATGTATGTATGTATGTATGTATGTATGTATATGTGATCTTCCCGCAAGTAGGAACTCGCGAAAGAAGCCATGGAGGCTTGTAGACTCGCAAGCTGACCGAAGCCAATCTCTCGGCACACATCCATTTAACGTCCATGTCGGGAAGTTGTTATTGAACAACACCCTTGCCAGACGACACACATTGCTGTCGGCGGGGAATCGAACCGGGGATCTCATGACTGGGAGACGCCGGCGTTAACCACTAGGCTATACACTCCACTTTTTGAGATTTTTGAGATTCTAACCTCTCTATGTTTTAATCTTAAATATTAACCAAATAAGCAATGTGTAGTTGAATAACATAAAAAAGTCTCTGCGATGAATATTATATATAGATTTTTTTTCATTTATCAGGACATTAATTTCTGGATTCCAGAGATTTCTTCACCTGTTAAGTTCCTTTGATTGGGCAAATCAACCTCTGATTGTGAATCTCAACTCAGAACTTCAAGGTAGTTTATCTGTCAGAAATTTTCCAATAGTAGATGAATTGTGAATGACGGATGAGGAAGTAGCTGAAGATGGCTAAATGTCATTTTTTCTAAAGTTTCTGGATATTTTTCTGCATGATCCATTTTGAATTATGATGAAACAAATTTTTGAAATTTGTAGTAACTTTGTTTAATAATGCACCTAGCAACAGCAGTATTAGGAATGTCATTGTGGCAAGTTTGCTGGAAAGTCTCTGTTTTTCTTTTTAATTTAAGTATTCAATGAGGAAGATAATATGCTTACAAACAAGTTGCTTTTTGACGAAAGTCTAAATACAGAGAAAGTTGATAGCTAAGCAAACATCACTTTTTTCTGCCACTGGAATGTTCCTCTAATGGCATTTCACTACTTTTTTCATTCTGGTAATCGGCACCACGTCTCATTGAAATTCTGGTGTGGCCACCGGGTGATATTTTGTTCATCTATTCCTCTTTGTTATCCGGGATAATGTTCAAGATTTTAAAACACTTTTGTTTGATCTTCTCTGAAGGGTCTGATCTGGAAGAGATTCGTCAACATTTCTCCAACAACAGAAGCTTGTTACCAAACATGTGCATCGTAACTCCAACGGAGAGGAACTCTCTGTGGACGCAGTCGCTACCCACCAAACTGGTGAGTAGCAAATCAGTAGAACAGAGTAAAATGTTGAATATTCCTGTCTAAAAAGTACTAGAATAACTAATTTATTTGACTGCCCAAAGTATCCTATTTCCTTCCTATTCAAAAAGCATGGAAAAGTTCATCTGAAATGAAATTTAAAAAAAAATTCTATATTAATGTTTCAATTTTGTTCTTGTTAGAATTATTCAACAGACTGGTGATAGCCGAGTAGAATCAAATTGGTTAAGACCGTGTAAGCCTTATAAGTAAATTTCCATTTTGCAGGTTGCAGTTTTGCTGATTACAAGAGCAAAAGAAAGGTTTTTGACTTGAATAAAATAGGGTTTCGGATTGTTGATCTCAGGTGTTTGGGTAGTAGGATAAAAATGTTACTCAGTATAGTGAAGAGTTTGAATTTATTTTCCTTTTTATAATTAATAAGGAATAATATGGTCTAGAAATGGAATTCAGACCAGTCACACCATAGGTTAAATATCTTTTGCTAAACAAGCTATCCAGCCCATATTTCCCTGACAGTTGCTGTTCTTGAGTTTTTTTTTTCTAGTTAATAATATTTACATTGGTGCTACCATACTTAATAGCTTTAACATTGGTTAACCAATAAACTGTTAAAATTTAGTAGGTTATTGAAAATCCTTCTAGCAATACAATTTGTTGATTAAAAATAACCATGTAAAACTTTTACTTCCCTGGTCAGGTGCTACGTAGATTGCAAATCCTATCGCAAGAATCACTAAAGTGTCTCGAAGGACAATGTTTGGAAGACTTATCTCCAGAAGTGGTCAAGGTAAGTGTCTGCTCCTTCAATGTCTCAGCCAAATGGGAGGCCGAATCGAGCAGTTGTGAAATGTTCCTTTGACTGCTAGCTGTATCGTAGCGAGTTGTGAGGACATGATCAATCACAAAAAAAATTTGTTACAACTGTGATATCCTCGTAGCTTTTCATGTATGCCGACACATAGATGTCTTCTGAGAGAATTTGGGGGGGGGGGACTCTTCTTACACATATAACATGGTCCAACTCTGTGATCCTACCTAATACATACCTATCATGATGTGGAGGGCGTTGTGGTCAAGTGGTTAAGGCAGTGGACTTGTGATCTAAGGATTACAGGTTCGAGCCCTGGCCAGATCATTGCGTTGTGTCCTTGGGCCAGGCACTTTATCTCCATTGCCTCTTTTCACCCAGGTGTATAAATGGGGACTTGCGAGGTGACTTGTAAATATAGTTGCGCGCGCCGGTTTGTGGCTGCACCCTATGGGAAGTCCCCCTGGGGACACGTGGCTGTGGTGCACTGTGGTGCCGAAGGAGAGATTGTTTGAATTGTGCACACTTTGGTGTGTAGGTGTGACAAGTTACCAATGACCAGGGTTAAGTACAGACTTTATTGTAAGTTGCGCTATATAAGAACTGAGAATTATGATTATTATTATAAACCATTCACTAGGAAGCAGACAGACGCTGTCTGCTTGCAGTTGTGTGACATTTAAATATTTATTTCCGATCCTCAGCAAATCTTTCGCCCTCCGATTGAGGGTTACGACGCCGTCATTCACATCAACCGGAAAGTCGCCACCAGAAGACGAGAGGGGGTGGATGCCAAGGAGGATGCCACGTTGAGGATGAGAGAGACGGTGTCAGGAAAGGCAGCTGATGTCATCCAGATCATAGACTTTGATCCTGTTAGGTTGTATGTCGATGATTTAAAGGTAATATTAATAAGAAAGGGAGCTGATATCATCCAGATCATAGACTTTGATCCTGTTAGGTTGTACGTCGATGATTTAAAGGTAATATTAATAAGAAAGGCAGCTGATGTCATCCAGATCATAGGCTTTGATCCTGTTAGGTTGTACGTGGATGATTTAAAGGTAATATTAATAAGAAAGGCAGCTGATGTCATCCAGATCATAGGCTTTGATCCTGTTAGGTTGTACGTCGATGATTTAAAGGTAATGTTAATAAGAAAGGGAGCCGATGTCATCCAGATCGTAGACTTTGATCCTGTTAGGTTGTACGTCGATGATTTAAAGGTAATATTAATAAGAAAGGCAGCTGATGTCATCCAGATCATAGGCTTTGATCCTGTTAGGTTGTACGTGGATGATTTAAAGGTAATATTAATAAGAAAGGCAGCTGATGTCATCCAGATCATAGGCTTTGATCCTGTTAGGTTGTACGTCGATGATTTAAAGGTAATATTCATAAGAAAGGCAGCGGATGTGATCATAGACTTGATCCTGTTAGGTTGTACGTGGATGATTTAAAGGTAATATTAATAAACATATTCCCTGTTTTACAAAGAGCATTCTCCTATAAGGTTTGTTTTGAAGCATTTCCGTGTAGCAGGTAGGCCAGGGTGGGTGGGTGGTTGGTTGGTTGGTTGTCAGGGGGTCGTAGCATTGGGTCAATTGGAGTCCTGGGAAGTGTAGGAATAAAGAATCATTCACGTCTGCCCTTTGACCCACAATTTTTATCGACATACAATTGATAGATTCATCAATGTTGGAGGAAGGGCGGGGGGGGGGGGAGGTGGGTGAGTTCTCACTAAGCATTTTCTAGTAGGCTGTACATAGTGTGTGGATTAATAAATGACTCATATAAATATTCCCTTCTAATCGATGAACCTTTTTGTTTGAAAGGGACGTGAATATTATTCACGTGTGAAACAGGATGGGTCCAAGAAATCATTATATATCGCTTCAATATGGTGGTTAATGTGTTTCAGTCTCTACGCTGAGAAACTGGGCAGTTCCCTCTCTTATCTCCTCCCCTTGTGACAAATGGGAAAATACACAGGGCATCTCTTCTGTGTTCCATAGAGTAACCATTATGCATGTTTGCTTTTTGTGTATACATAGGAAAACTGGTTGGCTACATCAGACTAGCTGAAAGAATGCATTCTGTTCTGGTGATAACTTTAAGAAGGTCTTCTTTTCTTTTATTTTTTAAGTGTATGGGGTGATGCTAATAAATGACCGTTCCAAAATTCATCACCTTCCGTAATAACTTAAAAACGTTATTTCTCAAAAGATCTGATTTTTCTAGAAGCGAAGGCGTGATATTTCCAATGAATATTCCAAATTCATCACCTTCAGGGCAGACCAATTAGATGTCATGAAGATAACCTCATTATTATTTCCTTTGCCGACGATGAGCTCTTTTATAATCCCCCGAAACCACCCACTGATGTTGCTTTTTCCTGAATAGAGCAGCATTTTACCTGACAAAGCATAACTAAAGGCAAATAAAGTCATGGTTCTGACCTGAAAAGAAGCAAAACACATTGTGAGAGGGATGATATATGAGGGAGTTAACTCTTGTTGCTCGCTCTGAAAATGTTTCATCTCATCGAGTAATCTCCGAACGATGAAACAAATTATTAATGTGCTAATATTGTTTCTTATTTTCAGGATGCATTTGGTGATCACGCCATGTTCTTTCACGATCAGTTTGGAGGAACGGTTGTCGGCGTTAAATGGAAGATGCCTGCTTTTGAGTCAAAACCAACTAAGGTAAGAAAAGTTTGTTAGGATTCTTCTGATTCTGTGAGAGCATGTTACCAGAGTGCAGGAATTTGCTTTTATGCTGATTACTGACTTCTGTCGTCATCGTAAAGGACAGTTTGTAAGGGCAACGTTCCTTTTCTCTCTGTTCAGGTTTGTTTCGTAAGTAACGGGGCAGACATACCAATGAGGACTCTAGACATCCTGTGTTATCTTTCGTGAACCGCCCATTCAAAACTTCAATTAAAGCCGCTCTTGCAATGATTGAATTTTCATTTGATTTTGGTCAATGTTTAATACCCTGTTTTGTAATAAATGACAATACCCTAAAACAGCCATGAGGCTGGCTAGGTCAAGTTTTGTTTTATATTCCAAACTCAAAGCCCATAACATTGTTCAGTCATTACTCTGAATAAGTCAAGTTTCATTTCCAAAAACGAAAGAAATAGGTCAGGAAATTTTTTCATATGTCCAATTTGCTTTGAACATGTGATCAGTTATAGTGTGGAAAAGTGGCTGGGCGATGAAATTTTTAGAGCAGAATAATATATCATTTATTAATTTCCTAATTTGGAATCAATTTGTTTTTAAATTAAATGTTGATTAGAGTCATAATGTTTGAAACAGCTTGTAATATATGGGTGCTGCACCCGTCTGTTTGTATTATATTTGCTGCACCCTGTTCTTGTATTATATATATATATATATTTATGCATATTACACCCATCTGTTTGTATTTGTTACACATCTGTTTGTATTATATTTGCTGCACCCTCTTCTTGTATTTTATATATATATATATTTATACATATTACACCCATCTGTTTGTATTTATTGCACATCTGTTTGTATTATATTTGCTGCACCCTGTTCTTGTATTATATATATATATATTTATACATATTACACCCATCTGTTTGTATTTGTTACACATCTGTTTGTATTATATTTGCTGCACCCTCTTCTTGTATTTTATATATATATATATTTATACATATTACACCCATCTGTTTGTATTTATTGCACATCTGTTTGTATTATATTTGCTGCACCCTGTTCTTGTCATATATATATATATATTTATACATATTACACCCATCTGTTTGTATTTGTTGCACATCTGTTTGTATTATATTTGCTGCACCCTTTTCTTGTATATTTGTGACACAAATCTGCTTGTAATGTATATGTTTCACCTGTCTCTAATATATTTTGTTGCATCCGTTACATTTCCTAGTAACATTGTTCAACAGTTTCCTTTAGAAGCATTATCGTAGGAATTAATGCTTTTGATTTATAATAAAAGTATAAAATTTTTTTTTTTTTAAGGAGGGTGTATGAAACTGTTTGCAAACTGCTTAACCAAGTAAGCCAACCTTAAACAACCTTAACCAAGGAAGCCAACCTTAAGCAACCTTTAACCTTAACAATTGAAGCCAATGTTAAGCAACCTTAACAATGGAGGCCAACCTTAAGCAACCTTAACCAAAGAAGCCAACCTTAAGCAACCTTAACTAACCTTAACAATTTAAGCCAACCTTAAGCAACCTTAACCAAGGAAGCCAACCTTAAGCAACCTTAATCGAGGGAGTCAACCTTAAGCAACCTTAACCTTATCTAACTTTAACCAAGGAAGCCAACCTTAAGCAATTGTATACAAATTAGAAGCTTTTATTTTAATAACCTGGCAGTTCTTTCTTCTGCTGCCTTTTTTCAAAGATAAACGAAATTAGGCCCTCTATCAGTGGTACATAAATTAACATTGTCAAAATTATAAAACAATGTTAAGAAATAGCTACCAATAATGCCATCCTTCAAGCCCATCTCTAGTCCTGGTTACTTTGATCTGTATCCTTTCCCTTCCCTCTAACCCTTCCTCCTTCAAGCCCCTCCTTAGTCCTGTTTACTTGACCTCTTTTCTTTGACCTCTGTAACCTTTGACCTCAATCCTTTCCCATTTATCTCCCTCTTCTTTTCTTCTGTCATTTGTTCAAACTCTCATAAAATATCCCCTCTGTACATATTTTATCTTTCTTTGGTCAATTCTCAGGTCAGCAGTATGATCGCTGCAGTGCCAGACGCATCATCACTCAACACTCTCTCGACAGTAGTGCCCGGCGTGGAGGGCATTTTGTCCGACTTTCAGATCATCGGGGAAGGCCTTGTAACATCGGTGGAAGTCTTCCCCGAAAATTGGAAAATTAAATGAGACAGTAAATTTTATTGGAATACCTGGAATATTATAAGCGTATCAAAGTGGCTGTCTGCAATTTCAGCTTCTTTCTAACCTATGGAAATGGTCTAATCTATGGAAATGATCTAATCTATGGATATGGTCTAATCTATGGATATGGTCTAATATGTGGAAATGGTCTAATCTATGGAATTGGTCTATTCTGTGGAAATGGTCTATTGTATGGATATGGTCTACTCTGTGGAAATGGTCTAAATCTATGGAAATGGTCTTATCTATGGAATTGGTCTAATCTATTGAAATGGTCTAATCTGTAGAAATGGTCTACTCTATGGATATGGTCTTATCTATGGAAATGGTCTAAGCTATGGAAATGGTCTAAGCTATGGAAATGGTCTAATCTATGGGAACGGTCTAAAGCTATGGAAATGGTCTACTCTATAGAAATGCTCCTTGGGAAGTTTGAAAAGAGGTTAATCCAAGGAGAATCAAGCTATTCAGACCACAGACAGCTCCAGTGAACCTTCTTTATCCAGAAGCATTATTTATATTGCAAAATTAAGTTGAAGCGTAGGCGAGCAGCACGTCAATGCAAACAGAGTCCAAGGTGTGCCTGTGACCGAAGTTGACTTCTGCTCTGTAATATATTCAAATTGAAAGTCATGTCTTGCATTTAGCAGAGAATTTGAAAGCTGTGTCTAAGTTATTTTTACTCAACATTTACACAAAACAGACAGTGTTGGTTATTCAGTCTTGGATGTTTGCTGTAGATGTAGAATTGAACTTTGAAACATTGTGTAATGTACTATGTTAATACCAGTTACCCTTTTACATAGGAAATTGGAAAAAGGAAGTTTTTCTTCTTTTTTTTTGTTGATGTAATGATCTTGCATACCACACATGGAGGTTTTTTTTTTTTAGGATAATGTATGTGTTGGATATCATACCCCTGGTAGATAGCAAATGGATGGGACCTCTCTGCACTTGATATAAAGCCATGAGCTTTTGTTGTTTATTACATTGGTTCTGTAAAGTGATGAACTCTTTACCAGGATTCTGCAATCTTAGTAAAAAATACAGACATCTACTTTTATTGCTCACTTTCCACCCCAACCCATCCCCCTCCCACACCCCCTCCCCTCCCCTTACCTTCATCCAACCCCCAATCAGGTTAAGAGTATGCACTGATTGACCCTGTTAAGAGGACTGGAGATAGCTATCTTGGTAAACCACCATTTTAAGATATGTTCGAAATATCTGTTGTAGCAAAATAAAAAGATTTCCAAAGAAGAAGAGTAGGCCCAAAAAATATACGGGGCAGGAGAAATGCCATGATCATTTTTTTTAAATGATGGATGCTGACAAAATAAAGTGGCTTCTGTAACAGTTCTGGCTCTTTCATCATAGTACCTGACTACCTGTGGCACATGGTACTCTATTTTCCCTAAAACTTGTGATCATTATCTCAAAATGTTTGATCTTCATATTTCCATTGTCACACTACACAGATAACTGATAATAATCCCGTGCCATAAGTTGCCATGGTAACACTCCACTCTTGAATCTTCAGCAATGCTCTTAATTAGCTATTTAATCTCCCTTATTAGGGAAGCATGATCAGTTACTGTAACACACGATTCCATGGTAACATGACACTCTTGAATCTTAAACAATGCTCTTAATTAGCTGTTTAATCTCCCTTATTAGGGAAGCATGATCAGTTACTGTAACACACGATTCCATGGTAACATGACACTCTTGAATCTTAAACAATGCTCTTAATTAGCTGTTTAATCTCCCTTATTAGGGAAGCATGATCAGTTACTGTTACACGCAACAAAATTTTGCACTGTTCAGCTATGGTATCTAATAAATAAATTTAGCGTCATTTCTTAATAAGTAACTAATCATATTCTGAAAAAAATTTCTCAAATGACAGTCAAAAGGAGCTAGTTACCTTCTTTTTGTTTTATGTTGATTCATAAACGTGACTGGTTTTGAGATTTCCGGAAAAGGAGAGAAACTAAAAAAAAAAAAAATAAGCAATGTTACGAAACAAATTTATGTAGCGTTCCCTTGAATTATGATCTTGGCTGTCTGTATGTCTGAATATATTTATGATCCTAAAGTGAATCAATCTACATGTATATCAATATGCTTGTTATGTCATCTATTAGTCATTCAATCTCTGTGTCTGGAAATATCTCTATTGTTTCTGTCTGTCCGGCTGCGTCTATCAAGTTTTAAGCAGCAAAGTTATTTAATTGCTGTGAATTGTTGAGTACTGGATTAATGGCATGGGAAGGTAAAATTTGTTTTCAAAACTGAGGTACCGTCCTTAGAAGTTGAGTGGGGGGGGGGGGGGGGGTTGTGGTGAGTTCATCAAAGGAACATGAAAACTAAAGCATTAAGTTACATAGTAATGAGGTATGTCGGTAGGATAAACCTTCGCATAAATTATCAGTTTCATAACATAGGGGTGTGGGGACAGTCAGGGATAGTCAACTTCCCATAATGTGTAAGTTACTTCATCAAAAACAGTTAAACTTTTGTCTCAATTCTGCTAATAGCCAGGGCATATATGGAGCGTGGGGGGGGGGCGGGGAATGGTCTCCCCCTGCTTTCCCAGCAAATATCAGAAATATCCCCTATGACACTGATTATATAGACGGTCATGTTGACACATTATGTTTGGAAATCTTACCCAGGCCAGTGAGTACAGTTGGCCTCCAAAAAGTACTAGTGGGTCTCGAAATCCATCTTCACCTCCATCAGCTACCCCCCCCCCCCCACTACCTTCTCCCCCTGAAAATGACGGTTGTGTGCTCGGCTAATACCATTACGAATATAATAATAACCAACACTATACTTTAGATGGCTAAATTTGCAGAGAGCTTTTAAAGTACATGTCTGAAATAGTCAAACCTTACTTGATTGCATTGAGGTCGTTCGGTAACACACCGTATCCACCATTTCCCTGGTGAACAATTCATTAAAATTTTTAATTTTCTTTTTAAATTTTACATGCTATGTATTACATGATAAAAACAAATTCCTGCGAAATTTCATTGCAAATTAAGTTTTGGGTAATCTTTCGACATCGATGCTTTGCAACATTCCCATCATGTGCATCAGAATGTAATGACGTAGAATATTGTGCAATCATGTGACTTAGCATACAGGTAGTAACGTTATACGTCTCCAATCAGAAAATAGTAATTTTTCCCCTCCAGTCTGCTTTATGCGAGGCTTATATGTACAATTTGCGGCTGTCAGAGTGGGTGTGAGGGGGTGGGCTAGGAGGGGTGTGGTTGGGGCCACTTTGTTTCGCCTGATAGATGTTCATTCTCCTCAAACAACTTTGAAAGGTCTAACAGTATTCCCACCAAATATACAACAAAAAGACAATAAATATGGTTACTTTACGTCCTGACATGTCCCTCTGTGTTCTATCCTATACGATGGCGTCCGCGTGTAAGTTCGGATTGTTAAGTAGTTCGAACAGTGTTGTTATCAAAACATTGGAAGAACTTTCAAGACGGTGAAACTCGATGGTTAAACTGCCATTCCCATTTAAGCACAGAAAGGTCAAATTGTTTGTAGTAACAGTCATTCGACTTTTGGAATCCGTAATTGAAATTTTCATTTTTGACTTGTACCATTTTCGGTTCACCTCTATTTTTTTGTCAGAATGGGGAAGGGAACCACTCAACTAAGACCTCTCCCCCAGGCCACACAAACTTATTATCGTTTATTCAGATAATATGTGGTAACCGTACTAATTGATTGACGGACCCTCATACTCAAATTCCAACAAGTTTATTACTGTCCCCTGATTGCATTGCAAAGGCATAGGACCTCAAGGCCAACTGGTTTTCTGCCCCTGCCCCCTCCCCACACACCCTCCTCACACACACCGTTGATATTTTCCTACTCCACTTCCGTTATCTTGTCACTCACCTTTGGTCAAAATTCTTAAACTGTTTTTGTTACAACCTTCGAGAAAATTGTCCTCACTGGGACATTCAGTCATCTTAAATGTTCCTTAAAAATATCTGAGAACAATTTGGAGGGTAAAGACCTCCTGGAAATTACTTTTTTGAAAACTGCTAGCAATTATAGCGTGCTCAAATTTTGGGTCCTATACTGACTACCTATAAAAAGTTAGAGTGGATACATTTATGATCTTTAAACATGACTTGTGTACGACACTATATCATTAATCTATTTTCTGCTATTTTAAAGTTGCCCGTGGTGGGAGACATTGCTTTACAAACACTATGAATTGCTGGTTGAAAATGCTCTTTATGGATACTTTGGATACTGAGGTAAATACTAACTCCGTGGGTCCTAAATACGATTGCTGTAGGGGGTCTTGGAAAGCCAAAGTAGACAAAATGTTCTGGAGAATTATACAAACAAGTTTTGTATGTGTATGTACTTCCTGTTATCTAGAACACCTCACACGACATGTGTGACAACTACAAACACGGATAACGCATTCGCTACAAATGTTGTTTTTATAGGTAAATTTTGTTTTGTTAAATTGTAATACCGATAGTTTTCAAACGTACTTTCTTTGTGCATCGTGACTCCAAATTACCCCAGACAAGTGTTTTATTAGACCAGAAGAGTAGCAAAGGAGTGAGAATGCTTCGAGAGTAGCAGTAAACTGTTCACCTCTGAACATGGCTAACAATGAGATCGTTGCGAGGATCCGATACCGCAAAGGCGATCGGACTGTGTAGTGTGACTTCGCTCCCGTACAAACCCCACCATTGGCGCTTTCCTTTTCGCGCGTGTGTGATCAGGATAGTGTGAACGCTCGAGGATCACACGACCCGAGTTCTCGGGCGCGTCGTGGGGCATAAATAGCTATTTGATTCAACAAGCAAATCATCGTGACCTATTCACTCTGGCATTATCATCTCTCGTTCGACCTTGATGCACCATCCGTTTTCACACGTGAACGCCCCGAGGTCGCGTTCTTACCTTCCGAGGCAAAAAAAGGTCCTGACACCCCCCCCCCCCTTCCCTCTCGCGTTTTCAAATGTGAACGTAGCATATCAGAGACAACTGGTATTTGCATTTCTAGCATATTTCGTTCGTTACTTATGAGTTACGTCCTTTAAGAACAGAAGTGATATTCGACTCCTTTCTTCTTCTTCTTCTTCTTTTTTACATTAGTGCCACAGCACGTGCTGAATAATCAGAAAAAGGTCTTTCTTTTTTTTTTTGCAAAAGAATTAATACCAATGACATATACAGATGCGCAAAACTTTCACAGTATAGATGGGCAGTTATGTCTAGCTTATTTAAATGTACCACTCTGGGCACATCTGATGAAGATGTCATATCGTGTAGGGTGAATATCCTACTTTTTTGAGAACGTTATACGTGCTTTCTTGTATATGCACATAGTAGACCAATCCCATTACAGATGTGGGCGTTACGGAGATCGGGGCAACGTCTGCTATATTTGTCACAAAACTCCTGACATATCATCCCACATGTCACGATTTTTTGATTGAGAATACCACTACCAAAGATCACGTCGCTTTGAATTTTCTTTAAAAAGGTTCTTACGCCCAACATTTTGACAGACTGCAGTGAAGAAAAAGGAAAAGTCAGTCTTGATTGACGTAAAGGCCATTTTTTTTTGGGCTATGATTGATTTCTTTTCCCCTTGATCATTTTCAGTCATTTCTTAACCAATCAGTCTGATGGACATTGAATTGGCAGGGATTTCTAGTCGTTTCTAATCAATCAGTGACTAGTTGGTTGAAATTGACATCTAGATGTTAAAGCAGCTAGTTTGTTGACCTGGTTACTGAGTATTTTATAATATTTGGTTTAACCAGGGAGCTGTTTGATAACATTTGTGTATTCGAATGGTCTGTCAACATTGAATTAAACATATTGGCCTATTCAAACCAAAGAAGAAAAGAGACCATTAACCTGAACTCACTCGAATATCGTCTTTGATGTCTTGTTTGTGTTTTTGTTGTTGTTATTGTTTCAGTTTTACCGAGTTTTAATCGTGTGCTTGTTTTTCAAGGGTTTGCTAAGGTGAACGATAAGAGATGCGTCACTTGTTGGGATAAAAGTCAGAGAAAACTGCCTTGTTCAGTTTATGTCATGAATGAAAACTTGTGGACACCAAGATTGTTACAACATTTATGAATACAAATGCAAATATATCGATATTCCAGAATGTTCAGGGGATAGTGACAAATAATTCAGATTATTATAATTATTATTATTATTGTTGTTGTTGTTGTTATTATTATTATTATTATTATTTTTATCATCCATCAATCCCTGTTGACCAGTAGTACTGACCAATGATAGACGAAGAGTAAACCCTATATCTAAAAATATGTAAAATCATTTACGCGCAATCTCATTATGCAATATTACGTTGCTATGTACAAAGTATGTAAATAGGCAAATGTTTACTTACTCATCTGATTGTGCGAATAACACGGGCGTCTCACAGGAGGATGGTGGGGTTGGGGTTGGGGTGGGAGAGACGGAATACTCGCGTAGAGAGAGGAGAGGACGGGGACAAATTCATGATTTCCCCTCATCATGTATGAATATAATACAATTCCCATTAGTTCTTTATACTTTTATTCAGAAAAAAATATTATATTTTCATTTCAGATAAACTTAACGAAAAATGAATCTTAAAAAGAAGAGGTGGCGTCACATAATTGTTCTAGGAGCAGTTAGTTCTCTACTCCCATGTTATATTCACTCGTAACAGGTGGTTTATTGATCTATGTCCATTCAGGAGAGAACATTAATTAACCATTTAAGCAAAAGGAAGTTCCATATATTCCTTTAATGTGTCTCTCTCTCTCTTTTTTTATTCTCGTTCATCTCTGCTACAAGCGATGAAGAGTAGAGAGATGATTTTCTCAATATTGATTGACGGGGGAATATCGACACCTACCCCGCTGAGTATGGTAGCATGATTGTAGCGTTTAGTCGACCTTAGAACACGAAATGCTCAAAATAATAGCTCAAAAATGTTATTGATTTCCAAAGCATTAAGAAAGAGCGGAAAATGTCGACGGAATTGAACTTTTCTGGTATTGCCATAATTGGAGGAGACGTGATGGAATCTAGTCATTCTCCAAAATAAAAACTTGACACGTATAGTCAGGAATACGTAACATTCGTACTTCATTGAAGTGGGCTATTCATGGTATTCAGATACCAGGCGGGTACGCTATTCATCTTTTATTCCTCTGTTTGTTTGCTTGTTTTCCTTATAAATAAAAGGTGTGAGGTATGGGCTAGGATTTGCGCACTCCTTACACATTTTGGGTTAAATTTAATGGTACATATCCGAATGAAACTTCATTTCTATAAACATAGAAAAGTATATTTCAAGCATAGGCTACATGTGGCCCGATTATGTTATATTTGGACTTTTTCAAGTCTTCTGTCTCGTTGGTGGATAAACCGGTAAAGCAGCGCTCGGGATAAACCATACCGTCCCATCAAATGATTTTGTGACTGTGTATGGGGGGTGGTAACAGGGGTCGGTTGACTGGTAGTGGAGTAGTGGTGGTTGGTGTTGCGTGGGCTGAGAATTCGTAGACTATGTTCATAATAATCGAATTACGTATAGCCTAACATACATCATTCATGCTGTGAAGCTGATTGCACCATGACTCATCTCTGCAACCTTCTAAACATTGTCTTGAAGCTGCTAAAAGAGGTAATAGGGTTTTAGGTATGACCAAGAGGAACTGCAGTTTTCTGAAAGAGGATATAGTAGTTAGGCTTTATAAGCAGTTGGTTAGGCTTCATCTGGAGTATGCTGTGCAGGCTTGGAACCCATATTTTGATAAGGAAGTACTCAAAAAGGTCTAGAGGAGGGCTACTAGGATGATTAGTTCCTTAAAGAGTGTTCCTTATTATAGACGGTTACAACTATTGAATCTCACCACACTGGAGCTTAGGAGGTTACGTGGTGACTTGATTCAGGTTTTCAAGAGTGTGTATGGTTTTGACAATTTATCCTTCTCTGACTTTTTCATGTTTGCTAATAGTAGTTGTACCAGAGGTCATTGTCTTAAACTCCAAAAGTCACAAAGTACGATTAATATTCGGCATAACTTTTTTTCTAATAGGGTTGTGAATGAGTGGAACGGTTTGCCTTAGAAAGTTGTACTTGTAAGTATTGTGAATGGGTTTAAGAATGCTTTGGACAAGCACTTTAAGCATTGTAATCGGGTCTGAGTGTTTGTGTCTTCAGTTTTTTCTCTCTCATGTAAGTGTGCACAGTATGGAACGCCGAAAGGGTAATCTATTATGTGGTTTAATTCTATGCTGTCTGTTTTAACGTTGTTGTTTCCTTTGAAGTTCACGTCTCCTTTGATGCTGGATATCTCTGTAAATCGTTGAATAAGTTACGAAAGTCTTTAAACCTAAGAAAAAGAGATATATGTGGTCAAGATACAGGTACGGACTAGCCTAACGTAAGGTATATAATATATAGCCTTAGTTAGTTTTAACGCATTGCAAGGATCAAATCTACAGGCTAAGATCTTCCATCATAACTTTAGACCTACTGCTTTTGAATTTGTGTACGTATTTTGACGTCATAAAAACGGCAGACAACATCAAAGTAAACAACATAATACATTGCCCTTTCGGCATTCCATAGTGATCGTCCTTGCCCTTGCTTGTAAATGTATACGTTATCTCAAGGAGAGAGACTTTCATCAATCTAGAGCTTTGTATGGGCATGCTCTCTAATTAGTTAAAGAAGCCTGTTCTTTAAATACTGAGGTCAAAGGTCATTTGATGTCAACAGAGGTGGAAATACTAAATCATTTAGCGCAATATAAGGGGAATGGAATTCTTGGATCAGTCTCATATGAAGTATGGGCAATGGATGTTCCACACTCAGATGAAATTTATTGATTTTATTGGATGCCAAAATATATTTGGCTTTTGAGGTCATCAGAGTTGAAGCCTGGAAACTTTGTAAACGCATATCTCAAGATTAAGGTTAACTTGATTGTATCCCACATCTAGTATGTGAATGCCCCATATTGTATACATGAATCCTATTGGTCTCATTGGAGGTCAAAGGTCATTTGAGGCCAAATTCTTTCTTTCTTTCTTTTCTTTGTTTTTGTTGTTACCAAAAAGGTGCTATTCTGAACTTTTTAATCAACGATTTCAAACAAATTCCAAGTAGGCCTATTACTCAATGTATGATGCTAATAGATCAAGCTCAGACTGTCTCGTAGACTTTTGCACGAAGCGGGTGATACCTGATTCGATTCTCAAGATAGCATCACCCAGATATACTATTCATATCGACAATAAATCCCATGCATGCAAAATACATTGCTACAAGTGATTTAACGCACTGAAAAGCTTCATAGTTAAAGTTTATGGTATATACGTACTATTATTTTCTCGATCCTGATGTGATTTGGGTCGGGAATAAGGTAGCAGAATATGTAATCATCATGGTTTTTCAAACTTTTCAACCTTAAATGAAACAGAGGCCCACAGTTTTTTTTTCATAAGTGACGTTTAATTTGTCCACTTCGTTTCTTACGTTAGACAATCTCTCATGATAATTGTCACTGAACATGTTTACGACAAAGACGTAAACAACTTCAAATTCCAGGTTCTCTAAGTAACTGCGGTGCGTGGCTTTATTAAGCTGCATGCATTTAAGTAGCTGCATCTAGGGGAGGGGGGTTGGGGGGGAGGTGTGTATAAGGAAAACAACAGGTCTGGAGGACTTGGATTAGAAATGTTGCCCGAAGCTTGAAAATCTGTTCCGAATCTGTTCAAAGTGGACAAAAATTGCCAGGCTTAATTGTTTGCCTGTTAAAACGGATCATTGCTGAAAGGGGATTTTCCCGCTTCCTGCGAGGCTTGGCCACAGTGAATATACGGCGAGGTGCGTTACTAGATTAATATTATAAGGGTTCTAAAGTTGTAGACGGGGAGGGGAGGGGAAATGGGGGGGGGGCGGGCTTGCGATTCAAGACTGTAAGCTATACTCTTCTATATATGTCGTTAATTTTATATATAATAATAATTATTATAAAGTGTTTCATCTTTATCATAGGCATTCGTCATGGTTTCTCTATACCGTTTTCTGTAAAACGTACAACCGTAATATGCATTGCCATAATATAAATATATATACAAACATCTTGTTATATTACCTGCAACGTAACACGAATGGAGACATAATGTTTGTAATTTTTTAGTTATACCAAGTATAACTGTAGTTGCCAAAGGATCACGTCACAAAATAATTTTTAACAAACATTTGCTACGTATCTATGGTAACATAAAAGTCAAGAGGTAGCAAGTTTCGATAAATAGACATTCTTTCGTTGAAGTATGACGTCACCCATGATTATGCTCCAATCTCCTCTCCCTCTGCGATCAGCGTGACTTCAACTTGGAGCAAGGGAAAAGGTTTAGTTAAAATTATAATTCTCCTTATTATTAGTATTATTTCGACTACGTGCTTCTCGCGAGAACCTACAAAACTGAGGGTAAAATAGGCAGCATGGTATCATGTAACTCGAACTCGAAAAGTCGAACGAAAATGACGTTTTTGAGGTGATATATATATATATATATATATATATATATATATATATATATTGCATATTGCGCATCTGAAACACGTCATCTGTATTTTGACGTATATAGAGGAATTGACAGTTTTTTTCCAAGTCAGACACAAAACTTACGCGAAGGTTTCATGGCGCGGGATCCGCTGTGAGCCGTTGCTTTAAATTAGTAATGGAAATCTGTAAGGGTACCTGACCATGTTAAAAGGAGCATTAGTTACTGGTAAAAAAACTGTTTGTCATCATACTATACCACAGACGCTTCAAAACACGTCATTATCGACATATATACGATATTTTATTGACGTAACATACAGGAATTCTGTTCAGGGGGTAAATGTAGAAGATATCGCCGACAAGAAAATGCATTTCACATTTACTGCCAAGAACAGAGAGAATCGCAATTCCCATTTGCCTTAACAAAATTTCCTTGTCCGAACTAGACCGTAAATTCGAACACTTCTTCCGGACTGTGGCATAAGTGACAGCACGTTACATGCCATATGTAACGTATGACTGATGTGTTCCATCATTTCATATAATGAAAGAAATTATTACAATTATTTGATAAAGGTCAGAATAGCCTTAAAGCGAAAATATAATCATATATATGATAATAATTATGATTAAGTGTGTCATCTTTATCATAGGTATTCGTCATGGTTTCTCTATACCGTTTTCTTCAAAACTGTCAACAAACCGTAATATGCATTGCCATAATAAATATAAATTACTTCTTGTTATATTACCTGCAACGTAACACGTATAGAGACATCATGTTTGAAGGTTATAACTATACCAAGTATATCACTGTAGCTGCCAGAGGATTACGTCACAAAATCATTTTTAACAAACATTTGCTACGTATCTATGGTGACATAAAAATCAAGAGGTAGCATTGCAAGTTTCGATAATGGACGTTCTTTCGTTGAATTATGACGTCACCCATGATTATGCTCCAATCTCCTCTCCCTCTGGGATCAGCGTGACTTTACGTTACATTGCATAGGTAACGTATATGAATGACGTGTTCCATTATTTCATAATGAAACCAAATGATTCAATTGATTTGACAGAGGTCAGAATAGCCTTACAGCGAAAAATGTAGAGCTTTACCGATCCTTAAACTAGGACCCGGTATAGGCGCACTCGGCCTTCCCCCTGCACGCCATCAAATTAGTCGACCTTGCGACGGTATATTTTGTAAATAAGCATATATAGTCGAGTAATGACAAGCACTCTCAAGCCCCAAACAATTTGAATGTCAAAATATTTACTGGTTGTATGCTTTTGTTCTCCTTTTTTCTTTACTTTTTATTTTAATGGAAATTTGATCATGTTCCGTAAGTTAATAAACCGTCTATTAGATCAATAACCAGGAAAACCATAACAACATTTCAATATTCTTTCATCATAAAGATTATATTTTACCTTTATGTGTAACGCCACACCACGTGTTAATTTGTTTTTTCTCCATTCTATCACATGTAAACAAAAACTTAGTCAGGGAGCAAGCGGCAAATGCATTTCATTTTGACTCTCCAGTTTATTGAAACCTTCGAGAAATTTACATTGCATGTATACATGCCCACAGTTTAAGACCATAAATAGGCCTATGCAAATTAGATGTGACCTTTTACACTGGCTTATGTCTGCTGTGAAAATGTTGTGAACAGAGTTTCAGATTTTATTCGATAGAAAGTGGTAAGTTTTCAGTCTTGATGCAAGAAACTGTTTCCTGCATGCAGTTGCAAACGTATACAGGAAAGTTGTTGAGAATGAACGTTGAAAATGAGCACCACGAGGTAGAAACCTGAAAGAATGGATTTATGCATGCAATACATGAATCCTAAGATCTATTAGATCTATATCAAAGTCCAGTGATATATTCTGCTGTATTCCGACCGAGCTATATAGAGTTACACCGTGTACAGCATACGTCAGTTTTTCACCCTACAAGTGTATTTCCCGAATCCTTTCAAATATTTAAACTTTTTATGTAGGTGGATCGTCTGTTTTTAACTCTTTTTTAAATTTTATTCAGTCCAGTATAAATATAAAATTGATAAAGAGGATTCATAAAATACCTTAACAGGAAGAATGACTAATATAAAAGGAAAAAGGGGGAAAAAATAGAGGAAAAACAAATAGAGGAAAATGTGACCGGACTCCCCCTTTTAGTCGGTTTCAAGTTGACTGCTTGGTTTTACATTATCTGAGTTTCACCAAAATTGGCTAATTTTAAAACGTCAAAGTGATTTATCTGTCCAAAATACATTAAGAGGGTTGAAATTTAAGTATTATTGAAAAATACTCGCGTTTCTTCGATTTGTGCGTGGGAAATGGAGAAATGTCGTACGGAGTCACCAGTTGCGCAATCCGAGTTTAATGACCGTTGTTCGGCGGTTCATAGCTGCAAGAGATCTAGATGTAGGCTATAGTCCTTTCATCACTTAACGTACATAACTTAGTACAGTCCACGTGTATGCAAATTCAAGTACAAGTTCCAAGGACGCCATACATACATTTGTTTCTGTCCCCTAATAATGTAATAACATCAAATGAAACCAGGTGAAATGTTATCAGTTAACCCTTATAAGGAGAAGAAGAAAAAACTCTAGCCCCGATCACTATATGCAGAATGTGCAAATTAGGTCCCACCCATATTTCAAGTATGAGTACAAAATAATGATTACGAGTACAAGTTGTGAGTTCCTCTTGTTACAGAGTACGAATAATTAATACAAGGCTCTAGAAACTTCGAGTACCGCCGGTCTATATTATATTTCCAAAATGCCCACAGTAGGTTACGTGTAGAATGTTTGTTATCTGTGTGGAAGAGTTCAAGAAATTATGATACGGGACGAATACGGCTTCACTGCAAGTCTTGTCACACCTATATAAACATTAGATGGATTGATGCAACTTCGACGGTCTATACTTCTTTATTGCGGGAGAGTATACGGTTGGCTATTCCCCTTTACTCATAAGAAAATATCTAGTACACAATATTAACTGGCCGACGATATATAACACCTGACACTTATACTAAAATAGTTTCTCCCCTACGAGTTTTTTTTCTTCATTTGTTTCAGTATTACCACCCCTTCTCCCTCACCCCTTAAATTTTAAAGCTGTCAACAGTACCCCCGAGTTTTGGAACTTATTCTGATGATACAAGAAATAAGCATGAATTAACAATCATTATATAAACAGTGTTGAAATATACCTTATGCATATATTCACAACCATGATAGTCTAGACTGTTTTTGCTCTTTCCACAAAACTACTTCTTTTTTCTATATACATATATATATATATATATATTCTCTCTTATCAGTATAAAGGTTGCTTCAACATCATGGAAATGTCGTGGAGCATCACCTGAATTATCTACAAACCGAAGGTGATTTCAACTGACGTAGTCAATTAGCTACATCAATACAGAAAAGGTTATAGGTAAAAACATCACGAAGGACTCCGTTCAAAGTAACCTACTTTACAGACGAAATTGTGGATTTATCCCTCACTTTTCTTTCTTGTTACATGGAGCGTTCGGTAACTAATTGTTTTGCAAATTTATGCTTTATGTTATATTTCCTCCTTTGTGATAAGTATTTATATAAATGATTTTTCTGTAACCAAAACAAGGGTGATATCCAACCTCCACTCCACCCCCCCCCCCTTCCCTCCAATAATTTGTTTTAATAAATACAAAAAGAAGAAAAAATTCAATGCAACTAATCTGTCTGACATTTGCTGTGTGCTTGAAAATTGCTACGAGATAACAAAAATATCTTATATACATTGTTGCACCAAGTTCATGGGGTTTCTCCTCATGCAGGCTCCCATTATTGAGCCCCCTTTCGAAGCAACGTACCTACACTCCCAGTTCAACCTACCCACCCCCTTTACCCCAACCGGAACTACCTTTCTACGCCTCTGTGGACATTCAAAGTATTTAAATGAACGTAAGAAGAATTTCTAGGAAAATTAATAAATTATGATTGGACGATTTTTGTCATTTTAAAGTCATTTATTGAAACGTGCAGGAAAAGGAGATCGATCCTTCATTCGTCGAAAAAGTTTGTTTGAAGATGACTTAAGGCAGAATGATAGTCTCGATATGTCGTATTCACAGAAAAAAAGTGAGTGCTGGTAATGTTTTCATAGCCTGATCAGTTCTGAAGATATTTACATTTTAATCTTTGGAATGCTTCATTAAGGCTAAGTTGATGGTAACGTCAGCTCCTAAGTGCAGAACTTAATGTTAATATCAACCCATTTTGTTACAAATTCTATTAAATCAACCCAAAAATTGTTCTTTTAACTAGTAACATGTAAACAACAGAACACTCCTGTGTGACATTCAACACCATATGACCTCGACAAACTTGAAGCATACTTTATGCTGTTATTGACAGCCATAAAAAGTGTTTTCTCATTGAGTTTTGTGTTACATTTGAGGAAATGGCCAAGGATCTGTGTATTAGACTATATAGTCCAGTCACTTTAGTTGCTGAGCCTCAGCTATTTAAAGCGTAATTTCTGCCAAATTCAAAGTGTTATAGAAACACACCTGGACTGACAGCAGACTTTAATATATCAAAAATTAATTTTGTAACTACAGTCATCCTTAAAAATAGGTTTTACGGTTTATTATCAACTTTGACATGGACACACGTGGTAGCCTTGTCTACACACTGGCGGATCCAGGGCCTTTGTTTGGGAGGGGCCAAAGTGGCATTAGAGTGATATGGGGGAGGGGTTTAAGGGGAGGGGTGCCCCCCTTCCCCTTTGAAAAATTTTCTATTGCTGAATGCCCTCAGATGCAATTTGGTGCGACAAAAGTGTATACAATGGTGATGTTAATTTACTTCTAAAAAAATGTTTCCCAGGTGTAATTTTCTAAAATATTTATAAAACAAAGTTGGGATCATTTTTCTCAAGAAATTTGATTTCTCATAGGTTATAAATTTCTTACAACCAGCCTGTAACTGCAAAATTGTGTTAAACTGTAAATCCTCATGCTCATACATTCATGGGCGGCGATTCGTACTTCCGAGTGGGGGGATATGACCTTGTTGACTATCTAAGTTGGCGCGAAGCGTACAAGAAAATTTTGGGATTTACAAACCCTCTAGATGGCCGGAAACGGCACTTCCCAAGGTTTCCAAGCGGCATATACCCAACTTTAAAATAGGGATATCATGTCCGAAATATCTCATAATCAGGATCCAAAATACTTTTTTTTGAATTTCGGGTGTTATTTTGGGAAAATTGCCCCTGTCAATCTTGTTTCAGGCGCTACGTTAGAATGTTCGAGAGCTCTTTTATATTATTCGATGAAGAAAATGGCCTCATGCAGGCTATTATAGGCCTATACACATGCAATACACAATTGCACATAGTTACATTCCTAGGTACCGATTGCTAGGGCATCCAGGTGAAACGTGTATTACGCATTACCCTGGTAACATGAGATTCTCAGCTGTTCGAGGGAACATGTACGTGTGTAGGCCTACTATAGGGCCTATATGAATACTATGAGGGTGCATATATGTACTATATCAATACCGTGATAAAGATAAAGACGGTTTATTTGAAAAGATCGCACTGCGTTTATGGTAGGCGAGAAATGAAGCTAAAAAGGAGCCGTACATTCACGATGATACATAAATGTAGGCATGAACAATTTCTTATCCCTGGCATTTGGTGGGGGGGGGGGGGATATGGTGTATTACATCCCCTCCACCCATTTTCATGGGGGATATATCCCCCCTTCCCCCCCCCCCCAGGATCGCCGCCCATGCATACATTTACATAGCTCCCAACTCTTGAGAAGGCAAATGCTGGTCCATGCCACGAATCGCCGTCCTGGGGGAAGGGTATAAGGGGAGGGGGTGTCCCCCTCCCCCTTTTGATTTTTTTTGGAATCCTGGTGATGCCTACATGTAAAATGGTGGCACTTAGAAAGGCTTTTGTCACCCAAAATTTTCTGAGAAATATGCATTTTTTTGTTCAATAAATTGAATAGTAGGTGATAATTCATTCTTTCCCGTGGCATGAAAATGTTCGCTGCTCGCCCCAATGAAAAGAAATATAGGCTAATTTGAGGTTCAAATGATGCTGTAAAGGAGGTTTTATACTCTATTATGCTAAATGCTAAAGAAATGATGGTTGCTAAGTCAAAAATTGATGCAATTTTTTTTATGTATACTTGACAATTACAATGCGGTTTTTTCGGACGCTTGTGCGGGTCAGCGGGTTTGGGTGTGTTAGAATGCGGGTCTAATTCCCGCGAATTTGCGGGGCAGTTGGGAGCTCTGCATTTAATTTTAAACGAGAAAACGAAAAGGTTTAGACTAGTCTACCACTGCTATTCCTCTCTATTTTTTAAATTTCCAATCGGATTTAGCGGATGTTCGGAAACACTTTTTGGCTCACCTTTGGGGGGGGCCATGGCCCCCCTTGGCCCCCCCCCCTTGGATCCGCCAGTGTGTCTACATGATACCTGAAATATATAATATGACTAGCAACACGTTGTGAGTCTTTCTTTGTAATTCAGCAATGGCTTGGGAAGCTATTAAAACTCGTGAGGGGAGGGAACTGCTGGGCTCTGGGGTCTTCAGGAGAAGAATTCTAGCAGTGATGGATGCTACATGACAGTTTAAGTCGACATTTCTATCGAAAACCGAGAAAGTTCTCCTGCACCCATGTAAACTAAAATCTCCATTTTCTGACAAACGCCATCTATTTTTGACCGCTGCGTAGTCGTCGATCGGTCATAGAGTTCATTGCTCCATGTGCTGTACTACTATTGTACATGTTTACGCGGTTCTCATCATCATACATTGTGTGTTTTTGGCGTTCCATAGTCCTCTGCGATTCACTGTGTACTCCAATCCTGAGCTCCATCAATGCAACCCCCATGCATTCCAGCCATTGACGTAAGAAATACAAGAAGATCAAGGAGAGAGAGGCAGTTTCCATGTCAGGTACTGGAAGTATTTTCGTCTTATCTACTTAAAGATCGCGATTTTGTGATATCCAAGAGTAAATTAAAAGCATGGGATGACTTCACGATTAGACATAACAACTTAGACTGTCATCGAAAGAGAGTGGGGAAAACAGTTTGATCGGATTATCCTTGTCATTGTTCGACGACGAGATGTTGTTTACAACTTTGTTCGCACTCTAATGTAAGAGCCATAGAGCATAGTGAAAGTTACCGAGCTTGATCAGTTTTGCATACAACTGCTGTTGTGTTGAACCAAACGGTTCAAAGTACATAGGATAATCACGTTTGCCGAAGTTGGATTTCTACTGAAGTGAGCTTTTGGCAATGACAAGTTGATTAAGCATGTAACATTTTCTATTTTATCGTATAAAAGTGACACAAGCATCGTGAAAGGTCGAATTTGACAATCCATGGATGACTTCTTCGCCGCAGTTTATTTTGTTGTTAAGACAAACAGCTAGGACTACTCTAGTCTAGAACGTAGCATAGGCCCAAGTTATGCGTAAGTTAAGAAAAGTAAACCTAGGATAGGCAAGGAGTTAGTATATAATGTCCTTGTTTATGGACTAGGCATGCATGATACTCTGTAGCTTACCATGCATCACCAAGGTAGTGACCCAACTCACTGATATTGATAAGTTATATAGCCTAGTATAGTTTGAGTGTGAAGACAGCAATTCATGTATCAATTTATTGGTAGGTAAAAGTGCTTTTCTTGGCCTAGGCATATAGATCAAGCCTCGGCTACTGCAGTATATCAACTTACTTTACAATGTTATGGGTTACAGGCATTTGAGCGTCAGCAAAATAGAATTGTGGAAAGGAGAATTAATTCAGACCTAGCTTAGTACTGTGTGTGTAACCAATACCAACAGTGGCACTATCCAAGTAATATTGATCAGTTTTGAAGTTGTTAAGGTTTGCAGGGTATTAATTTGGTGAAATTATTATGATCATTCGTCATCTGTAATACCCTCTCCTACATGGGTGTCAAAAAGTAAATGTTTTCCAACAGGACTTTAACAAAGTCTGTAAAGGTACATTTTGGGTAAAAATGGCAATTGCTTAGGATATAAGATATACGGGTCTACCTAAACTTGTACATTTGTCAAGCAGGTAATTAATTATCAGCTTTGAGAAGAGGTATGCCAGATGTATTACTTCCATTTTGCCGTCAGAGAATAACGAGTATCATAAAACAGACTTTTGAATATATTTATACAGATTTAAATACATTGATGTTTGCATTTCATTGTTAATGCTAGAATGGAGAGAGCAAACAAAAACAGGCAATCAAACTTCTACAAACAATTTCTGCCATAGTTTTTGGATGACATATGTAACTTTGAACAATATACCATGAGTCTACTAGCTTGGTGTCACTGATTGCCGTTATTATTAATCAATGATAGATGTGTGGTACTCAGTAGACAAATATTCTCTTGCGCGGTTTTGTCTGTTACTCTAATGTGTGTTGCATATTAGTTATTGCATGTAGATATCCTTACTTGGCTTTTTGAAATCTCTTATCCTTCTAACTGGTCAACCTATTTTCTTTTGCTTTCATGCTTTTCTGAAGACCTTCAGCTAGTTTCTAAGAGCACTGCAGATTCAACACTGGTTATTAGCTTGGATGCTGGTTTGGAAAGAATACACCAGGACTGGTTAGGATCAAGAGGACATTTTCTCACTGGAATTTGTGACAGAGCGTCCGGAAGTTAAGATTGGGTTATCCTACGGAAATGGGCATTGGCCCATTCATCACATCTGTCAGAGTATAATGTGACCTGCGGCGGTATTTGAATCGAGTCTGTAACATACTCGTGCAGTGTCTCCTCATAACTCATTCTATTCAACGACACTCGCCATTTGGGCACTTTCTCGAAGTTCAGAGCTCTCCACTAGATGTAAAGTAATTAATAATGGAGGATTATCACGGATACAGTACTTATACAATTCTAAGAACATCATGTCTGTTGTTGACGACACTTCTCCTGGTTAGCCTTCATGCTGAAGCAGAGTTTGCGATTGCTCCTCCGCCGGAAGGATCCAATACCTTTTCCATCAGAGACGATGGTAAGTATGGCAGTCAGTCCCCTATGCATCTCTGAGTTTATACATCACTAACTTATTGTACCTACTCTAGAATACGTTTGGTAAAAGTGGATAACATAACTGGCGATGATATGTGCAGCTAAATTGTTTCGTTTGAAACCTTTACCCAGAATCCCCACAAATTTTATCCACTTTCATCTGTTGTGCCATGGATAAGCATGCATATATACCTACAGTTCCCATGATGGAATTTAAAAAGAAGAAGAAGCCCTTAGTAGGTACCTGTAGGTTTTCCTTTAACTGTATTTAGTAATTCTGCCAATTTTAAGTAACATATCAACTTACAGTCTTGTGTATGAATTATGCGACGTTTATTTAATCACCTGGACGTGTTTTAACAATATCCATGAAACATTTCCTCCACAAGTCACCATACATACTTTAAACTCTTGGCAAGATCTGAGGAATGCCACTGAATTCAATGTCATTATCAGTGACACATGAATATATACAATTCATTTGGATGAGACTGAGATATCTGTATCTGAATCCAAATCAAGAAATGGAAAGTGAGGGGGGTGGTGGGAGAGGGGGTTGGTCGTGCCCCAGGGATGGATGCAGATCGGTATGTGAGTTCCTGAATGGGAATTCCTCTTAAAGCTTATTTGTAATCTATAAGTTATTTTAGAAATGTTATGAGTGAACTTGTTGCATGTCTAGCCACAACCGTAGGCTTGAATTTCCACTATTCATGACTTTTGAGTTGAGTTCATTTCTTCTCGGCTTACCGTGTTCTGCTGATGATAATTCTTCTACTCACGGTTCTTCAACCATTTATGCCTACCTAGATGTATCATGGCACATAAATGGACCATGAAATCTTGCCCAGTCGGTCACTCACTGAATGACCAGGACGTCGATTGTAACATTTTTTTCTACCGCAGTGACACTGCCATTCATGTTACAGCACTACCCTAAATAAATTTGAAATTTGAATTCAATTAGCAGTGGTTTTTACCATGTAGCAGTGCATAAAGAAAGAAAAAAATAACAGTGCTAAATCCATCTGGTTTGTTTGGGTTTGAACAGAATTTGTATCAAGTCCACTTGATCTTAGGTCCAGCCTAGTCAGTAAATTTAGTAATTTATTTTGCTGACTGAGTGAGTACCGCCTCAAACTTCAAATTCAAAATTGAATAACTTTGTTTGAGTTACTTCAGTATCAAACTTAAATGTTTTAATAAGAACAGCTGGTTTCAAGTGACTTTTCTTCTGCTGTCCCCTGCTGTGTTAATTCTCTGTCTAAGCAACAAGTATAGTAGTGAGTGTGTATATATCTGCATCCCTTAGTCAGGAACCTTGCAAGGTTCTAACTACATAGCATAAGCATAGGAAATTGTTGTGAAAATTTGGGCAATATGCTGAGAATTATTTCGGGCACCTATTGAAAGAAAAATAAATTGCAATGTGTTTTTGAATGGTTAAACTTATATTATTATTATCATTATTGTTGTAACAACTTCCCCAATAATTCTAACCAATATGGAAAGGTAATAACACGGAAAATGATTGTATGTTATTGGCATGTGATGTAATAACCGATAAATCCCTATATGATATGCACATCAACATATTGAACGTGCGGAGCGCGCGAAAAAGTTTGGTTACATTTTTCGGGCAAGTCATTACAGCCCCCCCAAATCAAATTAGGCTCCTACGCCTATGCTTCATAGTGCTATCTTGTCTCATATGGTACCAGACATATACACATGGCTACAGTTAGATCTAGGAACACTACTCCTAAGCAGAAGCATGTGCTCTCTTGGTCACATGCTTGCACATACAATGTTTGGTAGAATCCAGTGTCTTTCTTCTCTGACTGAGCCTCTCATCTTTCTTACTGAGGCATGTATACAAGGACCTGACCTTGTTGAGCAGTGCTGGAGCAATTAACACCTCTCTTTGTTTATTCCACCTGTTTGCTCATCAATTGCCACATCCAGTCTGTGTCTCCAGTAACAACCACAGTATTTTAAAGTTAAATCATACCTGTGATTTGGCATACTTCCTGTGTGGTTTTTGAAGGCTAATACTCATCTTTTTTTACTACCTGACTCAACAATCAGAAGCAGTTTTTAAACTTAGTCCTGACAAGATCATTTCAGCTAGGAACAAAAGAAGAATCTGGTTTGATTACACAGTGGAATGATCATTGAAAAAAAAAAAAAAACACATTAAGTTACAGTATACTCCTGTACCATACCGTGGGAAAATGGAGAATGTCTGCTTGACTGTGGGAAAGTTCAGTAAAATAAGTTTTAAGCAGAATTTGGTGTTTTTTTTTTCTTCAGTCCTGTTAATTACAACACACCTCACTAGGTTTCATGAGAAATTAACTGTTGGTCCTTGAAACTTGTGTTTTGCTTTCATGTAATTAATACTGCATTAGCAATGTCAGTGGTTTGGTCAACTAAATTTGTTTGGTGTGAATTGATAAATTTTAAGAAGAATCTCAGATTATCTGCTACAAAATTGAGTAAAGTAGCAATTTTAGCAATCTATTTTCCCTTTTATCCCCTCCATTCCCCCCTAAAATAAAGTATATGGGGGCAGAAAAAAATGAAATAAAACTCCCTAAAATATGGAAACACAAAAAGAAGGGTTGCAAACGTCTTACACTTTCAGTTTTCTTGGAAATTATATATATTTGAAATGGTAATGAGTTGGAAAATCCAGATCGGTGAAAACTTCCAGCCTCCACTGGGATTCGAACGCAGGCCTCCGGCTTTATATGCAGAATACCCTAACCAAGTACGATATGGATGCTGATTTTACTTATATATATATATATTTATATGTAATTATGGACCAATCACATGTCGCTGGATTCTGACACGGGTGGTCAACGTATGAGCTGTCCAAGAGTACCAAGGTCAGTTTTTGCTTTGAACATGTGCAACAAGCAATGCAGAGAGATTACATAGGCTGTGCAGTAACGTGTACATATTTAAGTAAACGAATGTAGTCGATCAAACTTTTCTCGGGTGAGCTTAGACATGGTTGTGCTCTTCCTGGCTGGTCCCCCTGGTATCCCAGGTACTCATTCCCATCACTAATTCATAACAATGTTGGTTACTTGCCATACTTGGGTTGCTATCTTTTTGTTTCAAAGTTCTTTGCTATTTATTTTAAATGCAATAAAACTGCAGTCAAAAGGTTTAAAATTGTTACCATCCGGATTGTATATGAGATTGTTACCTTTTCCTATCATCATGAGCATTCGTGTGTAAGTCTTTTCACCTGCTGAAATCTTGTTCCTTGTACACTTGACTTTCCATACATATTCTGATTATGGAGGAATTGTGAAATCTAGTGCATCAACTACTGCAAGTGCTCACTATATAGGTGTCATGGTTGGTAAATACCCAAATTGACCGTAAGTTTTGGGGTAGCACATATAGATAGGGATAGAGAGAACGAAGAAAAAACACAAGTTTGGCAATTTAGCTGCCCATAAAGTTCTGTAATGTGCATCTTTCTCATTACATTCTCATCTGTCGTATGTTATGGATGTTAACTTTATCCTTTGGGTGCGTTCATTTCATTCAGTCAAAAGTTTTCTAAGGCTTCAATGGTCATCAGCATGGAGATGCTGACTGTGTGATGTGCATCGCCATTCTTATCGTTCCATCTGAAAGGAGAACTTTTGGAACTTTGCTCCAAAGGGCTTAATCACAGTGTGGGTTGCCAGTGAGTTGGCAGTGTTCACAATATTACTACTGTACATACTACGTACTTACTGTACTCAAGAGTCAGTATTGTGGCTCTTTGGCCGTTCACAACCAGAAACCAGGCCACCACATGCAGCTGTGTTTCTCAGTGAGAGCAAGTCTGATTCAGCAGATGTAGCTAACCATTCATTGTTAGTACTTGTATCAAGTCATTATGAATCAGATCCATGTACAAGCAGTCTAGGGGAAGGTCAACAGTACAAATTATGACTGGACTGGTGGAGCAGCTATATAGTGTGACTGTGTCACTTCAGGGAGCTGCTGGCTAGCTGGTCATATGAATGGTCTTGGGTTTTTGTGGAGGGTCATGGCTGTACAGCAGAAGTATGTGCTTTGGTAGGGACTGGTATTAGCATTATCCATCTAATGAACTGCTACAAAAATAAAGATAGCAAAACTGTACTAAAAATGTACTTAGTGAGAAGACTCCTAGCATATTTATGTTCTGTACAGAGAAGTGACAGAACCTCCAAAATGTACATATTACTATTTTTTGATTGAAGGAAGAAATTAAAAAATAATTAAAAAAAAAAAAAAAAAAAAAATTTTTTTTTATATAAATATAATAAAAAAAGAAAAAAATTGATGTAGTTTATTTCCATAATTAACTGAACTGGTGCTGTAATTATGGTGTGACTTTACCATAATTTAAGGGTCTGCAGTATTGCAGAGTGTGTCATGGCTTTCAGGTGCTTCAGTGCTATTCTCCGGTAATAATTTATCTGTTATAACATAACAATTTAAATGGTCAACTTGCTACACAAATGGAAATAGTTCTTTGCTTAGGAGAGGAGCTCTGTTTGGATGCAGAACCTTAATGTAGTACCTGTTACTATTTTATGATTCAAGGAGAATTCACAAATATTACAATTTTGGTAAAAATACAACTTAAGCTGACAGTTTTGTCACTGAAAACTGAGATCTGATTGCTAAAACTTAAGTGGAAAAAGGTCTATCAGAGACTTTTATTTCCAATCACCTAAATGTCTCTAAAAATTCTATGCTGACTTGTTCTAGTAATTCTCAGCAATCTCAACCACTGTAAGTAATGAAATAGATATATTATGATTTAAAGATCATTGCAAAGTTGATACCATCAGGAACTGGATTCTTACTGTGTACATGTATAGCACTAGGTCTGAGTTAATCCCAGTAGGAAAGTGGATGAGATCTTCTTAGGAAATGGACAACTGTACAACCAGGGAGTCGCTATAATAATAACTACAAATATCCACTTTGCGGTAAAAAATAAAGCACTCAGTTTATAGTACCAGTCTAACACATTGCACTTAAGATGACAAAATTTTTGTCCTTAATTTTGTTGTTGTCCAAATGTGAAATCCATTAAATTTGTGTACAAAGATTGAATTATGTTAGGCTAGGCTGGATATCCTACCCAGTTAGATAGTGTGTTCAATTATTATTTCATACAGGTATATGTATAATAAGTGTAACAGTTGTTTCCATAGGAACCATAGTATGTTGTTATGAGAGAGAAACTGTACAGAGACTTCAAACTAGCTATACAACATATGAATACTAATTATTCCCTGAAATTCCATAATAATTATTCAGAACTCCATCAACTTAACTTCTGTAGCTTAGTTGCATTTCTGGTAGGAGGGAAAATTTAAAAATTGTTTGGAAAATCTCTGATTCACCTTATTGTGGCTGATTGATGTGCAAAATACATAAAAACATTGGCTGGCTGACAAAAATTTGTATGGTGTCTTAATGAGCTTGGTACAGTGACAATCTATATTGTGAAGTAAACTGGTTGAGGTGTGAGTCAGTTGTTGGAAATGCCCAAACCAAATGAAAATTCAACAATTCCCTCCTCATTGGTCTAACTAACCAAAAGCCTTTTTTTTCTTTTTTTGTTGTAAACAATCATAAACTGACCTAAAAGGGTGAAGTGCAACATAGTGAGAAGTGTTAGGAACATCTGGCACAAATTGTTGGTACCAGATGAGTTGCACTGTGTTACATGTATGCCTGTGATTTTTTTTTATTACCACAAAATATGTAGTAAAAAGGTAGGTACAACAGAACAAATAAGAAATGCTTTTGACCCTCAATTAGTATTGATTTTGACCATAGACTTCTAGGAATCCAACAGTTTGTGGGTAGTATGGGGTTAGTCCAGGCAATTTTAAGCACTTTATTAATCATTGGCAGTTGATATCGTTAGGAAATATTACTTTGCCAAAATGAACAGAACAGTTTCCATTCAAATATGTAGGTTTACTGCTTGAGTGGGACAACCACAGATGCATACTACAAAAGTCCCAAGATTTCTTCCCTGGTGGTGCTAACGTACCAATTCTGTTAAGTGTAGAAACATTCCCCAACCATCATCTGTACATGCATGAACAAGCCCGGGGGAATAATTTGGTGTACAAAGTATATATACATCAATTTGGAGGTTCAGGAGTTTCGCTTCCCAGAAAATCTTGGAAGTGATCTGATCCTACGTATAAAAATAACAAACAACAAGAGATGTATAAATTGACATTAGTGTAGCAATTTCCTAATTTTTGCAGCCCATTTTGCTACGGAAGTGCAGATAAATTATTCTGAGTATGATAGAGATGTTTCATGCTTGTGGTGAACAAACCTCCCCCCCCACCAACAGCTACTCGTAGGACTAACAGTACTAGCGTTTCTGTTTTTTGTGGGTGGGGAGGGAGAGAGATTTGTTCATTAATTTTAAATGTCTCTAGTATCACATACTGTAGGCCAATCATGATGGCTGTGTTTGTAGCCTGTAACATTACCAAATTTGTTTTTGTTCAATTTTATCCAAAGCTTTCAATTATTACATGTTCAAAATAAGGTTGTAAACAACCTTCTAGATGATTTTAAATTATATGGGCATTAATCAACAAATATGTGAATCTGTGAAATATTCTTAAATTGTTCTTTCCCTTTTCCATATATCAGTATCATTGTAGTACGTGGAAAAGAAACATTGGCAACTCTGTCTTGACTCCTGAGTATTCGAACGAATTACAAGCCAGTGAACGAATGCTGTCGTTCAGGCCTAGAATTTTACAATTTAAGCCTCAATTTGTTAAGAAATGACAGTGCTTTTAAAGAAATCTACTGGCTTAAAATAAAATTCTCACTTGCATTTTCCTTGAATTATTAATACAAAAAGCAAGGTCATTACTTTCTGTACGGTCGGCAGAAAAACATCAGTGCTCTTAATTTCTACTGGCCAGTAAACTGCCTGAATGTCGTTGCCTGTTGTTGTCATATGGAAATTACAAGATCGAAAAAGCATAGATTGGCAATTTGAACCAAAATCGATGCCAATGCTGCTTTGAGAAGTTTCCATTTGTTTTTGTTTTTTTTCTTTCTAATTTGCATGTTCAACTACAACAGCTCTCTTTGGTTATTAGGAATATTTCCATGCTAATCATAGAAACTTCAGATATCTGCTTTGATCATTAAAATCACAAAATTTGTAAAAGATATTGAACCAACACTGAATCTATATTTATGAAATAATATATGATGTGCTTGTCATTTGTTCCCCCCCCCCCTCATGTTTTTCCAATTTATGAATCCATCTTTTCTGTTTTTACTTTTTTTATTTCGCTATAAACTTCAGGTGTCCTCTGAGTGCCATACGTACATGTACTGTACGTTGTAAGCTCTCTGCATTTGAGTATTTGTTTAACTGGCTTCTGTTATATGCCTGTCAAATCAGTTCTGCACAAACAAGTGATTGAAAAACAAGTCGAATGACGTGTGTCATCAACGAATGACCAGATACGTTAATTAGTGCAGGGAGAATTTGATCTCTACACTGCATAATACTCATACGTAAAAACCCAAAAAATTGTCTGTTTTCAAATTGTGACTGACCTTCAGAATATTCCCCCCCCCCCTCTCTCTGTATTTGTCAGAACCAATATATAAGAATTTACTCACTTATTATATTTTTGATGGAGATCACAAGACTATCATAAGAAAAAATGCCCTCGGAAAAATGATAAAAACAAGTTTGAACGAAAAAGAAAAAAATAGGTGAATAACTGCTGGCGTATAAAGAGGAGGCTCATAAAGATAAAAACAGAAATGTTTCTATGTAAATATTTAATCTTTGGAGGGTCATGTGGAAATTGTGGGTGTTTTTGCTTCATATAATATAAGAATTTGGTAATTGGTTGACAGAAGCTGTTTAATAATTAATCTACATTTAATTACATTTTCTTTATCAAATGCTAAATCATCCATGGCATGAGTTGATGTTGACTCTGTTGTGGCTAATAGCTTCTCTAGACTGGTACTTGTGCGTTAAAGGGTAGCGAATCATTCTTATTCAAGTGTTTACAACAGATGGATGCTTTAAAGCGTCACTTTGGTGCAATCGTCATAAATTTTTGCAACGCTATTTCTTTACTAAAATCCCACGACAGTGACTGGTTCACATGACAGTGGTTGGTCCGTTAGCTGCACTAGTAAACATTTGTTTCAGATAACCTAGAAAAAAGCCCCTCCCCCCAAAAAAATAAAAGGATAACATGTTACGGTTTGTTCATTGCATGTGATTAAGACTAACATGAAAAGAATTGTGTCTGGGTGCCAAATTAAGTCAAGTGTGGAATGGAGTTCATTTAATATGCCGTGGTTCATGTTGAATTGGTTATAAAAAGATAGCACACTCCATAGTTGTTTGTTTTCTCAAAGGTCTGTAATCTTGTTTCGTAATGAAATGAAAAATGAAAAAAAAAAGAAGAAAAAATGAAAAAAAAAATAGTTGAGAAGAGAGAGGGGTGAGTCATGGTCCAAAAAGACACACACAAAAAAAAAGGAGGAAAAAGAGGGAAAGAAAAACATGGGACAAAAATTTATAGCAAGAGAAGAACAAACCTACATTTAAGCCAATAGTGCAGGCTCCAAATTGCTTGTCCCCTGCTCACTGTAAGTTACCTTGTTTAATAGGTGTGTATCAGCTCGTATAACCTGAAGTATTTAATAAGAAACACCTGATATGGACTCAAGATTCTAATGGGAAATGAAGGTACACTCATTAGCTTTGAAAAGCTTAAAAAGACACCACCATTTTGCATATAAGCAAATGGGCACTCTTCCAGTAAACCCCTCTTCCCATGAGCCCCTCTCACCTTAACCCCCCTCTCACCTTAAACCCCCCCCCTCTCACCTAAAACCCATGTTTCACCTTGAAGACCTCCACCTTAAACCCCTCTTCCGTGCTGCTAATTTGACACTCATGCCTCTAAGGGGACTATGTCTCATTTTTGGCTAATTAATGCTCTTTTTCTGAGCAAGAATTTGGTTATAATCTGACAAGTTGTCAAGTTTTCCTGAACCCATTAGCCAACCTATACCAAACCAATTCAGACACATGTGTTGATTTGTACTGATATCTATACTTAAAACATACCAAAGCAGAGCTTTGTTCATGATGAGATCATGAACAAATAGTTAATTAATAATTAGAGTTGATTAATAATAAATGAATTAAAGTCATTCGTGAACATTTATAGTTTATAGATGGTACTACAGTAGCTAAGACTCAGAACTTGAAGTCTCCGCTTTGGGATCTATTAAGTTCAAGTTGACATTGAAATAAAATAACTAAATCTTAGGTACACTTTTTCTATAGAAGTTTAATTATAGGGATTTGAAAAAAGTTGAAAATTGAAAGTGCACTCACTCTCTCTCTCTTTTATAACACATTTACTAAACAATCCCATTCTTTGGCTATACATGTATATATGTGCTTTATGAATGTGCTAGCCGTGAGTAACATAATCATCACCATTTGTCAAGTTAATATGAAAATCATGCATGTTAGCAAGGAAATGTTAAAAAATTTGTGCGCAATAATTTCATCATTTTGCAATAAGACATTGAATCGATCAATGGAACAGTAATCAATCTGTAAAGTTTCTGTTCACCCCACCCCCCCCCCCCAAAAAAATAAAAAAATATGACTTAGTGAGTGAGCAAATGAATGAATTCAAGATTCTTTAGGAAATTGTCAGATACCAGAATGATCTTGATTTTGAGATCAACATTTGTCATGAATGTTAAATGCACCAGCATACACTGTGACTCCAGATGTATGGTACAAAGAGAAAGTGCCACAGTTTTTAGTAACCATAACAACACTGGTCTATTTTGTTCTCTTCAGGACTTTTATTTCCTACAAAACATTGAGGGATTTTAGAAAAGGAAATACTATAAAATTGTGATCATATCAAAAGGTGTCTTATTATGAATCTGATTGAATTGATAGCCAAAATGCGTTAACAAATGAGCGAACAATTCAAACAACCAATTCTTTCTCTTGTAGCTGCATGGTTATTGGAAGAGTGGAGTTAATAAATGGTTCACTTTCTTACGAGAAGTAAGTGGAAAGTCCATTGTTATTGTTTCGCGTTCGCGGTACACTCCGCTGAATGACGAGACACAGTGACCTGTACGTTAATGAGCTTTAACGCATCACGTTTCTGGTCAGTGAGAATCTGCTAACTTTGACATCAAATATCTCTAAATTACTTTCTCTTATGACTAAACGGGCACCACAGTATTGTTTGTGACATACTAAAATACTTTAGTATTAGCCCAACAAAAAGTTTTTTTTTTCCGCCTCCAGCTATGCATTTTAAAAATTTTGACAAAAGAAACAAGAATAAAAAATAACTTGGAATGGCTAACACTGAAGGAATTATTATTAAAGCTCTATTTGAAGTTACCGTAAAAGTATACAATTGAAAGATACACATCACAGATGTACGCAAGGAAACAACCATGACTCAAAGGAATATATTGTATAGCCTTTAGCATTAGACAAAATGTAGTTAAAATGCTGTTGCTACTTGTGTAGAAAGACACTAGTTATGAATGATGTAGATACAGCCAGTTGTTTATGATAACATAACGTTAGCCCAGTAGTGCATTGCCCTTTGAGCCTCACTGGGAATCTGAAAGTTTGTGGTAGTTGTTTACTTGTTTACTCATTGTTGTGATAACGAATCCCACCCATGGTGAGGTAGCATGTCATAGGTGTCATAGGCAAAATTGATTTCTAACAAGTTTCACTACGGCATTGGATTTAAGTATATTCAATCGGAAAGAACGGTTTATGATATATATGCTTGAGAGATAATCTCCCCATTTTTTATGTAAAAATTTGCTCTTAATTGTTAAATACTGAGTTTGGATCTTTCCTTGTAAACTTGCTCATTATCTAGGCACAGGGCAGTTTACTCGAGCAAAATAACTTCAGGCACGAGAAAGATTTAATATTCACAATTGCCGTCAGAATTGTATTTATCTATATAAGTTCGTCCACCCGATGCAGTGGAAAGCTGGTCAAATATCGTTGAAAGTAAACATGTGTCAGTGAACTTGAGACTGAAGATAAGCCTGCCTCCGCGCTCGCTCTGCCTTCTGGAGTTGTTTTCATCGTTTCCAAAAGCCTCCCAGGGTTCTATGGTCAACAGTCATGAAAATATCAGGGTTGACAGGAAAGTAGAAAAACACGCTGTTTGCGCTATCTTAGGTGGATGAGGCGATAACGAAGAGATCAAAACAAGTCGGGAGAGAGAGAGGAGAGAGAGAAAGGAGAGAGGAGAGAGAGTAGATATGAAGAAAAGGGAAGAACATACGGATTGATTCATACATAATAAGAGCAGTATCTATAATGGCGAAGAGGATGGCATGAAAACATTCTGTGTGTGCAGTGAACGCTATGTGTTGTTTGGCTCTATTGTCACACAAGTAGAAAGGACACATTGTACAACATTGCAAATGAAAAGGATTTTTGATAGCATTAAAACCTGAACAGAAAGAAATAGAAAGAAAGAACGAAAGAATCTAAGTAAAAATTGACAGAGAACAAATAAGATTTTGCATTTTGATATATTGTCTGTCTAGTATAGTTCATAATAAGTTGTATGATAAATTGCATTTTAAAACCACTAACTCATCTGGATTTTTCTTCAACAAACTTGTAATTTATTTGCATATATACATTTAGCGTGTCATGAAAGATACATTTTGTCAATAAGACACTTGCAATTCACAGATGTTTAAAATTTGATCAGAAATTTTTGAAGATCAGTTTTTCCTATGAATTTTCCATCGTTATCACAACGAGACTTTTAACATGAAGAATTTATTTTGGGATTGAAGTATTAAACCAAGTGCCAAAATTGTAAAAACATGAATGTATCGGAATAATTTATCTGGCTTTGCATCACAAATTGCTACATGCAGATGTGTCTGAATTGCTGAACAAATCCACAGCAATTTTTTTGTACAGAAAAGCCCAAAGTGCTTTCAGTATTTCATAACTAATGAAATTCAGATATATGAGAAAATTAATATGCAAAATGTAACTTATCATTAACATTATTTACTCCCTGTGTATATTGTCCTTTGATCTCATTATTTGCAACTAACTTGCAATTTTTTAGTTTTTTTCAGTTTATTGATGACATGTGGATTAAGTACTCCACTGGGATCATAAAGTGCCTAAATACATCTCTTACTTTCATTCACAAAAATTGCCAGAGAAAAGAGGAATATGAGGTGGGGAGGGGGTGGGGTAAATTCAATGTTTTTCAATGCAAGAAATTGAAGCGTAACATGAAACTAATGGGAGGTAATTTAATGTTTCTTTATAGGATTAAAGAACGAAGCAGAGTGTTCATCCAATTTAAAAAAAAAAAACTAAACTAAAATAAAATATGAATAGATAAGTACATATATATACCTTAGTATCTCTTTTATTCCTCCTTGTATCACTCCCTGAATATAAGGGTCATTCCAGAAATAAACTTGATGCCTTTTTTTTCTGTTTATTGCAAAGTTATTTCTGTACAAGCTGAATACAAAGCTGTCACTGGAGGTTGAATCACACGCTTTTCACTAATAGTAAAGATGCCAGTGGCCATATTCTGTTCTCTAAATTTTGCCATGAATTTCTCCCATTAAGTCCATTGTGGATTGTCCTTCAAATGCTCCAGCAATGTACCCTGGCTTTTTTTTTCATTATTTTCTTTATTTTTTTGTGTATGATAGACCCAGGTAAGTTGTTTACAATGTTCTCAGAGTGAATTGGCAGAGATATTAAAAATTAGGGTACAGCTGGCAGCTTTATCAATTTTAAACACTGATCGTTATCAGCCAAACACACAGTTTAAAAAAAAAGGGAAAGAAAGGAAAGCGTGTAACAATATGTGTGCGGGGGGGGGGGGGGAGAAAACGAATGCAAGTAATAAGTGAGAAAAGATTGGTTCAGAGCTGGTTTTGAAAAATAACTGTTTTTGTTTTTAAGGTTTTTAATTAAGTGACTTAAAGAGAAAGGGAAAGTGGGAAAAATGTACAGTAGGTATGGCTTTTGGTTCCGATGCTTTGCATGGGCATCAGAACCTATGCAGTCAAGTTTGCGTACATGTGTGTGGGTGTGTATGTGATGCCCTCACCTGTAAACATGGTATCAGAATTGATGTCATACTTGGTATATGTGTACGTCAAGGTCAGTAGATGATCTCTATTGTTTTTTGTGGGGCTTTAATGGATATTAAAGAGTGTGCGGGGCTTAATGTAAAATTATTAAATGTCAGTATCTAAATTTATGGCTACAAAGCTATAGCACACACTTAGTAAAATAGCTTATGATACAGTACGAGTAAACAGTAAGGATGACTGTTCAGATGTTTTTTTCATAACAAGTTTTCTTTTAATGAAACTAAATGCCCATATCAATTGTTTCCCATAAATTTAATCATGAAATGCAAGAATGTCGTATCACTTTTTTTTTGCTACTACATGGTTAGATGCGTGTAGTTAGGAGAACCTCTGAATATGTCATCAATTCGCATTGTGCACTTGTATGCAGATACAAACTGTCCTAAAGAGTCTTTCTTACGTAGATTGTAATCCTTCCATTAATCATTCCCGACTCTGGAGTTGTATTTATATTATTCCTTGAAAGAACAATTGCCTTGAAGGCGATGAAAGAGAAAGAAAAAAGAATCTCTTGTCCGGTTTGATTTTTGTGTAGGTTGTTTCCAGAAATATCCTCCTGGTCTACAAGAACTTGTGAAAATCTCGTTATCATGCTAATGTTCTTTTTACCGAAAGTAAATCAACTGAAAATCTCTATTCATTTGAAAAAGAAATAAAGAAAGAAAGAAAAAGAATCCAGTGTGATGAAAAGGAAGTTTTAAATGTTAGATATGGAGAAATGCATGGTGAAATGCTTCAGGAGGGTTGAAATTCTTTTTTTCAGAAAGTTCTCCATATAAAATAAATTTTAGTTTTGGAAACTTAAGAAATGAAACTGCTGGAGGGTTGGTCTAATTTTATGATCACTTCATTATGTGGTGTTGAAATTTACAGGTATTATGTCATTGACTATTTGACTTTCAAAAAATTCTTCAGAATGTTTTAATATTGAAAAAGCAATGCAAACTTAAAACCAATCAACTAATAACAAACAACCCCCCCCCCAAAAACAAAAAAACAACAACATTGTAATGTTAGGTCTCCTGGACTTTTACAGACCTCCTTTTCATGGTCAACAGGAGGCACTCAATTGTTTTAAAGTCGCACGCTATCAACGTTTGTTGGACTAAACCGGAAATTAAGCAACCAATTTGCATTACCTTAATACTGGGAGGTCTGCCCTTGCATCTAAGATAATATGTAGCTACATTTAAGGCACTTTGTCAAAAAGAAAAAGCTGTAGCAGAGTCTGCAAAATCCTCAGTGGCTTGGCTGGATTATTAACAAACAATAGAGATACTCTTGGCTTCATTCAGCAGTGTCTATTGTGTGAAACCTCTCAGCCTCGAGATCCTGTCTGCACGGATGCTGTCATCGTACAATACATCTCAGTGTCCTCATTAAACACAGTGCCTAAGCTAGGAAATGCACATTGTTGTATGTGTGTATGTACGTGTGTATGTATGTATGTAATATGTATTTTAGATCCTCCTGCAAGCAGGAACTCGCAAAGAAGCCTCATTGGCTTATCAAAGCCGCAAGCTGACCGAAGTCAGTCTCTTACATTCATATTTAACGTCCATGATGATTAATTGTCAATTGTCAACAACTCTGTAACTGGACGACATACATTGATCTTGGAGTGACTTGAACCGAGGACCTTATGATTGGAAGGCACCGGCGTTAACCACTGAGCTAACACTCCACGTTGTTGGGTTATATGCTTTCTGTATGTGGCATGAAAACTCATCAGTGATGAGAAGAGATACATTGCGCTATGTTTGCTAGCATAGAGACATTAAAAAATGCCACATAGTGATGTGTGTACATATTTCTCACAAGAGAACAGATCTCTCTCTATACCAGTCACACAAATCTGTAAAACAAAAGTGTTATTGTCACAGGGTTAAAAGCAAATTTTTGAAAAAAAAATTTGTACAAGTCATAAATAGATTGTTGTGGCCTGAAAGGAAATTACTGCTATTCGAAAAGTGCAATACCAGATTGGCTGAAGGTTCACGGTTTATTACTTCACTGTTCATTAAAGCAAGCCTGAATTAATACACTTTTGAAGTCAGTCAAGTAGAATTTAACTATGTGATAAAAAGCCTACTAATATACACCAAATGAGGGTATCAAAAAGAACGTTTACCCCAAATGACAGAAATGTTGCAAAACAGGAGTCAGATGTTCAGTTACGGTGAAATTGTATTTTATTAGCTTTATATTAGGAAGTTTTAATCAGAGCAACAATATCGGTGGAGAAAATTTGTCAACTGAAAGAATAAAAAAAAAATAAAAAAATATGCAGTGATCAAGTTGTTCCTTGGCATACAAACATACCTCTCCCATATTTCACCCTCCTGCCTACAGTTTGGAAACTCTCCCTCCCCCTAACAAAACCCCACCCCCAAAACCCTCCAAAAAGCCAAAGAAAAACTGCAAACCTATAGAGAATTTCCAAGTAGGAGATAAAGCAGCATGCACTGTCTTATACTGCTATAATTCCAAATGCATTTGTAACATTTCCTTTATTGTTAAAACCTGTGTTGAAGGTCATGTGGCAAAAAGGCTGTGATTTTAATTTTCTGAAAGCTGAGGTCACAATATGTTTTCTTCTACTTTGGAAAGCAATATGGCTTGTGGAATACTTCGAACAAGAAGGATACAAATAAGGCAGATTCTCGTCGGCAAAAAATAAATTTAAAATAACTTATTTCTGATATAGGTGTCATGAAGTTGCTTCGTTATAGGCAGAGCCTTGGTTTTGGATGTTTACGACTGACAAACTTACCTTTCTCCTAAGAACTGATGTTACGGTCAAGTAAGGACCGATGTAAGTTAACAACATTGGAATTTTGTGCAAAGAACGAGGAATCACACCCACTGAATATTCCCAAAAATTGTACATTCCCCCTCTCTAACCCCCATCCTATCCTCCCTTCCCCTCCCCTCCCCTCCAACCATTCGCTAAGGACAGGTCATAATTATGGCTCGGTCTGATGGGTGTAGTTACAAAGTAATGTTTTTGTATAATCCTACCTGTTAATCATTTCATGGGACATACTACCCAACCACCCTGTCTGTCTGCAATGAACAAGTAGTTCCGCCACAGGTTTTGTGTGTGCTTATAGATTTATTACACGCAGTTGTTAAAAGATTCTTGTTATTTCTTTTCCTTCTTTCTTTCAGGGCTTCCAAAGGTTACCTTTTTTTGTCACGATTCCATAAGTCAAACAAAATTGTTTTTAAACACAAGTTTGCAAGTGGGTAAACATCTCTGTAGTCATTCAAAAAGTTCTTGCTGGTTGAACTAGCAGGCTGTTCCACATTTGCTTTTCTCTCCTCACCAGCCGTGTTTGCTCAAGCAGATCGAACTTCAAAATATTTACACAGTGCGGAAACAGCACTGTATAACGTAATTTGTGTGCTAGAGTCTTGTTTGCTTTTCGAAATAAGAGTTTCAAGTTTCAACGTGGACTGTAGCTAGGGTAAATTTTTAACGGTCGTCCTGTCCTCTCTCGTTGACGACCAGAATGTCTCTTCGGACAACAAAATCTGCTATAATGGAGGTTGCCTGGCAGTGGAGGACACATTGTCCGCATGAAATTCAGATGGCCTTGTAAAGTAAAATACCCCCCAAAAATAATAACTTTGTATGACCTTCCCTCCATCACTTTGGAGATGCTGAAATATAACAAAAAGAATGGTTTGGCCCTATTATCCATCCAAATGGAAGTTTACTGGCCTTAGAAAGCTGGTGTTCTGTTCGCAAAACCTACATATCTCTTCTACAGTGTATGCATTGGTCAATATTTTGTTGTCTTGCTACATTTTTTTGGAACAACAAAATTTGCTGTTCTGACAACCAAAATTAGGATACGGTTTAACTGATGGACAAAAAAAAACAGGAGAAATCCTTAAAACTTTGCCCTGCTTGTAAATTGATCCGGCTTTGAGGAAACTAAGGATCAGAGAGTATAAACTGCCCGATCTCTGAATTTGGATTGACACTGGTATTTAACAGTATATAAATATTCTATATTCATGGACAAATTTCCACTGAAAAGTATATCCTCTGGTCATATTTATTAGGCTGTGGGAGATACACGCTTTAGCATCAAATACTGTCTGGAGGTTTCGCATTTATTAAATATATCGTCACCCTAGAGATAGAATATTTTCGCAGAGCCCCTGACATGGGAGGGGTAGGGAGAGGGGAAGGGGGCAAGGGAGATCAACACCATGCTAAGTTCCAGAGTTTAGTGGCTTTCCCACTGACAAATTCTGCTTGGAAATTATGAAAAAGTTTACGCTGACGATTGTGTCTCGTCAGTGAGTTCTTTCATCGTAGATTATCTCCAGCAAGAATATTCACAGTTTGAAGAAAAGTACCTGTGGTTATCTTTCATTTGCCAAACCATTCTGACATTTTGTTGAAAAGAAAGAAAGAAAGATAGTGATGCCATTGAAAAATGCAGAAAAACATGTTTGCTTCCACTTCTCTTTGTTTTCTCTGATTGTTTTTCTTATAACTGCTCTGGTCTCTTGTGACTTGTCACGCCATTTCGAGCTACACACTAAAGTTTAACTTGTAGCTTTGGCTTCGACTCGCTTAGTTTCTGTCGATATATTGGTTATTCAATGCGTTGTTTTCTTCATTCGTACATTATGAAACTGATAAAGAGCTTTCCGTGCGGCGCATTAAACCCGTTGATTGGTTTCTTCCAGAGTGAGAAGCTCCCATTGTTTGTAATTATGTAATTTCAGACCTCATATTTTTGTCATTGTTTAGACTCTGGCAGATGAATAATTTTCTGGCTTGCTTCCTTTTCATTTAATTTTTTCTTCTTCTTCTTCTTCTTCTTTATTTCTTTGCAATGGACTGTTTTTCTTGTTTGTCTTCCTTTTGCATTTTCTAAGCATTTTTGAGCCAATTAATGATTGAATAGTTTGCTCTATTTTTAATTGGTCAGGGAAGGCAGGCTGGAAGGCAGGCAGGCTGGATGGATAGGGAAAGAGAAATGTTTGTCTGAGTAGAGAGAGAGAGAGAGAGAGAGGCATCCGTAATATTTACAAAGACAAGGATTACTCGAGGAGTGTAGGGTTGTCATTAATTTATGGGACATATAACCAACAGTAATCTATTGGGCACAGTTGATTACCTGTCACCTAGGCAACTCCATGACAGGGTATATTTATCAAAGCCAAGTTTCATTTGCAGCCAGTGTGGTTGTTTATAGGTTTGTTTTTCCCTTTAGTGCAATCAAAGAATTTTGTTTTGGGCCAAGAGTATTGGTGCAGTGTGTACACCTGTTTAAAGGAACTTAAGAAGAATCCTTCATAATTTATGAATATTGCCGGGTTATATTTAGCTCTCGCAGTGGTTCGTTTTCTTCCTACGAAAACAGAAAGGAACAAAAACAAGAGGTGGAGAGAGAGAGAAGAAAAAGAAAAAAAAAAAAAACAGTTGTGAAAAACATTCCAGATTCACTCCCAAATCAGACATCTGGAGATTTTTATTCCCTGTTTAACAAGTCATTATTTAAAGGTCACGAACCTTAAAATATTCAGTGAAAACTGACTGATTTCATCCTAGGAATGTCCTTGCTGGAATTTATTGCCGTTTAGTATCATGGTACAAATCATGATAGATTGATTTACTTCACTCCTCCTCACCTGTCTCCTCCTTTACCTATGCACACCTATCTACCTAGCCTAATAACTGGTAACATTCTTGCACTGCTCCCTTACCCCCCCCCAATGATCCTATTTAAGGTCACAAAACCACCTCCTTCCGGAACTTACCATCCTAAAGCCATTAAGGTGCGCGTTTTGTATTGGATTTGGGGGGTTAAGAGTGGGGTATGGTCAATCAAAGTCCTAAGCACATACACTAGTTTTGCTAACAATTAACATTTTAAAATTTTTTTGTGTGTAATAAATTGTTAGGAATGTCGGGATTTTAGATGAAAATAGTGCTGGGCGGGATTCACGATTTTTAAGACAGTGCTGGGCGGTAATTTTTAGTGCTGGGCGGGGCCACCCAGTGCCGCCCAGAGTGGGCACATACATATATGAGCATTTACAACAGTGTGCATCGAACCTTGCACTGTGTCAGCTCAGTAGGACACTGAGAGGGCTGCAGCATCCTGCAGCCGGGCTGCATCAGCTGTAACATATCATGCTTTGCATTCCTATCCAATACGGCACTGCTGGTCTGGCTAAATAGCTGCTTTTCCTGGTCATGATAAGTCGCTGAAGTATTTATGATCACATGTTAGATCCTTGTGTGTTTGTTAGCACTAACTGAGGCCCTGTTAGCACTTGAACATGAATAATCTGATCTGAGACTTGTGTAAACACCGATTCAGAAAGCATGATTTGAAACCTGCAATAGACTAACTATATATCGGAGCCCTCACTTGGTGGTACTAAATCTATAATGTTAATGCAGTTCAGGGTTGACCCATGCTCAGCATTCCACGCACGAATTTGATATGCATAATTAAAAATATTTGTTGACTTGACTTATTTGTCATTGTCATTGCCATGACATTTTACTCGCTATGTTGTTTGTCATGTGCGTAATTGGACGCAATAGCAGCAGACATCAAAAGCAGCTCTGTACATTTCCCACTTTAAGGTTGTAAACAAACCTCAATTTCCTTTTTGGTGAATCGCAAGCTTGGAGTGTGCTACGGAGCACAGGATCAAATAGAATGCACAGCAATTCATGATCAGTTGCTTGGCGAACACTGAGTTTGGGATCGATGCGCAATGCAGCCTGCCTTCAGTAAATCTGCTGAGTGGCAGCAGTAATGAACAATACCTTTAAGTAAAGATAAGAAGTACTAAATACGTTGGTGAAACTTTTTATGAATGAAAAGTGTCAGTTTATCAGTAATGTTGTACCAAACTTTGCTGTATCCTACTCTATAAATTTGGTATTAACAAGGGGAATGTTGGCAAGTGTCATACGTAGCTTAATCTCCACGGTCTTGACATTGGCGGGCATGAGCAGAGTTGGGTGGGGAATGGGGGGGGTGGAGCTTGTTGTGATTTCTCCTGTCTTCACACTGGGGAACTGATCATTCATTATCTCCATTTTGATATGGGCAGGGTCCTGGTGTAACATGAGGGTATTATCACAGCATAATATGCATGGGAGTTTACTTACATCAGCTGCAATGGATTGTGCAGTGTGTTCAATGAAAATTGACGTCATATTTAAAATTTATATGCTGGATGAAGTTTAACCCATGACTAATGCCCTTCTCTCTTCCTTGCAAAAGGAATTACATTTCCTCTGCTATTATCTCACTTAAATAAAATATATCAGAAAGATCATAAATTTTATTCTGCTTCAAATGTTTTCTGCCAGTGACTTCTAATCTTCTAAGTGAATTTTGTCTTTTTTTATTTTGCAGTGTGCATCGGAGATATTGATGTCCGAAACGATCCCAGAAATCTCGAGTTTCTAGACAATTGCAGAGTGATCGAGGGTTCCTTATCGTTCGTGTTAATCGATCATGCCGACCCAAAAGACTACCAGGATCTGTCGTATCCGAAACTCCGAGAGATAACAGGTTTCTTTCTCGCGTACCGGGTCACGAATTTGACTTCGTTTTCGCAGCTTTTTCCCAACTTGGCAGTGATCGGAGGAGAGAAGTTGATGTTCAACTATGCTCTGGTCATCTATGAGATGTACGCATTGGAAACCATCGGGCTCAAGAGCCTGACTAGAATATCCCGGGGGGCTATCCGAATTGAGAAAAACTTCAAACTCTGCTACATCGACACCATCGATTGGGACTCTATCATGAACATCGAAGACAAAGAGAATAATATCGTCACGGAAAACAAACGTGTGAGCGAATGTGCCAACCACTGTCCAGGTATGGAAAAGCAGAGATGCAGGAAGATGCTTCCACATGGGTCTGTCAAAGCACTTTGTTGGAGTAATGAAGATTGTCAGAGAAGTGAGTCCTTATTTTATTTTTACATTTTTTTTTCAATATTTAGTTTTGTAACACAAAGAGTCAGTGGTGGACTATGGCCTTTGTGGGGTTTAAAAAAAATTTGTGAGAGAGAAAGATGGAGATCTCTCAAGGTGAGGTTGATTTGACAGAAAGTCAGACTTTTAATCTTGCTATATAGGCTATGAATTTGAACACGGTAAACATGGTTGCAAACAGCACCACCGATCAAAGAGGAGGTGTTGCGTTAAATACCGACAGCGATCACCCACAGAATAGGACCACATCACAGCATGATGATACTGATCGGAAACAGAATAATGATGAAGTACTAAAGCCTTCTTCACATTTGAGAATGCAAGGGGGATCTGATACCGCAAGGGGGATCTGATACCACAATGGGGATCTGATACCCCAATGGGGATCTGATACCGCAAGGGGGATCTGATACCGCAAGGGGGATCTGATACCACAAGGGGGATCTGATACCACAAGGGGGATCTGATACCACAATGGGGATCTGATACCCCAATGGGGATCTGATACTGCAAGGGGATCTGATACCCCAATGGGGATCTGATACCCCAATGGGGATCTGATACCACAAGGGGGATCTGATACCACAAGGGGGATCTGATACCACATTAGGGATCTGATACTGCAAGGGGGATCTGATACTGCAAGGGGGATCTGATACCACAAGGGGGATCTGATACCACAAGGGGGATCTGATACCACAAGGGGGATCTGATACCGCAAGGGGGATCTGATACCACAAGGGGGATCTGATACTACAATGGGGATCTGATACCCCAAGGGGGATCTGATACCACAAGGGGATCTGATACCACAAGGAGGTATCTGATACCACAAGGGGGATCTGATACCACAAGGGGGATCTGATACCCCAATGGGGATCTGATACCACAAGGGGGATCTGATACCGCAAGGGGGATCTGATACCACAAGGGGGATCTGATACCACAATGGGGATCTGATACCACAAGGGGGATCTGATACCACATTAGGGATCTGATACCGCAAGGGGGATCTGATACCGCAAGGGGGATCTGATACCACAAGGGGGATCTGATACCACAATGGGGATCTGATACCACAAGGGGGATCTGATACCACATTAGGGATCTGATACTGCAAGGGGGATCTGATACCACAATGGGGATCTGATACCCCAAGGGGGATCTGATACCACATTAGGGATCTGATACCCCAATGGGGATCTGATACTGCAAGGGGGATCTGATACCACAAGGGGATCTGATACCACAAGGAGGTATCTGATACTGCAAGGGGGATGTGATACCGCAAGGGGGATCTGATACCACAATGCCTTCTTCTCTCGTAATGTTGAATGTGAAAACATTCTGGGCAAGAGCTATCCATCTCATCCTACTCACATGTATGGGACGTAGTTGTTCTCGGCTGTATCTCTTGTAGGCTGTGAGGGAAACACATCCAACGGTTTGACTTGAAGGTTATTAAAGCCTGGCAAATATGTAATGAGTTTAACATGAGTGTTTGTTAAAAGCTGCTTGCCGAAGGACAAACTTGTCGCTACAGTTTTGAGGAGACAGGTAAGTTCATCATCATCATCACACGTAAAAGAACCCACCCAGGTGAATGTAGTGATTCTGCAGGAATTTCTGGTGTAGAATCTTGATTTGTGATAGTCTGTCAAATAAAGCTAAAAATGGCAACAAAATATGTAGAATGTTGTAGCTTCTTACAGTAGTACTTAGTAGTCTGGTACAGGTTACTCATCACGCTCCTTGGCTTCTATATCTAGGCTAGCCACAAAACAATTTAACTGGTATGATAACCATGCTTCATTTATTGACTTACATGAAACTAAGAGAATTTTTCTGCCCCCCCCCCCAATCCAGTCTGAAGTACATGATTGTGTCTGCCTTTAGTCTACAGTTGAGATACATAAAGCTTGTTTGTCACTTTTTACCTGTTATCTGGTTGAACTTTGACAATGTCTCCTCTACAAGGCATACTTGTTAAGTGGCTCTAGAATATATATGATTCCTAGACAACTTTGTTTATAAATGTTGATGGAATTTTTGGTTTCTACAGAGATTTCTTGTGAAGTCTCAATACACATGGATATGAATGTTTGTTCAGCTAGAAATTGTCCACTTAAGCTGATCCAAGATCAATTAAAATGTCAAGCCATATTGATGAAGTCTTTTTACATCATTTAGAAAGGTCTTTTGTTTTTGTTTTTTGTGGGCAGAATGCTATCAAAGCATACTTATTACTTAGGGTTCTTGAAAACTGAAAAACAGCTACTCAAAATGTTAGACTGTCTAAAGCAATTTCCAGTTAGAGATATGCATTTGTATGTTACTTAATGGGTTGCATAATAAGAAAAGAAAATCACATTTTCAGAAATGTAGATTTGGAAGAAAAGACAGAGAAATTGAAGGTCGACCTGGAGGTCGGATAGTGTTGTAGCAGTCATAAAACTATCTAATATTTGGGATTTCAAGTTTTGAAAATTGTCATGACTTTTTAATGCAAGATTAATTTGTTTTACTCTATAGAACACAAGCCAACCATTTTCCAGTGGAGGGTATTATGTCAAGAAACAGCTCGTCCAATTCGTCTAGTTTGAATACCTCACACTTGATGGCCCAGCCTCCTCAGTTCTTGCTGATATTATACCCCTCGAGCTTGAAAAAAAAAAAAAAAAATTTAAAAGCCCTCTCAATTCCTGTTGCTGTGCAATAATAACTGGTAACACTAGAAATATTTTGATGGGTTTGTTCTGATTCTCAAGGACACAAAACAGATATTCGATATCAACATTTAGCATACTCAAGGTAAAACAATCAACCAGGTTGTTTTTATTATGTTGCATTCTGCCCTCCAGGGATGATGAACAAAGAAGGAAGAATAGGATTGCAGGTTGTTATTGTTGTTGTTTCTCGAGAGGAAGTGATTGCTCTAACAAACAACTGTTTTCAGAATCATAAAAGAAAGCCCTTTCTACACGTTTTTTGGCGACATTCTTCTGATTTTGCGGCGGTATTCTTCCGATTTTTGCGGCGGTATGAAAACTGCAGTAATCAATAGGGAAGATATCCTTTGATTGCCAAGGGTGTTAGTCTCTATAAACGACGGTTGACTGGTGACAGTGGTTTGCCTCCACTCTAAGCTTTCATTATAATGCTTTGCATTGTGTGGAATGTTTAGAAATCGAATCTTTATGAAGTAATATCCCCCACAATTTCAACATTCTTCTTCAAAGATTCCATCATTTGAGTGCCATAACTATTAGTTTCTATTGATAAGTTATATAGCCATTGTTAAAAAATCAGCAGCAGTGCAGCACCCACTCAACTCCCATGCTAGAGAAGATATATATGTTACAAGGTCATATTCTAAAAACAATTCAAAGTATTGTCAGATTGTAATAATGCAGTGTTCATGATTCAGGGATTGAGTGTTGCATAGCCATTTTATACCCAGCACAAGTTCTCGTCTGGTGAAAGTTACTGGTTTATAGCTACGGGTCACTGACCTATTGATTTGCTGTATGGACCACACCAGCTTGGTGGATACCTTCATTAAAGATGGCAGTGTATGCCATTTTAGATTGGAAAGCAATAGAATCAATCATTTGAGAGCATATTATTTAGATTGGAAAAGCAACAGACATCAACTAGTACCTTTTATATTTTTCTATAGCAATTACTTCCTCCATCAGATAGTGAGTTATGCAATCTGTTTGACAATGTTTGTTGTTTTTCATTTTCAGTAATTATTGAGTTTTTGGGTCTCCATGCAATTGTTGTTGTCATGACAACAAAACATTCATGAGAAGAAATGTACTATTTAATAGCAACAGTTTCATCTGGGGAGATAAAAAAAGACAAAAATAAAAATGAAAATTCATAGGAAACTGGAAATTATAGATAACGAGTGCAGTGGATATGAGGTCCTCATATCCCCCAGAAACAGTTTAAAGTTGAGCTGACCTTTGTAGGCATGGACAAAGGAAACTTCCAGATAATTCAATATTGTCTAGATGCAATACTGTCTGATAAGATCATGTTATGAAACCTGTGTTTACTCAAACTAAAATAACATAATTATACTTGCATAATTATACTTACAGTACAAGCCCCGTTTTCCAGTTGTGTGTGGTAAACCAAGACTGCTCTGGTACTGTTGACAAGCGAAAGTCATTAGGGGACTAATGTGAATTTCATTCAATTTGATTTCACCATCCTCTTGTAGGGTTTCCCTGTTCTTCCGTCTTGAGTTAGAAATGACAAAATATCGTGAATCAAGATCCATGCAGTATATATCTATAGCCTGAGAGTATGCAATGTGGTCATTTCACCTTTCCTAAAAATGAATGTGTTTACTCTTTCTTGTTGTTGGAAAAATGAAATAAAATATGCAAGAATGAAGCTCTCACAAATTTTCGAAGAGGGCATTTTCCTCCCGCACAGACAGCAACATTTGTCATGCACTGACTGTATACAAATGATGAAAGTTCCAGAAAATGTCTGGTTGTTAAAATTAACTTTGTCATCCAGACCAGAGCTTAAAAAATCCAGCCTTTGTAAATACATAATTTATGTGATGAAGGAAAGTGTCCTTGGATTAGCTGTGAACTTGCTGCACGATGCTAAAAATAAACCTTGATTATCACCTTCTCTGCTTTGATAATTATGAGAGAGTGGTGGTATTGCGATTTGTGAAGTGTCTACCTAATTTGAATTTCTCACTGGGGACTTTTCTTGGAGACACTATTTGCAGGGACCTCAAATAAACAACCATGATGTCTTGTCATTGTACTTTATACTACAGGGCCTTGAGCAAGCAGCAAAACCAACCTGAATCATTATCAGACTTCATCGAAAAGTGATATATATTTATGTATATTATATAGTTTTTCCATTTCATTGTGGTTATATCTAGGTGGCCCCAGGTAGTAACTTGTCCAGTGGCTCACAGCAACCCTGCTACATGGCCCTGAAGAAATTCCCCATATATAGTAACGCATTGCCCCAAGAGTCTGTTTTCTAAGATTTGCTGATAAATCTCTGGTAACTTTCTCCACTTAAGTTATTCGTATTGCTTCTAACTAGTACAAGTTTGGCTGACTTAAGTCAACAGATGATTTTGTTTAATCGGTAAAATTTCCTTCTTTGAAGTTCTTTCGGTGGTAGAGTATGTACATGGTATCACATCATATTGTGATAGTGTAGCAATAAAGGTGAATATTGCATTTATCCGGAATTTTTAGCATTCCATTGTCACTTACGTATCAGCAACTTGCGATTGATGAAAGAGAGATATTCTGTGGCATAATTTTTGCTGGGCGAACCGTGGTTGAAGAATGATTAGCGTTTCCATAAAAATTGACAGTTTTGTTCACCCAAACAATTATATGCATTCAAACCACACTTTTCTCATTCATATTTTAAACTCAACCAATCAAATATCATCTTATCTGTCACGTAACATCAGACAATAACAAATGCATTGATGTACTTTACTACTACTTGTAATCTGAATCATGCATTCAGCCTATACAATATACTGTACTGTACTGTACTATACTATGTATTGATATTATAAACTGAATCTTACACTACATGAACTAGTACCTGCCAATGCATGAAGTGATAAAGCTAGTATTTTAAGTTCTACTGGCATTCATCCTATCATCCATAAAGATTCTTTTCCATAGGCAGATTAATCCTGCATTAGGCCTCTGGTATATTCCACGGTATGTTCTGAACATTCTCGCTTACCAGACGAGGCTACCTAACTTTAACATCTTGTTTAATTTGGCCAATCAGTATCCAGGACTCAAGGTATTCTCTGTCACGTCCGAAACAGGTGTGATTCGTGATTGACAACACAATCGTCGTTAACGAACTGAGTTTCTCCATGAACCCTGATTGTTTTTCAGTCATGATTTCATCGTTGATATTGTAGATTTTGTAAAGTTAAGTTTCATTTTACATTTCGAAAGGGTTAATATTTGAACCGAAAGCTGTTAATACTATATATATAAACGGGTAATACTATATGCAACAAAATAGTACTATATGAATTTTTTCATATTGTATCATTATGATACAATATTATTGTATGATATTATGTGATTTGGGGTAATACTATATATGCAAAAATATTATTGTGGATGTTCTATATTATATTATTATGATACAATATTATTGTTGTATGATACTATGTGAATCAGGTTCAGGTCTAGAGAGAGACACCGAAAGATTGTGGTATCCATGTTTGCATCGATGGTACATATAACAGTGATTTACAGCATATCTTCATGGTGGTCCCCTTTGACAAGGAACTAGGCTTGCAAGATAAATGTTAGTTGCTCATCACATTAAACCTCTCTCTGTTATCTCCTTCCCAAAGCTGCTCTTTTGATTTGAAAACAAATGTCACATGAAAGACGGAAGTGAGCGGAGAGAGGGGGGAGACTTTGGTTTGAAGCAAAACAATAGATTTACAGACTATGGCTTTCATAAATGCCATCTGTGAGGTTTGATGGTTGGGTATCGAGGCCAATGTAACTATCGAAAGAACCTTTTAATTAAGACAAATGATAAAAATTGAGAGCCCAGTCTGGGGTGTGTATGACGTTTCCATTTTGATGAGTATTAGCTAGAATCGACAATAAAGCGAATGCCCTCATTGAAGAGGAGCCAACAGAGGAAGGATTGGGGGGGGGGGGAGAGAGAAACAATCTAGTTAAATTTTGATAATTTATTCTCGATACCTTAAATGTCACTGCGTGGAGACAAACACCACCGTTAAGATCAATTGGTGATTTCTACATGTCAGGTTTATCATGATATGTATTCGTGAAGATTGAACTCTTAGGAAGTTGGCAAGAGTTGTGTGGGTAGTTTCCGTTGCAAGGCTCCTCTGAGTTTACTGTACATTCTCCAATTTTTCCCTTTTTTTAAAATAATATTTTTATCTCTCCTAGGCTATTGCTGACATCTGTGTATTAATTTGATCATTTTTGCTCTCTCATGCTTAAACAGGATTGGCAAATCCCAGAAAATGATACCCTAGTTGCGTTTCACAATGTCCATACAGTACTACAAACCTTCCCTCAAATCGGATCAAATAAGATTGCAATTAATTGATTAAACCCAAGACAGTCTCCAAGGCACTTTGGAAAAAAAAAGAAAAAAAAAGACGGAAAAGATTGATATTTATTTTTAATGACTAAAGATAAGAGAGTGAGAATAAAATACTAGTATTTTTTAAACTTGTTTGGTGTTTGGTATTCTGAACAAATCTTCCCTCCCCCCCCCCAAAAAAAAATAATAAAAATAAAGAAGAAACAATCGAAAGAGAAATTCAGGAAATTATAAAAAAAAAATATAAAAAAAAGATAATAAAAAAAAAAAATAGGAAACTAAGGCATGAACTACTGAAAGAGCAGTTTTGGCTGATCTGTCCCAACTGTAAGTGTATATAATGCCACAACATCCAAGAGAGAGAAAGAGAGTTGGAGAGAGAAACCAAGAGAGATAGAATGGCAGTGTGCTCCTCGTATTCACAGTTTATTGTTCTGAGGAACCACAGATTTTTGTCCCAGTGTATATATCTGCTAAATCATGGCAAGTTTTGTTTTGACATCATCTGTAAAGATAAGACAAAACCAGAGATAAATAAAGTGGTGCCATCTGTGTGTGTTCGCTTCCATATTGTTAACCTTTTCAAAGTTTGTGGGAAGGAAACAAAAATGGGGGGGGGGGGGAGAAAGACAAAAAAGAAAATTAAAGGAAAGGAAAGGAAATGTAAGGAAATGGAGGGGAAAAAAGGAGGGGGGGGGAGTGGTGGTTTAGTGGAGGAAAAATATACTAACAAGTTTTTGTTGAAAGGTCTTTGTTAATATGCAAACAAAGCTAGTCATAACTGTGTTTTAGCCTTAAACCTCAAAGCTTACATATGCGGGCTATCTGAGGTGTTCCTCTGAGTCAAAGAGAGACAAGAGTTAGAGAGAGAATTATAGCTTTTAAAGAGAGAGAGAATTATTACTGGAGAGACAAGAGGAATGTTCCCTAGGTCAGGGATAACATACATCTTGTCAACCACAAGAATTCCAGAAAGTGAAGAAGTACTATAAACTTCCACTGTATTATTATTACTTCACTATATTCCTAAATCCTGGACCAGAGTTGAAATCTGGAATGATAAGGTTAGGTCAAAGCTAAAGAGCAAGTTATTTTCAGCTGGGAGGTACCTTTTTTTGTGTTGATGTTGTCTTTTAATAGGCTTGTTCTGGAGCACAAATGTTTGTTCCTCAAGAAAATGAAGAGAGAGATAGAGATGAAAAAAAAAAATTTGAAGAAGAAGAAGTAAAAGATAAAACACAATTTTCCCTTTTTTTTATTTTGAAGAACAAAAAATTCATTGGCAGAATAGGTTTTGAACCTGTTCTTGCCAACTGTATCTTTCCTCTGTCAACACTTCCTTGTAAGTTTCCATTTATTATCTTCTTGTAAATTGTTGATTCCACTATTTCTTATCCTTGCATCTGTCCAAATTATCTTCAAGCAGGAGGAATTGGTTTCTGTCCATGCACAATTGTAAAACATTTAATAGCTCGTCTGGTGATGATAGAAAAAATAAATTGAAATTATGCAATATCAAAACCTAGTAATTTGTTGATAAAGAAATCCCCCCCCCAATCATAAAAAAAAATAAAAATAGAAAAATATTCTGAACTTGTGATATAAAGAAATTGCATTGTACAACCCCCCAAAAAAATTAATAAATAGAAAAAATAATTAAGACTTGTGATATAAAGAAATTGTAATGTACAACAAAGGCTGTTTGATTCTTTGTTTATAAGGACATGGAAATATTCAATGATAGTCCTCAGGTTTAAATTTTCACAATTTTCACCCACTTTTTAGTTTTGTGTCAAGTTGTCAAATGAATAGTGGGCAACATTTTGTTGCTAAATGTGCTACTGATGAGTGGGTAAAAAACCAAATATTTAGTCTGAATATTTTCACCCACTTTTTATTTTTGTGTCAAGTTGTCAAATGAATGGTGGGCAACATTTTGTTGCTAAATGTGCTACTGATGAGTGGGTAAAAAACCAAATATTAGTTTGAATATTTTCACCCACTTTTTATTTTTGTGTCAAGTTGTCAAATGAATGGTGGGCAACATTTTGTTTTGCTAAATGTGCTGCTGATGAGTGGGTAAAAAACCAAATATTAGTTCGAATATGTCACACTCTGTGTGAATTAGGGATTGTGCAGGTAATTAGTCCAGAGTGGGCAATCAGACATTCCTCAAAGGACTTCAGAGAGTGATTTGAAGGGTGGTTCTACACTAGATCTGGATCAGATCCACCAATGTCATCTGCCCTTGTTATTTTCCAGGGTATCATAAAACGTTGTCTAGGAAACCTTTAAACCAAGTCGTACTCAGACCATCCCAAGTCTCTCAATGGCTGTTGCTAGTATTATGGGACTGGGAGTGTCTTTTGTGAAAGCTCAGATTGCGAAATAAAGCAGTGACGTTGCCATGGTTGCTGTTAGCTGTGCATGCGCTACAGTACCGTACTTGAACACATTTGATACAAGAATGTATGTACTCTTGTACATTGTACTGACATCAGAACAACAGCGAAATACCTTTACAGAAGAAAAACATAACAAAGACTAAATTAATTGCCACAGCAAATGTGCAAATGTATGTGCTGAATAATGTACCTTGGAAGCACAGAAGGAAAATCAGCGAAGCACAGAGAATTACCACGAAAGTTACTCAACGGAAAAAACCCACGATGGCATGAAATGTGAGTTTCTTTGATGGCCGAGAAATACTAAACAGGGCTATAAAACTTCATCATTATGCTGCGATTACATGAATGAATAAGGCAGTTCACCACTCAAATATTCCTGTGAGACACACAACGATACACTGGGCTCGAGGTCAAATAGCCCGATATCTCGAGTCACCATGGATGTAGGTGCATATGCATTACCACTACAGCTGGTTGATCTCAACATCAAGATCAGATCCTGGTCAAAGTAGGAGGATCTGATCTGATCCGGTTCTGATCTCGACATCAGGATCAGATCTGGATCTAGTGTAAAATGCATCCAGAGGCTACGGCTTGCCAAGTTTTGCAGAAATGGAAAAAACCAATGTGACAGCGCCCTCTGTTGATGTTGGAATCGCTGAAGTTCACCGTTGCACCAGCCTTGAAGTCAACGTTGTCAAGGGATCTGCTAAATGTCTGGATTTTAAGCACGTGGTATTGTTTTTGTTGACCAGACATGACGTTTACTCCAAGACAGAGCATGCACAAACAAATATAAGTGTGGACCTGAAAGTACTCATGAGCAGAACCTGTAATTGTGCTCACCGCGAACAGGGGAGGATCCTGACCCTGCAAGCTCGTTGAAGACTGTGGTGTAGACGCTCCGGGATCAAGCAACCTGAGATCTCTGGTTACTCGACCTCGTCACTTCCTCTTAAACACAGACCAGGCAGGAGGGAGTATAATGGCTCACTGAACTATAGACCGGGCCAGGAGGGAGTAGAATGGCAGGCTCACTGAACTACTGTAACTAGCTACTGGAAACAACAGAACAATGAGCTCTCATATGAGTTGTAAACATTCATTGTGACCTCTTTGACAACACAGACCGGTCAGGAGGGAGTAGAATTACAGGCTCACTGAACTACAGACGGGCCAGGAGGGAGTAGAATGGCAGGCTCACTGAACTACTGTAACTAGCTACTGGAAACAACAGAACAATGAGCTCTCATATGAGTTGTAAACATTCATTGTGACCTCTTTGACAACACAGACCGGTCAGGAGGGAGTAGAATGACAGGCTCACTGAACTACAGACCGGGCAGGAGGGAGTCTAATGACTGGCTCACTGAACTACAGACTGGGCAAGAGGGAGTCTAATGACTGGCTCACTGAACTACTGTAACTAGCTACTGGAAACAACAGAACAAAGAGCTCTCACCTCCTCGACAACACAGACTGGGCAAGAGGGAGTCTAATGACTGGCTTACTGAACTACAGACTGGGCAAGAGGGAGTCTAATGACTGGCTTACTGAACTACAGACCGGGCAAGAGGGAGTCTAATGACTGGCTTATTGCACTACTATAACTAGCTACTGGAGAGTGGAAACAACAGAACAAAGAGCTCTCATTATGAATTTTAATCATTACATGGTTGGACGATGCTCTACTGTTCATTGTTATCATTACGTAACAGCTCTTTTGTTCGTTGCCATCATTTATTCATTTGCTGTATGATCCTATGCATTTTATACAGTATATAGACCTCAAGGCCTCAGTTATAATTGTCATGCAGTAATTAGGCTGATTAATACCACTAGCAGATTGAATCTGCTTGGGAGATAAAGATATTTTATATTATAATTTGTTGTATTTCTTTGGAGCATACTACGAGTGAAAGATTACAAGTTATCTATGGGAAAGTGGATACTAAGGTAACATCTGTATTAAAAATCATTACTGAATGATAGGTACCCAGCTGGTTAAAAATAAAAAAATATGAAACTTATTTTTCTCCAAGATAACAAAGAGTCTGATGAATTGAGGTTTGACCACCACTGTACAATCAGAAACCATAAGTTCCCTGTCCGTGCTAAAGTTCATTAGTTAGTTTGACTATGGGCTCAGTTTTATTCACTTTGTTGTCTCTGCGCTGTACTACATAAAGAATGAGTGCTTATAATATAGGTGTATGCATTGTAATTGTGGTATGAATTTTAGTTAGAGGAAGAAGTGTGGAGGTGGGTGGGTTACCTCAGTACTTATTTCTTAGTCATATGTTATTGTAGCCTCTGGCTCTTAGATCAATAATTTGTCCCCTAAAGAGTGCTGAACCCATCCTTGAAGCCAGGCATGGGTCAGACATTCCCTGAAATTGTGGTTGCAGTTGCTGAGAAGGAATAAAAAAGGTATTCCTGATATATTTAAAGCAACATGTTATCCCAAAGCATTCAGGTACCAAAGAAAAAAGAAGAAAAAATGAAAAAGAATAAATAAATTAAGAAAAAGAAAGAAAAGAAATTAGTTAAAGTTTACAAATCTGTAATATTGCAGAATATCACTCAGATGGTCAGTGGTTACCACTCTGGCCGAAAAACCCAGATGAAAATATGATTTGAAATTAGCCGAAGTGTGACTCTAGAAGAGATAATATAACCTCAAAGTGTGATATGTGGAAAACCTCTGAATGAAACAAAGAACATGGCAATGGATTGAGCGTGCATCAAATTGCTCCCAGATAGTACGTGTCACAAAAATCGTGCAGCGAAGTCTATTCGAAGTTCGGTCCCCCCGAGCACTTTTCAGAAAGTCCCTATCACATCGATTTTCAGGTTTCGAGATGAGCTATTAATGAAAGGATGAGAGTAGTTCAGGAACCTTTCAGATCTGAAGGACGGACTGATGTGTAAGGTAGACGTTCGAAGGTTATCATCCTCAGTTCCAGTACAGTAGAAGGCTAATTGTCCAGAGCTAGTATTTTTCAGTGTGTAATAGAATTTATCTATATGTAGCTACAGTAGCTATAGTATAGCTATCGTGGAGTGACAGCTATCCCAGCTGTCTGAATCTTAGTAAAGACAGCTTTGTCGTAATGACGTATTTGTGCATTAGCGTTGAGAACACTCTCAAACGGTTTATCGTTTAACTCCGAGTGTACATTTGATATCAAATCCATGTCAAGAATGAGTGAGTGTATTGTCTCACTGGGAATGATTTGTTAACTCAGTAGAAAAAAAAATATCTTATCAAACTGTTCTTCTATAAAAAATCTGGGTAGGACCTAAATTATTAGTACAATAAAGATTGTTTTTCCCTTGACATTTGATCATGAATTTTTTTTCATTTTCACCATAAGGCTTGAGTGTTAATTGAGCAATCCGTCCATTGTTTAAACTTTTGTTGACCGGACACTTTCTGATAGTGATACAGTAACAACAATGCCAATTTCAATCTATATTTTTGGTAAATGCTGAACATGTTTAATTAAATTGGAATTACAACTTGACTTGATTAACATATGAGATGTTTGTTTTGAAAAGTCTTGAAAATGTTTTCAAAGTTGTTGTAAAAATTGACTTCCAAGTTGTCTTTACTCAGATACTTTCTGGAGTCTATTTTTAATTATTCAATTATAAGTTATGAAAATAACTGACCATGTCACCTCTCACTTTGTAACTGTTAAAAATTTGATCTTTTTCCTTTCTAACATAACTTTATATGTAAGTGTTGATTTTTGCGTTGAATATTCAGTGTTAAGAAAATAATTGCCCGTAACTTAAGAAACAAAAAGGAGAAACTTTTTCTGGTGGTATTAATTGGTTACATTAAAGGGACTTTTGTAAAGCATTGAGCAACCCAGTTAGGTTGGAATCTACTCTTCAAAAGACTGACTGTTATTATTATTTAATTGATTTAAGATTATTACTTAAACAATGACATGCACAAGGTATTAGTGAATATGCCGATTTGGTTATTCATCAGCTAAAAGAATCCAAAAAATTTAAGTTTCATCAAGTGGTGACATTTAGAAAAAAAACAATGATTTCACACCAAAATTGACAAATACTAGACTTGTAAGCTGCTTTAAAAACCTGGTGCTGCTCCATGCTTACCTTGATTGGTAGCAGCCCCATGGGGAGTATGGGCATATTAACCTTTGGTGACACATGTCAGTATTTTCCTTAGGATAACCAGATTGCTTTTAAATGGAATCAAAGTCTTTGACACTACTGAAAATTGGAAATTCATAGCGGTATGTATATATTATTGCAGCCCTTCCTCCAGTACGTATTGCTATGTACAATTTCTTTTTAGCGATACATGAATATCACAATTGTTGGGATTGAAATTGTCAGAATCTGCAGAACATTCCAGTCTCAAAAAAATTGTTAAAGTTATTGTTTCTTTTTCATTGTTGTTTGATTCTGAAAATAGATTTAAAAGATGCGTTCACTTTGCCTGTTTCGGTTATGTCACAACATGTCAATTTCCCCGTAATGCACAACATAAGTAAATTTGCAGAATGACTAATCCTTGCAGAATCTGTATTGCAAAGGAGAAAGTTGAAAAACAAAAAGCTAGATTAAATCTATATAATACTTTGCCGAGACGACGATGTTCTTTGCAGTTCAAACTTTTGTCAGGATGCATCAAGTAGCCGATTATTACTGTTAATCCTTCCTAATCTGTCTCCATTCAATTTATGGATTTCAACTAACCTCCAAAACTTTACTACTTTTTTCACTGCATCTCTCCCCACCCACCTTCTCCTCTGCTCCTCCTCCACCCCCTCCACTCCACCTCTTCGCTTCTCCGCCATTCCAGCTCCCCAACTCTCTTTGATCTTCTATCTACATGACCCTTCCTTTTCCTATCCCATCTCCCGTCAAGTCATAGCATTCTGCGGTCCGTTCAGTTCATTTCTTGTATGATTGATTGTGTGTGTTTAGCTGTAAACTCTGTGTGGGTAAGGTTTTAACATAGATCTGTCAATCTAAGAAAACCTGAATTCTGAGTAAATAAAGTAAGACTAAAAAGTATGAGACAAACCAACCCTCCATGATGTTTTTTCTTCCAAATGAACTTGAGGTAGTCGGTAATTCTATTTGCTCTGCCCTCCTTCTCCATCCCACCCCCTTCCCCCACAAGAAAAAGACTCACATTTCTGTTAAAACAAAAACAAATCTTACTTGGATCTTACCCAGCAAAAAGCAACTAGGGTGTGACACCGGGTGTATTATTCACCTGTGTTACACTGGGTATGTGGCTTGGTGCCGATATGCTAATGAGTTTAGTGCTCTTGCTCATTGATCGCCATTTGATGTGATGTGAAATATTGGATGTAGTCAGAAAATGTCCAAGTGTCTAGAAGACATGAGTTTTCTTTTGCTTCATCACTTGAAAGGAATTGACAGACGATTGTTAATATTAGTCTTTCTGTTCCGTAGAAATACCTCAAAAGATAAAAGAATAATTACAAAACAAAACAAAATTGTAACCAGATTTGAAGTATTCAATTAATCCAACTGTGTTGGAACATGGAATTATTATCCTCTCTCATGGGTACATTTTTATATGTCTATTGTTCGAGTACAATCAAGGTATTGTTTTTCATCTGTCATTGTCTAATTGCTTTTCCTTTCATCATTTGCATTTTTTTTTGTTTCTTGGATGCATTTTACAATAGCGTCCTAAGAGCTGCTGTTTTAGTTTTCGAGTTGGAATGCAATCAAATCCTCCAACTTGTAAATCAATCCTTTCCTTTTTAAAAATTTGCAAATTGAATCAGGCGGTAGCCTATTGAGTTGTTGTTTTGATAGAAATCCATGACAGAGTGCACATAACTGTGTCAATGTGACACTTGACACACGTTACACCATCTCCGTGACGAGGTCCCCCTCCCATGGTCCGTAATTAGAAGTTTAGGGTTGCGGAGGTACCCCTCTCGGTAGGAGTTGTGTATCTAAGCCCCGTAGGATGTCTACGCCCGTCCATGGTCAACCGTCAATCAAACCTGCATGTAAACTGTCAACGCAGAATGGTGTGAATTTGTCACAACAACATTCCTTTGGGATCTAGGGGAGGCTAGCCCGTACAGCATACATGTAGTACAGTAGTATGTGTGTGTATAGAGCTCTTAGCAGTGTGTACAGTCAAGTGTACTGAGCACTGCAGTACAACATAGTTATAATAATACATTTAACCAGTGTCATGACTGTAGTCCAGCACACACTGATTCCAGCACTTGTTAAAAGATAAAAGGGCTGTTGTTTTATGCATACTACTGTAGGGTTTCATACTTTATTGTAGAGGAAATGTAAAGTGTTGCTACATACTATTGTAGAATAGTATGCTATTACAAACAGTTTGTTATGTAAAAAGGTATCAGGTTTTCCATCTCAAAATTCCTCGACATTGCATTCACATTCCGTTGTTATTTTGGTCCCGTTTTTTCATGACTTAATGCTAGATTCTAAAGGCTAAATATAATTGTTTATCTGTAGTAACCTTGAGTTTGAAAATTCATAACTAAGATCAATGAAGAATTAGCAATAAAATCAAGAGCACCGATATTGTAATGTTTACTGTGCAAATACGTTTTTTGTTGTATGAACAGTTCAAAACAGTGACTTGCCATTTTGAAGTTGGCAATGTGATTTAAAATTCACTTTGTGCCTTTCTTGCGCTTCTTCCTAAACGTGAATATTCATAATGCAGGCTCATATCAAGTAGTTCAAAACCCATATTTTGATCGTATAATAAATCTTACAATCTGTAGTAACTTTAGCCTTCTGGTATCCTAAGTTGTATGATAAATAGGACTGCCACACAATAACAAGATTCCCTAATAATATTTCATATAAAACACATATTTTATTGAATAATACTCAAAAGTGATATATGCCCTTTGGAAGCAGAAAGTCTGCTTGTATTTTCTGTAATGAAAATAAAATTCTCATTAACAGAGTCATGCATTATCAGGCATTCATATATTGATATTCAGATTGAATGCAAATATCCACCAAATAAGACTAACCAATCACATTAGAATGAGCATTTCGACAAATTTCTACTTTCTACTTAATATATAAACCAGCGTTTCATCTTTATGATTCCCTACTTAATATATAAACCAGCGTTTCATCTTAATGATTCCCAGAAATGCTCACTATATTATTGTTGGATGAATTGCAATGTTTATGTGTTCATAGATCTACAATGAAAGAATAAAAAAAAAAAAAAATTGTCACAACTTTTGTTTTCATCTCAAAAACCGCCCCAGGATCTAACAGAAGTGAATTGTGGCCGCAAAGAATAATCCCCTATCCACACTGAATTCATGAATTCTATATTCATGCATAGATATTCCACCCACAAGAAAATGGATATTTGCCATGTATGAAAAAACAACGTCCGATTAACAATGATTTTACCCAATTCAGATAATATGCTGTGCGGTTTGCCTAAGACCACCATTCTCTTAATTATATTTAATCATTGTGGTTAATTCTAACAATTCTTTAATAAAAAAAAAGGTGAGAAACAGACAAACAGGAAATGGTGAAAATCAGCAAATAATGAAGAAATGATGATAAAGAGTCAACAACTTTATTAAGCTCAGACAGTCTCTCTGAGAAGCTGAATACCAGGAATTTATGAATACTAATGTTTTGATAATTCACAGCAGCGATGACTATCGTTCATTAAACTGTCATGCGAATTTATTGCAACATCTACATTTCATATCTCAAGTTTTGAGAAGCATTAGCATATCTCGTTGGGCAATGCAGATTGGTTTCGCCGTTCAGTGTCTCAGTAGTACCATTTAATACGGGCTTGCGGGAAGTTGTGTCATATTTTGCAGTGTAAAACAGCAGATGGAGATGTGTGCACAAAGCCAGAAACATTTGCAACAAAAGTGATTGTGGTTTTGCATTAGTACATTTGACTTCAGAAGACTGGATGGGTTTGTTTTTTTAAAGTGAAATATTGACAGAGTGTTTGAAGCTCTTAATAATTCTCTCCTTTTAGGTTCGGGACCCTCCAACTTGTTTTCACCACACACAGACAGGGGGAGTGTTCAATTCCAATGACATTAAACCCTCAATTGAGGAATTAACGCTCAAAAGGGTGGGAGTGAAATGCCTGTTGAAATGTTAACATATAGTGTGACCATTATTTGGCCTTCTTTGCAAATCTCGATGACAGACTTGATTGAGAGAACACTGGATTTAAACTCTAAATGGTATATTCATGGAATGAACATAGGTGGTGAAGTGACATAGATGGTGGTGTTGGAGGGTGGTGGAGGTAGGGATATAGGTGGTGAAGTGAAAGACGATCAGTGGGTGGGTATGCTTTGGTAAATAGAATGAGGTGCATATTTTTAATGGAGAGAGCATCGTCGTTTGTAAATACACAAAAGTGATATTGTTTTTGGGGTGGGGTGGGGTGGGGGGGGGAGTTACTTGCTAGTTTACCATCATTCCATGAAAAGAGAGAACTCTGGACTTAAACTTCTAAATGGAACAGGGACATAGGTGGTGAAGTGAAAGTCGATCAGTGGGTATGCTTTGGTAAATAGAATGAGGTGCATATTTTGAATGGAGAGAGCATCGTCGCTTGTAAATACACAAAAGAGATATTGTTTTTGGTGTGGGGGTGGGGGTAACTTGCTAGTTTACCATCGTTCCATGAAACTAGGAGGTTGGTATCTTATTGCAGTTTCAGTACTTTGCAAGAAAGAAGATGAAATTCAAGTACTACATCGTAAATTTGTAAGATTGTTGAAATAGAAATCCGTGGCCAAAGTGTAGAGAGCTACTTTGAGTGGTTGGTACCGTTGCCTAAGAAATTGGAGAAGAGGGAAACAAACAGTTTGCCTTTTGACAACAAAAAATTTGTTTATTTAGAAGAAGTTACTGGGTGATCTGTTGTTATTTAAGTGGACCCTTGGTATGTACACAGTTTGCTTTCATCTCCAGATGGAAATGTCCAACTAGCATGCATGTAATGACATCTGCAATGCTTCAAGTCCCTGGTGCTGCAAGAATATTCCTTCCAAATTATTTAGGCTCGGTTGTTTTACATGTCTGACCTTTTGAGCTTTCTCCAGTTAACCCTTCCGCACAATAGCTGACTATCACAGGTATGAACACATGATGTGGATAAAGTGTTCTCCCTGTGGACTACAAAACTCTTAGCCACTGCAAACCAATACTTCCTTCCCCATGTGAAACTAAAATCCCTTTATACACAGTTTATTATATATGGGTTTCATGGAACATGGATATATGTACGTAGGGATCCAATAAAAGCATTCTCAAGTTTTCATTAATATGTAGTCTTAAGGTATACACACTTAATTGGGAGACAGATTATATGGAAATGAAAGATGATATTCAATTTAAAGGGAATGTAGTTCGGAAGTAAAATTTATGTTTGAAATATATATTGGGTATATAATCTAAGCATCCGGGCAAAACTTCCTATGTTCATGCTGTTCTCGAGATTTGCTCATTTATAGCTCATACATTGTGTTTCAAATGTGATGGTTATGAATGTACAGAGAGGGGGGGCTGATATAAAGCCTACTCTCTTCGATCTGTGTTCAGAGTGTTTTATTTATACGGCAGGTGTGTAATTGTTACACCCATTCCTGCTCCCGACAATGTCGTTAAACATCCCGGGGGGGGGGGTTCCATGTTTTCTTATCAATATAGAGTAGCCTATGTCCTGTGTCAATGTCTTAAGGTCCCAAATCAGCCATCTCATTCTTACTGTTACAAAAACACCTACTACTACAAATGCTCATATTTTGTTTTCACCACTAATGTTCTGGCAGCCAAGAAATCATGGCCGAGGCTTGACTTTCTACCTGAATGGCTTCTCTTCTGTTGTAATCGAACATCTAACTTCTGGGACTTGAAAATTGTTGTGGTCGTTCGTCCTCTGGGGTTACAAATAATATCCTGCCAACTTCACTTTCAGGAGAAGTTTTCAGGTACAAGTCTGAAAAGGTGAACAAGATGGAAAAAAAAAAAAAATGGGAGAAAAACTTAGCATAGTTGAAAGGGTTCTAAAATGAAGCGAATTACTCAGATCGAGAACCAGATGATTAAAGAGGAATGATTTGGAAAAGGAGTAAACTGTTTTCAAATTCTAATGGATTGAATATCGGTCTTGGTGGGAGTGATAAGTGTATCCCTTCTTACAGCCATGTGTTTTCCTGAGAAGTAATACTTCCATGAATGCACTATATGGTAATTCTGAAAGTTGAAGGAAAGCAATTGCTTTTAAGAAATGAGTCTGTGTTTTAATGATTATTTGGAATGGGAATTTATATGGAGAATTCCAGAAATGCCAGCTTTAGTTTGAAATGTTTTATTTAGCGTAACAAAATGGCTACGCATGCTACGGTAGTTTCAAAACTCTTCAAGACACTTATCATTGTTTAGTGAGCCTTGGAGTATATCCATGGTAATGGTTATGATAAGTAATGCAAAGTTGAATGTGGTAGTCTTGAATTTTGGTGGCACCAGAGTATTGCATCTTTGGGCTACACTTTGTAGTCATCCAATTAAGAAGTCCCATTTTGTCTAATGATACCATCTGTTAATTGTGCTGTAAAAATGTGCCAGCCAATTTTGAGATGTACTCTTGTGCTGTGTTTCAGATATATTATATTGTAAACAATTATACCATTGTAGTATATTTACAATAATAACAAACCATATCCATATTTGCTGCCTGTTGGTGGCATGATCATGAAAAGTAACATATTTTTTGTTTTACAGAGTTTTGGACTGTTTATTATACCACCATGGGGGCCATCTTCAATAGAGTTGTTGTTAAATATTATATACCCCCCCAAAAAAGAAGAAATTCCTAGGATGGAATTTTTGTTGTTTTTTTGTTGAAAGTGTTAAAAATATTTCCAGGTGGCAAGGTTGGCTTGAGGGGGTACAACAGTGACCTTTCGGTGACCTTTGGAGGTGGTTAGGTTAAGTGAATGACTCCATAAAGTCATCAAAGCACAACAGATGGTGACTTCATGTTCTACTAAACGTGCACCTGTTGGTCCCTAGCTCATAAATCCCATTGTCAAAGTATGGTGTTGTTTTGTTGACAAGGATTGAAGATGGTAAAACATCAATGGCAGTCAATGTCTGTCTAGGTCTGCTCCTGGGGTGTATTTTTTTTTTATCTGCTGTTTTATTTGGAACAGTAATGCAAACATGGAGTCCAACAACAATTAAAATGTGGGACAACACCAACAAATAATGCAACTTTTTCCGGGGTGATTCTACGAGAAATTTGAAGACCGAGTTTGCGTGTACAATTATTTAAAAAAAATAAAAACAGAAACTGGTACAAAAATCTTCCTTCTCTTGATTAAATATGAAAAAGACTGGAGGGTGAAATTCAGGAAGGAGAGGAAGTAGGTGACGACCCCTGGAAGTGGCAGGTCATAGTGAGAAACTATGGTGGGATGTTCACAAGCAAAACGCTTATAAAATTTGGTCATGACATGCATTGGGTGGGATGTTATGGTGTGAGATGCTATGGTGTGGTGAAGTGTAGTGGGGCTGGTATAACTACTGGTATATACTGTACAGAATTGTGTTTTATTCATTTCATATCTTTTTCCACTAGTAGAGTTTCCATTCTCCTGTCAGCTGCTAGCCTGCGATTTGTTTCGTTTTTTTCTAAGATTGTATTGGATTCGATAGGCTGTTCTCGATTTCGTGTTTGTCAAGAGAGTTAAAATAATGATCCATTTTAAGGGTTTGGGTGAAGATATTGCAGAAAATGTGAAATCTGTTACATGTCTCCGAACTTTAAAAAAAAAAAAAAAAAATTGTTCCAAATAGAATAAAAAAAATGTGTAGAAATAAGAAGTTAGGTAGATGAGAAAAGTGCATCAGTAGACTGGAGATAGGTAAGTGTCGTCGCTCATATATCCCAAACCGGCTAATTTTAGCACCAGGATATCAAGTGTCCCCCTTGCCTTGTGCATCTAAAACATATCACAGTGGTTGTTTATTTGAAAGACATGTACGTTCAGGAAATACCCGGATCTATTTTCGTCAAACTTATTTTTGGATCTCGTCCAAATCGAGTTGTTTTTTTCGAGGCCATCTTGAGAAGATGATTCCATTCTCTTAGTTGAGCATTTCACCTTCTATTTTTATGTGCCATTTGGCTTTGACATTGTCAGATATCATCCAGAATTAGGGCACTCATGATTAATTCAGCTCTTGACATATGAAACAGCTATTTCTCGCAACTTAGCATAGTTTTTGTGACTTCCTTTACAACCGCGAGTAATTGAATGTGACTTGGGCTTCATGCGATCTTGCCTCCCACACACAGAACGCAAAGAGAAAAAGAAAAAAAATTCTCACTGCTGCTGGTCCGTTTTAAACTAATAGGTATTATATTTCTCAGAGAAGCTCATCTACAGTGTCGTATATACATGGTGTAGTGGGTGAACTTCTCGTTTGTGGCTTTGGTTATCGCTGGCAATTCATGGCAAAACACAAATAGAGCTTTCTTAAAGTCAGGTCTTGAACTCCGAACGCAGTAAAGTCAAAATAGCGAACAATTAACGTTCAAGTCTTAAAAATTGTTTTTTTTCGGTCCGGACGATTTTTAAATGTGTTTCAGTCACTTGCAACTTTAATAGTGCAATCAGAAATTCTATCGAAATATCCAAGCTTTCTTCTAAATATCTTTTTGAAAATTTAAAGTCAAATCTCGCTGATTTAAAGAATCTATGGTTTTGGTACTTTTGTGTTGTGAATGACACACAGTCATGATTGATGTTCTTTTTCACCAAAATTGTAGTCCATCCACAGAGATGAGGCTAATGAAAACTTCAGACCAAATCATTGTCGTCCTGTCAAAGCGATCCCACCAAAACTTTTCTTGGACACATGCCCGGCAGATGTATCGTCCTTTCCGACTTCACGTTGAGGCTGTATGCTGGGGCACATATTTTACATAGTTTATGTAGCACCATTACATAATGTCTGTCGCCCTAAAACTCTGGCCACAGCAGAGTCAACTGTTAGATGGATACATTAAGCAAAATACCCAGGAGTCACAAATCGCTTCTCTGGCAGTAAATTCTATGACCGTATCGAGTCCAGCCAAAATTTTCACCGTTTGAGCAAACTTGTTTTTCAAAAGGCCTATTATACATATGGAGGTCCAAACATTTTCGCGCTCATTCAATTATTGTTTTAATGGGGCACTGATGTTTTTGTTGTAAATATTTCATTTGCTGACATTTTGGCAAAAATGTACTTTCCCAAGTTTGTGTGACTGTCTACAAAACAATAGAACCAAAGACAATCGTAGAGTTGGAGATTGGTTTAATCATTCATGTAATTTACAATGGAACATATATTAAGATGACTACTGAATCAAGCTAAAGGCCTGGCCTTGTTTGGAATTTCCATGTAGAAAAAAATGGCTAAAAATCAGTGCAAAAGCTTCCTTTGTTTGTTATTTCATCATTTTATCTAGCAGAATGTAAACATGAAGCAGAAGGTAAACATGAAATCCATTGTACAGAACAAAATTGTCAAATCTTTTCGGTGACCAGTACTGCAAGTATTTCTTTGACACCAAAATTCATTTATTTTTCTTGTTAGAAAATAAATCTGTTAAGGGTTTTGATAGTCGGGGGAGGAAACAAAAAAAAGGAAGAGTTTTGATATTAATAACGGTTTATAATATATATATATATGTGAATTGAAATTCAAAACACAGGTAATTATTCCTTCTATGCGTGAGGCCTCTCCATTTTAAATGTCAGCAGAGGCAACAGTAACAGTAGTAATATGAACACAGCAGTATCACTCCGTTGACAAGTTACGGGGGGATTGGTATCTCATATATTGTCCTCGCATGTGACCTTAACGGTGTGTATTTAATGGTCGATTAGCAACCCCACAACAGTCTCTGACTTCATGTGCAAAGTGCCCGGCCGCCGTCTAAAATTAAATGGGACAGCAGTCGCCGAACGCCTAGGGGTTCTTACCCAACAGCGAAGAAGCTAGTTGTTTACTCAAAATCTTGCCGGAGAAAGCAGAAGTTAGCTCTATGTGCTGCAAAGTCTTGGTCTCACAGTCGGAGCGAGGTGAGCCGTCGGTTAAAAGAACGTGATTGCAGAGAGGTTTTTAGCCTCATGAAAGTTTCGGCCAAATGGCATGCCTGAACGGTTTGCTGTTCTATCTAAATTTGAATGTAGCCTCCGGGCAGAATATGAAATTGAGTAGTCCAGCAGTATGTGGCAATAAAAAAGAAGAAGAAATGAAATTTCGCCTTTAATAGGCCTGTTTCTCATTGCTTTAGTTGTTTTTTTTCTCTCTCTCTTTTTTCTTCTTCTCTATTGCTTTCCAAGAACACGTTTGTCGAAGGCTGCATGTATTTTTTTCTGTAGGTAATATATTGGCTAAATTTAATTGAGGAAATATGAGGCATTTAAGAAGAGAAGAGTGTGTTTTTTTTTTTCTGTTTTTTTCTCTCCATGCATCATTGACATGAACTGTGGTTTGGCTTAAGGAAGATAAGGGGGTGTAAAGGTTTGTATTGATGATGCTTGGTCGTTAAAGACCTGCAGAGTCGATGAAAGGAGGACTTTTGATAAAGATTGTGGTTCATAATTAGCTGTCAGGTAAGCAATAACATGTGGTGTTGCTGTCACTATTGCTATGAAATAGAATTAGTGGGGAATACAGTCAGACCGAATAACTTCTCCTCTATGTAAACAAGGAAAAATTAACAGATTCGTGCAGTAGTTTGGATGGTCGATGAATTCGTAGTTCATAAATATTGTAAGTGGTGTGGTTTGGTGCACAGAAACTTTGCTTGACATCGGTTGCATTTCTGCAGCAGTTTGGTGGACATATTTGCCTTCATTGCTACACTTTACAATATAAACATTTCCCAGCTGTACTTATTGCACTTAAAAACCTATAACTAAGACCATCCCAGTCAGTTGATACTACAGCAGGTTGAGTTCTCTTCGTTGCTAACTGCCCTGCATTATGGGATATTATCCTCTCTCAAATCTATATAGTCCACCTAAACCTGGCATTTTACTCTACAAAGTTCTGTCTTAAACTCAAATAACTCATGATTTCTTTATTCTCCTTATGCTCATTATTCATTCCAATAAGTCATGATTTCTACCTAGTGCCTTCCATTCCCCTCCCCTATGCCATCATCTCCTATCCCACCGACCCCTATTCCTTTTCCCCCTATCCCTTTGTCCCCTATGCCATCGTCCCCTATCCCAATGTCCCCTATTCCTTTGACCCCTATTCCTTTGTTCCCTATCCCTTTGTCCCCTATCCCATCGTCCCCTATCCCAATGTCCCCTATCCCAATGTCCCCTATTCCTTTGACCCCTATTCCTTTGTCCCCTATCCCTTTGTCCCCTGTCCCATCGTCCCCTATCCCAATGTCCCCTATCCCAATGTCCCCTATTCCTTTATCCCCTATTCCTTTGTCACCTATCCCATCGTCCCCTATCCCAATGTCCCCTATCCCAATGTCCCCTATTCCTTTATCCCCTATTCCTTTGTCCCCTATCCCTTTGTCCCCTATCCCATCGTCCCCTATCCCAATGTCCCCTGTACCCTGTCCCTTTGTCCATTCAGTAGAGCTCTTCATGTATCAATTGCACTGGATGAATAACCAAAAGTTGCCACTGTTATAAATAATGTATTTTTTTTTTTAATAACTGAAGGAATTATATATAAATAATATGTATATTTATATATTTTGGTGATTCTAAACTTACTGCAGCCCCATCGCTGATCCATAGCCAGATATTTCCCTAAGTCCATTTAAACTGACAATCAACATAGGTCCTCAAAGTTGTAAAAGGGAATTGGTTGTGACATTGACATAGAAGTGTAATATAACTTGACAAGTAAGGGTCATTGCTATTGGCCAAAGGTCATCTATGATCAGAGCATAGAAGACTATTCAGTTAATCCACAAGAGCCTATCATTTAAGTGTTTCACCCAGTTCTTGAGAAAGAAGGACCAAACAAGAAAAATATTAATAAACCTTAAAGGTCATGGAATGTGATATAACTCAAATGATGAAATCTGAAGCTAAAGGTCAGTTATTTTCTCTGCTCTTGCAAATGTGATTGTTTGAAAATTGAAATATGTAAGTTAGTTATGGATTTAAAAAAAAAAAAAAAAATATTTGCTGAAGAATAAAATCAAAATACAAAATTAAAAGTAAGTCATTTTGATTGTGTTTGCATGGAAATTTGATTGAGTATTAGTTTGCATATCTTCACCATTATGTTGAGAATTCTACATTAAAAACTATATCCAAGCTACCTAGTGTCCAAACATTTCTTTGGTAAAATGTGAATTTTCTTACCTTGGGATTTGATAAATTTTTAACGTTATAAAAGAATAATAGAAGCAGTTCTTAATTGCTGCAATAACATCATTGTGTGTAAGATACTTGAAAGATGAAAATATAATCTAATTTGGAATAGTTATTGGTAGGTTTGTTAAAGAATACATGAATAGTACAAAATATTTCGAGACAGATAAAAAACGTTTGTTTTGAACTCCTTTGCATGAACCAGGTAGGAGAAGCGCTCAATTCTATCTAGAGATTACGGTTGATAACATCCCCACAATAACATATCTCATTCTTTCATGCTGCCCTCTTTTCCCCAACATTCTTGTCCCACTTTCTCGTCCTATTTTCTCGTCCCACTCCCCTCCCCTCCCCTGCTCTCCCCTCCCCTCCCCTGCCTTTATTCTCCATCCTTCCCATCAGTGAACTTAAATTGCACCCTCCAACATCTTGTTTACTGTTTTGTAATCAGTAGACCTTCCGTACCTTGCTTCCTCTTCCTTGCTTCGGCGACCCATTATTAAAATCGTGGCTTTTTAATTTTTAATCATGTTTTAAATTTGTCGACAGTAGATAACGTGCGACTTCACTCCCTTGTTCACATAGCATCTTGAGTTTTAGAATACGGAGAGGAATAAAGATGCAAACAAATTACTTCCCAAGATCCAGCATCTGTGACAATAACAACAACCTACATATTTCAAAGTAGTAAAAGAAATGTGGTTATGAAAATTTCACTGTTACCACATTTCTTTGAGTGGTGTGTGCGCATTATAAGTCTTATTATTATTATTATTATTGTCCATTGAGTATTGTTTGTAGGAAGAAGAAAATTGGAGCTCTGTAATTTATATTTTGCCAGTAGGCTTTTTCCTCTGAAAGATTCCCATCAATTTATGATCACAGTGTAACTTTCAGTATTTCTGAGGGGCTTGTGTTATTTTTGGTAGGTTTTTTTTGGGGGGGGGGGTGATGGTTTGTATTTGGTGTTTAATATGGCAAGAATAGGCTGTTATTAAAACTATTACACAGACATGGGCATTTACCTGTCTCCTCAAACCAGACTGCACACTTTGCTTCTCAAAATGACTAGAGCCATCAGGTAATTCCGCTCACCTATAAATCACCCCCATCTTGTCTCCATGTGCACAATTAGACCTACCTGGCCTACAAAAACAAAATACCCCAGAGCCCGCAAAGTTTTGAGGTAAACATGTTTCTTCTAGGGATCTTAATTTGATACATGTTTGTTTACGCATCATTAACGTTACCATTCTCATCAGATCAAAATGATAAAGACAACAGGTGTTGTTTCCTCAAATGTTTCTATCCAAAATAGTAAAGTTTGGTAAACAATCCTGTGCTTTCCTTTTGGGTTCTGTCCATGTTAAAGCAATAAGTAATTGTGTGGTTCTTTGTTTGTTTGTCTGTTATCGTACACACAGTATAATTCTTTTACAATTCCTAATTTCCTTTTAAAAGTCACCCACATCCATTGTCAATGTTGATATTGTCATTGGTGTTTTCGCTTGTCACCGAGCTTTCAGTCATTATTCATCTTCCAGAAAGTCATATCTTATTTTATAAATTGATGGCAATTCCGACGTAAGTGAGAAGCCTCGTCTTGATCAGAGCTTTCGGTCTTTTATCAGATTGGGAATGGGTCGTGAGAATTCCATCACTGGCAAATGTTAGCATCAACCAGAGAGATTTCCTTTTTCAATGTCATATCATCCCTTCGAACTGTATCCTTTCCATCATTAAGCTCACTATAAAATTCAAAGAGTTGAGCTGAGATCCCCCAAAAGACAGTAGCAATATTTCCCCCCCTTCTAATGGTGCTTCATAAAAAAAAGAGAACATTGTTTTAGTTACGCTCTGTTATTTATTTTTTCAAAACCTGAGCAGGAGCTTGTTTTGTTATCAAAGCAACACTTGTGTAACATAGTAACAAACTTTTTTTTTTTTTTTTTTTTAAATAAGTGGCAGTTTTATTTATTTTCAGTCTCCGCTCAATTTCTTTTGTTGTTGTTGAAGGCTGGCATTATCAGTTGTTGTGACAGAGTAAGCACTACACCTTGTATAAACAGAATGCTTTATTTATATTCGGAGCAATTTTCTCTTTCCATTGGGATGGTAATTACTCTGTACGGTTCAAGTGGAAGCATCTCAGAGGACACAGTGAGCAAAGTCTAAATTTCCTCTTTGTTTTGTGTCCTCATTTCCCAGGTGGCTGTACTTTGTTTTTATCTTTCTCTCTCCCCCCCCACCCTTTTTGTTATGAAACACTCTGTTAACTTCTCCCTATCGCTGGCAAAAATTCCATGTTGACCTAACCCCGCTATTTCCCTTTTTTTTACCCCTGTCTCTTTCGTCTGACAAAGATTAAGAATGGGCCATTCAGGGAGACTATTCAACAACTGTTTATGTAGCTAAAAGAGCGATCAAAACTTTGCGTGCCTAGTCCCTTTAAACTTGGCCTATCGTAGATGACATCAGCATGTTCTTGTGCCCGTTGTAATAACAAATTCTTGTAAACAAGGTATTAGGTTTCACTTCTTATGGTGGAAGTGTTATATATATATTTTTTTGTGCCTCTATGGGTGGAGCATGCTAGTTGTTTGTTTGCATTCATCATCACAGATGATGCAAGGAGGAGGTGGAAGAGGAGAGGAGAGGAAAGGCCTAGCATCATCAAATACATCCCCAAGGAAACAATCAACACATAATATAGAATTTATGATATGGATCATATGAAAATATGAAAAATATGAAATAACCATCAGTAGCTAGTTAACTTATTAAAAACAAAAGACTTCAATAATGTAAACCATTATTTCTCATTGATGTGATTTTGTTTTGTAGCCAATTGCCTTTTTTTTCAGTTTCTAAAAAATTGATATCAATTTTGCTGTTGGCAAAAAAACAAAACAAATTATGCTTTCAAGTTTCTTGTTGTAATAAGTTAAATGATTTCTACACTAGGATATATATAATATATATATACACATTAATAAATGTTAAATTTGAAAACAATGGATGAATTGACTGAATTTGAGATAAGTTTGTACAATATTAATGAATGTAAGAATGGGAGGGTGGGGGGGGGGGTTGGGAAGTGTTATAGAAATATTTGGTCAGTGGATTGTATGGTATAAATTGGTTTACACCTGGAATTTTTTCCCCTTCCAATAGTTTGGTGGTTTCAGTTTCATGTTGTTGTCAAAAAGTTCTGCTCAAAGACACAAATAGCTGTTCTAAGGTCAAACATTTAGGAATTTTGTTTTGAAGACAGAAGGTGCATGGAAAGTATCTTGAACTAGATATTTCAAGAAAGTGCTCACACCCAGACTTGGCTGTTGTCATAACAAATATGTAAGCTTTGGAACTCCATAACAAAAAAAATTAAACCAAAAAAAAAACCAAAAAAAAAAAAAGAAATAAAATAAAATAGTCAGCAAATATTTCTGTCAAACTGTTTGTAGCTGTTTGTGTTTATTGCTTGTTGTTTGTTACATTCTTTATTATTTTTAGTAATAGTTGCAAACACTTCATCAAGTACCTGTTTATATCGTTGCAACTCATTATGCCAGAGGGAAGTTTATCGATTTTTGGATCGTAACACCCAAAGACTGACATTCCAGTCCAGGTGCTTGTTGTATTTCTCTGTTGTTTCCACACGACTGGTACTAAATCTTGTACCCGGGGCCATTTTGTTCATATCTTTTTCAGTCAAAATTTTTGCATATTTGCCTGTAAATATATATATATATATGTATGCGTTATTTTGCCTATTGTGCAGCCATGTGGTGCCACCTGATAAGATTTGCTGTATAGGAATACAATTTTTAAATATAGTTAAGTTCCCATGGGATAAAATATCAACAACAGAGAGAGAGGAGAGAGTGAGAGAGAGAGAGACATAAAAGATCAAATCTGAGTTCGTTACTATAACCTGGGGAAAAAAAAAAGAATTATTGTTTGTAAATATCTGAATATGACATATTGGTCTTGTGGTTTATTGTAACCTTTATTCTCTCTAACAAACAATATGATGTTCTCTCAATCATGAACCTCATTTATAAGTTAACAAAACTTCATTTCACTGAACTATGCAAAGCTGCATTTTCATTACCAATTCAAGAAGTTGTTGCAATCATGTCATTACACAATGTTGACAGCAGAAATAACACTTGTAGACAATTCAGTTTGAAATTAAGAAAAATTGTAAAAAACATATTTAGAAAGAAGATCAGACAAATAATGAAAGTAAATAAATTGAGGAAAAATCTGAGAAAGTTTTATCAAATAAAACTTGAAGTTATTATTATTATTATTTTTCTTATAATACAGTTTGGCAGTAAATTGTGTTGTGTGGTTAGTAATGTATTTTGTGAGAAATTTCATATGGTTTGTATTCTTTTAATGTGCTAACTTCAAAATTCTGTTTGAGTTTCATTTCACAATTGTTATCAGAACCCCCAAGTCAAGGGGATCATGTGTCACAATGAAAACCTTGTGTACTATCACAAAATTATGTGTGAAGATTAAAATGATTTTCACCAATTAAAAAAAAAATAATAATAATTGCTTGTGCAGACAAGCACTTTCATGGAGGACAGATTGATTCACAAGGAACTCTTGGCCGCTGCAGTAGCTATTTGGCCTGTTTATTTGTGGAATGTACTAACTTACTTGAAGGCTTTTATTCCAGTCACCCAAACCTCAACTTCTTTAAGGTTAAATACTTTATGATATTACCAGGCAAAATTGTTTCATTTGAGGGGGGGAACAAGGATTGTAATATCTCAAGAAAAGAAATTGGAACAGAGGTAGAGTGTATAAATAAATTCCCAGAATTGTTTGTTTGTCAGCCTGTACCACCCACTCATAACAACTGGCAGCCATTACTCATGTTGTCCTGCACTGGCTGCAGAGATGTAGGTAGTAGCACCCACATCTAAGGAGACATCCCAACTGCTTTTTGACACAAGAATCTTTTAGCAGGGTTCAATGACTTCAGGCTGCTGTGATACAAGACTGTAATTTGTTTTCTCTTCTCTTGCAAAAATGTCTCTTTTTGGGGGGAACAAATTGCATTTCGAGGAAGCAAGGTGTTTGATGAGGAAGCATCCCGGCAGTTTATACCGTGGTGGGACTATTAGCTGATTCATGCAATCAACTGTGTTGTTGTTTGTGTCCATATCATGAATATTAATCAGTGAACATAGAATTCCCTAATTAGATATCTCTGAAACAAATATGTCTAGTTAGCTTTATACATATGTACTTGGATATAATAATGTAAGTATGTACATAGATACATGCTTATTATGAGATCATAACATTTGACCTCATTAATATTCATACATTTTGATATTGCCGCATTAGTCAATGGATAATCCCTCTTCATCTTGGCATGCACAAGTTCATGAATATTTAACATATGGCTTTTTACCACACTATGAATTTGGGCTTCGGAACTACTAAACGTTTTTAGGTTTTCTGGTTTATTTTGGTTACCAAACACATGTCAGTTTTTATAGACAGTGTAAAGTGTGACAGCCGGGTATCAGTGATAAAAGAGTCCCAGCGCCAGGTGGCTCACCAATCCTGATTATACTGTACATAGCACACACACATGTATATGTTTGTGTGTTACATGGTTAGGCAGAGTAGTAGTAGTTACATGTTGTAGTTATATTGATGCTATATATATACATGTATGCGCATATTTCATATGTTAGTCGTTAGTACACAATACCAATTAATATGTGCATTTTTATGTATACATCTCCCTTGTACAGTCTGTTTAAAATTTAATAAACTGTACCTGCAATTTCTCTTCTTACTAAACAACATCAATTTTTCAAGGGCCATCGTTAAAATGAATGGTAGAGGCCTCATCATTTTAATATCTTGGTTTGGTCAAAATTTTGCACTATGGAACTTAGAAGTAATGAAATCCAGTTATGAATGAAAACAGATCTTTTTAAAAAGAACAAAAAACAAACAAACTCAAAACATTATTAAAAAGGATCATGAATGTGGCAGGCTTTGAGCACTGTTTAAGAGCTTAGCTTTGGGTAACTATATAAACTCAACTTTTTGAAGTTGGTGTAGTGAGTGACTCCTTTGTCACAGAGGTATATGACAATGTACAAAAAATAAGACGGCAAAGAAGATATAATAATAATAATAATAATAATAATAAATGAGACTTATATAGTGCCAAATCAGTACAGTACACAAAAGTCACTGCTCAAGGTGCTTTACAAAGAAAGTAAATTAATTTACAAAAGAACAAGTGAAAAAGTGGGTCTTAAGTAGACTTTTGAAAGTAGAAAGTGTATAGCATGTTCGAATGTGATCTGGTAACTTGTTCCATATGAGAGGCTACTTTTTGATATATTCACTAAGGCTTCTCTGATAAGATGAAGAAGACCTAATTCTCATATCACAAGATGAGATGTAAAAGACCCTTGCACAGAGATGAAGCACAGAGTTGTTATGGAGCAACTCCCCTGACTATCTGTATGAACCACACTTTATATACCCTACACTCTGTCACAAGGTCACATGGCTGGACAGGAAGTTACACTCCCATACCATACTTGGACAACTGGTCAGCCCAGACTACCTGTCTACAAGGGAGGTTAAGAGATACCTTAAGACAACAATAGGGAACATAGAGAGTTAATTATTTGGCAGCATTGATAAACAGTAAGGGAAGACAACTGATGTGAAAATCAACCCAAGGGTTGATAATTGGAAGGAGATGTTGACCACCTAAGCTGTGATAACTTCCTGGGAGCCAAAAAAAAAAGAAGATCTTTAGAACTTTTCTGGTAAACAAATGTAATGATCTTTCCAAAATGATAAACAGTGCTTGGCAAGATTCAGAGAGAAAAAGTAACCATGTGCAGTAAATCACAATCTTCTAACAGTTGCTTATTTAAGTATGGAAAGCAATTTGCTGGTAAATGCCTATTGCACACACTATTCCTTTAAGTCATTAACTGCAAGATGAACTGACCGTGTTGTAGACCTCTGTGCTGGTTTTTGTTTTGTATGTCGTTGTATAGAATATAGAATATATAGTCATGATGCCTAAGGCAGGGAAGGGGTGATGCGACTCCCAATATGTAATGAGTTCCCAAGTCCAGCCTAGTAATGACCTTTCAAGATGAATGTTGTGGACAAAATTGGGAAACAGCTGGTTGCCATTTGCAGTTGGAAAGATTCCCTTCCTAGGTTTCTGCTCTAAGAAAAGTCACCCAAGTAAGCACCTGGGGCACGAAGACCTACCAATCAAACTACTGATCGCTTCTCAACGGCAGTCCCCTTGCATCGAGACTGTGACTGTGTGACAGTCACAGTCATCTAAATGTGTGTATCACGAGTCCCCTCAGAAACAGAACAGATACTACACAATGTACATAACTGGACCAAGAGATGGTTTTGTATAGCACAGCCCAGTCATCCTCCTAACATCATCTAATTTGCTGTTCAACACAATAATGGGATTACAGTTACAAACTGAAGTCAACAAGAGTCAAAAGGAGTCTTGACAACAGAAGAACCAGAGCCAACCACCGTAGTGGTGGTCATGTGTGTGATGTGACTCACTCATCAAGAACCCTGTGCAACACAGCTTGGTCACATATATATATACATCTAACCTGCTGCTGGTGTCAGTGAGGAATGTCGCAAGTCCAGATACTGGTGTACATTTATTGGCATTGCTGACCAATTCTCTCCTCTATGTCTTTGTAAGATTCACAAGACAGGTATAGCCTATTGTCCTTCATAAAAGGATGAAGTTTCTGAAAGAAAGTCAGCTCTTTGTAAACATTTTTAGTTTTTTTGCTCTCTCTGTCCTTTAGCTTTGAGGACATTGTTTCCTTTATAGAAAAAAGATCCCACCATACAGTGGACACTGAAGCTGACACCCTGTGATGGCATTGTGGGTAACTTGTGAAGCATGGCAGGGAAATCCTGCAACAAAAAGAGAAAAAAAGAAAAAGGGAGGGAGGAAGAAGAAAAAGGGGGAACTTCTTAACCAGCCAATTTCAGCCGCTTGTCAGGAGACTTTTATGTGCACAGCTATTTGACTGAGGAGAATCCCGTATTTCTGAATTTCAATTTGATTGATCGAGAAGCGAACCCAAACAAACATCAGTTCTAAACTTGCAAATGCTAAAGAAAGTTATAAATACACTTGCTACTCCCTCCTCCCTCCCCTCCCCCTCCCCCTCCTCCTCCTCCTCCCTCCTTCCTACCAAAAAGTCTTCCGTAAATTAGTTGTACTGATAGAAGATCATGTCTTTATAACATAATAAACTTAATTAATTGTGAAAAACTGTTTGTTAATGACGCATAATTTTAAAATGAAACCAGAAACTAAAAAAACTAGAAAAGAAAAGATTTTCACAGAGAATATCTCTATCTTGTGTCGTATTCCAAGTTACGCCTGGCCGTGACATTGCTTACTGTAACTTGCCCATACCTTATTACATTCCCCATCAGAAGCAGGTGGAGACAAAACAGCACATATACTGTACAACACTGGCTTTTGACTGCATCGTCTGAACGTGACTACACAATAGTAGCATTACATGTTTCTCCCTCCCACCCCTCCAAGCATTTGAAGCAAACAGGTGCGTGCTCCTGCAGTGGAGGAAATAACTGGTAATATGTGCTTTAGAGCCTTGAAAAGAAAAAAATTCTTCTGAAATATTGCTAGGGTCTTTTTTCCCCATTGGGCAATGAAAGGTTATTGGAATGCTGTCGTATTTGTTTAGTACTGTCACAGAGAAAATAAAGGGACATCAATTGTGAGGTTCCCTTGGGATAATGAGACCAAAAAAAAAAGGAGAAAAAAAGAAGAGAGACAAAAATAATAAGGAAATAACGAATGGAATGATATAAAATAGACAAACAGACATGGGGCCCAGTTGATGTTTGGTCGATGTGATGTACATCTTGGTAAATGATTCGCCCAAAGATCGGAGTCTAGCTGGGGGGAAAAACGAAAAGAAAGAAAGAGCAAGTGAGAGGAGGAGAGAGATTCAGATGGAAAAGTTGCATTATGGTCATTGCCTGACTGGTTGTGTTCATAGGACACTTATTTCAAGGACTATCACAACTTACGTAGTGGAAACCAATTTCTGAAGTTATCTTAATCCATGTGATTGTTGAGTTATCATTATGTATGGTGTGGGGCGTATTGAAATTTGCAATAGAAATTTAAACTTTTTGGTTTTCCCAAATTCCAAATGTGTAATAAAAAGAATGAAATGTGTTTTCCTTCCTGGGTTTTTGGCTGGGTTGAGGAAAGGAGAGAAGGTTTCAAATTGCGAATATGTACAGATCTTAGCACAACCAGAATCACCAATCACAGCCATTACAATTATATTACACTCTCTTAACTGAGCTTTCTGTAAAAGAATTACAAAACTTATGTAAGAATCCCTCTATGTGAATGTATTTTAGATCCTCCAGCAAGCAGGAACTCGCGAAGAAGCCTCATTGGCTTATCAAAGCAACTGACCGAAGTCAGTCTCTTAGATCAATATGACCATGATTATGAATTGTCAATTGTCAACAACTCTGTAACTGGACGACATACATTAATCTTGGAGTGACTCGAACTCGGGACCTTATGTTTGAAAGGCACCGGCGTTAACCACTGAGCTAACGCTCCTTGAGTTGAGTACCACTATGCGTTGAGCAATAATCGGTTTGCTTCAAATCTTGCTGGTGAATCTGATGAATATAGAGCTTGACAATACACTGTAGGGTATTTCTAGGCCAACCTTGTACCCATTTACATCCCTGTAGCTGCCATTTTTCGACATTTGAATACTGTCGGGGCATTCTCCATCCTGTGGCAACGGTGCTGAAGGTGGGATAGCTGACGACCCACCACTGTTTGGTGCTGCAAAGCCGTTTCCCCGAGATGACACACGTAGGATGTTCACCTTAAAGTCTGCAATGTTAAAATATACTGTACATTCAATGGACTGAAATGAACATCCCTATGCCTCCTGCTTCTTGTTTTTTTTTTGGCTCCACAAGAAATGGTGATGGGCAAATATGGAACAAAATGAAAATTGTTTTGCACTTGGGTTTTTGCCCATTGACAGCTAGCTTCTCAATATTGCAGACTTTCTCTTGCTTTCTTTGCAGCCAAGAAAAACACGTGGAATTTTTAAGGAAGGTAGATGATAATAATAAAAAAGAAAAAAAAAAGAAGGAAAGATGGGTATTAAAATGTATAGAATAATTTTTTGCTGCCAGTGGCCAGTTTTTTATTTATTTTTGATTCATTGGAAGTTTATATTAAAACTAACCCTATATTATTTTCTCTTCCCACTCAGTTTGTTCAGCTGCCTGTCCTCATTCATGCCACACACAAAAGCCTGATACATGCTGCCATCCTGAGTGCCTAGGAGGGTGTAGTGGCAACTCTGCTACCCATTGTGTGGCTTGCAAGAACTTCATCTCCAATGGGACCTGCGTTGGGTCTTGTCCAAGTGGAACTGTTCAGGTAAATTGAAAACAAAGAGGCGAAGTGCCCGAAATTGCCAAACAATGGCTTTGGAAATTTTTTGGGAAATTAGTAAGAGATAAGAAGATAAGCCTGGGTTCTACAAATAATTTCAGACGAAGTTATTCAGACTAAAATCCACTTCCCATTGTATTGCTTGCAAAAGCTCCAATTTGGGCCTGGTCCAAGTGGAACTGCTGGTAAATATTGCAAACAAAGATGGGCAAAAAAATACTAAAAAGTTTCAGCACTTTTGGAAAAGGGAACAAAAGCCTTTTCTGCTAAATATTCCCCTGATGTAGTTTTTTTTCATTTTATGTCATTTGAGAATCTACTGGAGATCAGAGTCTTGAAACTTGTAAACACAATAGTTGAAAGATCTAGGTCAGCAGTTGTGCAAGAATCTTTTTGATCACGTGAAATGTTCTCATATGAATTGTGGCGAGGAATCTAGTGTCATAAAGGTCTTGTCCAAGTGGAACTGTTATTAGGTCTTAAGTGGAACTGTTATTAGGTCTTAAGTGGAACTGTTATTAGGTCTTGTCCAAGTGGAACTGTTGTTAGGTCTTGTTCAAGTGGAACTGTTATTAGGTCTTGTCCAAGTGGAACTGTTATCAGGTTTGGTCCAAGTGGAACTGTTATTAGGTCTTGTCCAAGTGGAACTGTTATTAGGTCTTGTCCAATTGGAACTGTTATTAGGTCTTGTCCAAGTGGAACTGTTATTAGGTCTTGTCCAAGTGGAACTGTTATTAGGTCTTGTCCAAGTGGAACTGTTATTAGGTCTTGTCCAAGTGGAACTGTTATTAGGTCTTGTCCAAGTGGAACTGTTCAGTTAAATTACAGATAGAAGATAGACTGTTCCCTTAATAGGTTATTGCCAAAATATTTTCTGGTCGAAAAAAGAGCTGTTTCTGCAAAGGTTTCTTTTAAGACAAGTTTGTTGCCTTCATAATTGATAAATGTATGGCTATTGTTTCTATGACAATCCCCATCACATGGTGGTAGAGTTCTACCTTTGCTATAGTCAAGTTTCAGCTGGAAATAAAACAGACAAAATTTGAAAATATATGGGTGCACCCTTTATGCGTGATAAATACGGAAAAGTTTTCGGGGGTTGCAAATATTCTGAATCTGAACAGAACTGTTACTATTTCTACTTACTCAATGCTCATTTGAACAATTGCAATAAATACACTTAGTAGGTTTTGGTAAAATTTGCCCACCAAGGACAAATGTCTGCTTTAAAGAGATGGCGATTTTCGTGATGCACGGTTGATATGAAAATTCGAAAGTGATTCAGCTTAAAGATATTCTTTGTCAGCGGCTCTGTTCGCATTGGGATTGATTTGTGCCTCTTTGTGATCACAGTCATGAATACAAAAGAAAGTGAAATACAAGAGGATGGGGGGGAGGGAACAATCCCCTCCCCCCCCAAAATAGCAAGGGTATTTGCGGTTTTCCACGATCTAACCACCAGAGCATTCACATGGAACATTTGAAATGGTGGTCATGATCATTGACATGTGATGAAACGTTTAGGCTCCAGTGGATCGTACTTTGTAATGCAATCAGGCACTCGAGGAGGTCGGAAGGTCGAACAGGTTTTTATGATAGCGAGCTCGCGATCTTGATAGGGAGCTTGCAAGTTGCCATTGAGATATTGTCATGGCATGGCTAGGAAAGCTGTTTGAAGCTGCCAGGGTAATGAGATTAATACCACATCTTATGGTCTACGGAAGGCCAATTTTGATTCAATTTCAGTCATTTCAATCATTCAATGTCGATTTCAATTTCAACCATTCAATCAAATTCAATCTTTTGACATGATGACGGAAAATGAACACATTCTCCCTTGTGCTAAGATATGTTAGACATACTATTTACATTGCTGATGTCAACGATAAGGAATTCAGTACCAGGATGTCTATTTTAAATAATTTCAATATAAGTTTTTGAAATGTAGACCAAGAGACTCACCCATTACCAAGGTAAATGCTCATTTTGTAGCCTGATATTTCATAAATGAGGAATTATGATAGGATTCAGTCAGGTTGCATTCTCATGATGGACATGTCGCAAGATATTATGGGTGTTTATGGCAAGCAGTGCATATGTGGATTGAGTCAATAATAACAACTAGTGTGGCAGATTTTTGTTTACTGTTTTCCAGAACCGTTTACTGTTTTAACCGCGGTATCCAGCACGGTCTGTTAGCTGTATGCATGCGTGTCGGATTGGTTGGCCCTTACTACACTTTGTAAAAAGTAAATCATGAATTACTTAGTCTCATGTTTTGCCCACACAAATTCACGATGTCTGGCCCCCTCAAAACTTTTTTTTTTTAAACAACTTTTTTTTTTAATGAAAATAGGTTCTGCCTGTCATCTACCTTCCTTATAGATGCAGCCACCACCCTAAAAATAGATGTTTAGCCTTTGCCCCTGGATCCAGAATCAGGAACTCATATATTTACTACAATATTTATAACTTCTGCTTGGTACCAGTTCCTATTAGAGAAGCCAAGTTCAAACAAAAAGTACATTCCGAGAAAAAGCTATCAGCCTTCTCGTGACTTGAACTAACTACTATTAAGCCTTGAATTTGCAACACTATATTACAGGTAGTCTTTACTTATTCCTTCTTCTTAGTTTTCAAGCTCAGTTGAGTTTTATATTAATGTTTTTTATCTCTCTTCCTACCCCTGACATTCAAGAAAGACATCAGTGTGGGGAAGAATTGTAATAAATTGAGAAATGAGCTGGAAATGCAGGAAAGTGAGAGAAATCAATACGTAGATGTTCATTTGAATGCTATCAAATGATAAATTGTATTAGAATATGTAATGATATAGCTAACCGTGTCAAGGCTGTGACTCTCGGCCGCGGCGGCGCAGCAGGACGTTTTCTTAGACACTCGAAGATGTAGAGCGCAGTTTAGCAACACGCTCAAGTTATATAAATATATATTGATATATATATATATATCTATATTTATATGTAATATTATCTGGGTGTAGTTTTGAATTTATACAAGTAAATAATGTCCATAAGGGGAGTTGGTTTTGATGGGAGAAAAGTGGGAGCAGGTCAAAGCCTTTGTAAATTGTAATTATAATCTAAAATCAAAATCAAAACCTTCAAGGATGTTCATACTTGATACATATACATATACATTAAATCGTAGGGAGTACAAGAAGGGCGGTCAGTATAACCGGAGTAGAAAAATGTCCACCACCTTTCTCCATTAAATGCCCAAGTCTGCTCGTTGACATTTCTACAATTTTCCAACCCTGTTACACAAACACGTCCTCCTCCCCAATTGATTGAACGTTAAAAATATTTTTATACAATTAAAAATATTTTATACATCTATACATGCAGTACTCATAGGTGTAGGAGCCCAATTTGATTTGTCGGGGCTGTAACGACTTGCCCGAAAAATATAACCAAATTATTTTCGCATTCAACATGTTAATGTGCATATCATATAGGCATGCATCGGTTAGTACATCGCATGCCAACAACATACAATCATTTGCCGTGTTATTACTATTCCATATTGGTTATAGTTATGGGGGAAGTCGTAACAATAATATTGATAATAATAATATCAGTTCAACCATTGAAAAACACATTGCAAATTCTTTTTCTTTCAGTAGGTGCTCGAAAAATTCTCATCATATTGCCCAAATTTTCACACAAAAATTTGGTTGGGGGGCTGCAGGCCCCCCAGCCTTCCCGCCTCCCAAGCCTATGGCAGTACTCGATAGTACTGCAAGGTTCGTTGGTGTTAAAACCCTATGCCCTGGAACTGCCGGTTGTTGTAGATCAAAAACTTTCCACACATCTGCCTGTGTCATATCTGATCTAGTGTTTTTTTGTCTCATTTGTTAGTTCGTATACTGGTTTAGCGGTTAGAATTTTTAAAATCCTGCCTGCAGTCTGAATAATTAACATCATTGTAGGAGCATTTTTGTGGCCCTGAAAAACAACAGCTTTCTTTTTCTTTTACTACAGATGTATGATTTTTCTTTGTTTCATATATAATGGTGGTACAAACCAGATACCCGGGAATAAAACCCTTCAACACATCCCTTCAGTGCTTTTCGTAGAATTTAATTACGTTTTCTTTTTTCCAGTTTTGTTTTGTGTCGGGAAGGATTCATCTGTTGAAGGAAATGGATGACACACTTTGCTTAAAGAAAATAAAACAAAGTAACTGTTCAATCAGCTGATTTTATGAAGGATGCTGTTTAATAATCTGAGCTTTCGTAAATTGATGAATTGCAAAAGAAAGGAACGGAAAAAATAAATGCTTTCCTCAGCTCTTTGGTGTAGGGTGCATTTATGTTAAAAATGTCTGGTTTGAAATTTAAGTTGATTTTTGGAGTTGTATTGTTTATCTGCGTAAAATAGCTGGCTGCAGGGTTCCCCTACATGAAAGAATCTTGAGGGGAAAGTAAGGAAGGGGGGGGGGAAGAAAAAAAGAAAAGAACACAAACATAAAATTACTGTCTGCTGTTATCTTGAGGGTCTCCAGAGAACCATGTGGCCCTTTGTTTTACTCACATTCACCCTTTTGATTCATTAAATATATGCTAATTAACACCAGCTTACCCTGCATCAAGCTGTTCTACATGTTTTTGCATTAGAGAGCCTTGTGGTTAAGGCAGTGGACCTGTGATCTAAGGATTGCAGGTTCGAGTCCTGGCCAGGTGGTCATGTTGTATCCTTGGGCAAGGCACTTTATTTCAATTGCCTCTTTTCACCCAAGTGAATAAATGGGGACCTGTGAGATAAATTGTCGGTGGGGCGCTGTTTAGCTGCTGCCATGTGGAGGGATTGTCTCTATGTTAGACAGGTTTTCCAAGTTGACAAGTGTAATATATTGGTAGGCACCATGAGCACCTGTTTTGGTGGATAAGTCTGGGCTTTATATATCCTCAATATTATTATTAAAATCATTATTGTTCTGTTTTACCATTTCTGTAGCAAATCTAGCCCATATAAGATATATCTCTGAATATGCTTAATAAGTTGCAAACCCAGATTAGCTTGAATCAAGCTGTTGTCCATGTTTTTTTAAATTTCTTTGAAACCCAATAAAGGAAATAAAAAGATAAACATTAATTAAGCCAGTCAGGCGTAGTTATTCATTCATTATGATAGATAACTCTGATATTTGGCTGTTACTTTGCTAAAATTATGATTTTTCGCAGGAACTTGTCTAACTTTTATCAGACCCTTTTCGTTGGAGGTCACGTAAGTGTCCTAGAGCTGTAATTGGCTGCACGAAGACTTGACCCCAAGTTGACCTGGACCAAATTTACATGTGACATTGTAACATTAAAATATGTCCACTTTCATGTATGTTTTTGTAGATCCAGATATATGCTACTAGAGTAACTTTTTATGACAACTTTGAGTGAATTGTTTTTTAGTGACTAGTCTAATCATAAAGTACTAAAAGTAAGTGAAATTTCAACCGGAGAGGGAACCGGTATACCAAAGTACACTGGTAGGTCAACCGTACAACCTGCAGTACCAGTGTATTATGTCAGGATAGACGTACATGGGCTTTCTTGTCGATGATGAACGAGAGGAGGATGCCTTCGTTTGAATCAGTGAAGAGATAAAACAGTTGTGAAGAAGAAAACTAATATGTGGATGAATAAATATAGTGAACAAATGAAATGTTGAAAGTGTGAATTGTCGTCGAAGTTCTAACTCAGTGTACACATGATAACGACCAGCATGATAACTTTCCAACAGTGTATTCAGTTCTAAACCACAAAACTCAAAAGTTTTGATGGAGGGAAAAACTAGAAACTCCACAGTTTATATGGAAAATGTAACTTGAGTATGAACATTGCAGTAAATTTGCTGTCTAGGCTGAGCAGGCTTGACAGAACTGTATGGTTGCCACTGGTTCTGTCTTCTTTTTTTTTGGAGGAAGAGGGGATAGGAGAGGTTTTTTTTATAATTACTTTTTCATTTTTTTCCCCTATTTTGAAGGTTATCCATGTAATACATGACGTCTATTTAGATTTAAGGATTTGATACGTTCTCGTTCTCATGACCTGGAACTAAGCTATGGTTTATCTTTGATTGAGTATTTTTGTCGTATTGTCTCCATTTTTGATGGAGTTTGATTGTCATACTTCTGCACATTCCTTTTATCATGAAGATGAACATTAATGTTACCCCACGAGAAAAAGAAACTTTGACAAGGGTTTCATTGTGAAAACACCCAGTTTTAACAATTAGTTTTGGAATTCCGACAGATTGAATTTTGCCAATAGTTATTCAAACAACCTCAACCATTGTAGTTTCATTTCAGACTTGTCAAATTAAGACATTTTGTGAGCCGAATTAAGACATTTTGTGAGCAGAATGGAATTTCTTTTCAGTGGTAGATCACAGCTGTTAAACTTTCCCAAATCTTGCCAGGAGCAAGATATTTCTGATAAACTGGACTCAATTTTCGCTAGTAAATTTTGACTGAAGTTCTTATTTCCTACTTTCAGATTATGAATCGCTACTGTATCTTACCAGACGAATGCCCATCACATTACAAGCTATTCCAAGGCGTTTGTAGCGAGGATTGTCCGACTGGATATACCAACCACACCACTGATGCCAGAAGCTGTGCCCCTTGCTTGGGGACTTGTCCTAAAAGTAAGCCAGACTTTCTGAACCATCATCCATGGGTCAAAATTCATGGGGAAACTTTATAAAAATTGGCTCAAGAGGCTGCTAATTCTTAATTAGTCTCTTCCTTAATAAAATAATTATGTGTAAAAACAACAGACAAACAACCAAATTATTGCAAGTAATCACCATTCATTTCAATTGGTTGGGTGAGGGGATTGTGGGGTGGTTGGGGGGTGAGGGGGAGATTTGTATCCTTATTGTGGGATCGGTTCGACTGGATGGAAAAGGGCTACAACTTGATTTACCTAAGATTGCATCAATGTTTTTGAAAAATTTAGTGTGTGTTACTCATGTCTGTATGGCAAACCGCAGTTGTAGGTTAAGACCCATTGGTTTGATTAAAGCTTTGCAAGGCTATATACGTAGGAGGTCACAAATGAATGACACCTTTACTATGGGATGATATAGGTTCACTTATTAACAATGGTTAGATGTGTTTTACATTCCACTTCATGTCATATTTTGTAACATTTTTTTGTAGAAATTCCCGGTTCAGTAGATGAAGTATGTGATAATTTGCTAGAAATATATCTATGAGTGAAGTTTCTAGATGAAAACGAAGAGAGGCTACTGCTCCATTGCAGAGCAAGAACATATAACATTATAAAGCCAATTCTTGTACGGTCTTTAGTTTGCAAGTTTTAATGCATGTGAACAAACTTAAAAATCTTAATAAAGAGTTACACTATCCAATTTTTTTAAACGGAAAGTGATCGTATCGGCAGTTTGGCTGCTCTGTTTGTCAGTTGATAATCAGTAGGGTAGTTTTAAGAATATATTCTATCATTCTCCTCTGTCCTCGCGATCCTCGTGATCCTCGCAATCCTTGGACAGCCGAGGACAAATGACATGTCCATGGTACCCAGTAGTGCCTCTCTCAGAACATAAACATGGTGCCCATCCTGTGTCCCCCACCCCCCCCTTACTACACAACTGATGCCAAATGGGTCATCATTGTGTCTTATTCCAGATATAACTCCCACCTCTACCGTCACCCTCATCGTAACTCCCACCTCTACCCCACCTACACCCTCATCTTAACTCCCACCTCTACCCCACCTGCACCGACACCTATAGGATATCTTTTTGATTCCTTTCCGAAAGCAAAAGGAATCATTGCAGTCAAATGCCGTGTGTATCTGTGTGTGATGCTTTGGCTGTAAACACGATAACTCAATATGCTAATCTTAGATGAACTTCAAACTTTGTAAGAAGATGCATCAAATTGAGTTCTCAGTTGCTAGTGTTTTTGGCTGGGATCAAAGGCCATACCAGGTCACCAGAGGTCAAACTTTGAAAACCTTGTAAACACAATATCACAAGAGGGCAAGACTGGATGAACATATACTTAACATGTGGATGTCCCATTATAAATTCAGAAAACCCTAGTTGTTTATGATGAAGTCAAAGGTCATTTGAGGTCACCTGAAGTCATATTGTAAAAACCTTGTAAATATGATATCTCAAGAGGGAAACTTCAATGAATCTTATATTTGGCATGTGGATGCCCCATAGTGAGTAAAAAAAACCACTGTTCTTTGTGGAGGTAGAAGGTCATTTGAGGTCACATGAGTTGCAAACCTTGTAAACACAGGATATCAAGCAGAGAAACATGTCTGACTGAAGATATGATGCATGCAGAGACAATATTGTGACTAATATTATAGACAAATATCAATAATTTTACCCTCAGAATGTTATTTGAGGCAAGGAATCACAAAGCCTACTAACTGTTTGGTTGTTATTGTTATTTGCATTACTGAATATGTCTCTTGTTGATATCTTGTTCTGAAATTCAATAGGCATCGACATTAATGAGTGAAAATTCATTTCAGAGATTCTGCTGTTTGTTTAACAAAAATGACGAAATGCTCGCATTATTATTTTGCCAATTACTACAAAGGAAATTGAAGAATGTCACACATTGATTGCTCCATTATTAGATCAATGATATGTTGGAATGGAATTGTTATGATATTGCACAATGTTACAAAAAAACACTGCATTTTTAGAAAATGAGTCGCCACTTAATTAAAAAGGTTTATTGTTAGATACGACAGAAATGTTGTCCAATTTTTTCAAAGAATGAATGAATGGGTGGGTAGATGGTTAAATATGCTAGACAGAATACATATGTCACATATTCATATTATATTATATATCATATTTATTATACTGATATGTCTCATATTTCGTACAGTTTCCTCAAAATTTGACTTCTGCACATTAAAGCTGTTCTGTATGTTTTATAGAGCTGGCTAATATTAGGTATTACCATACTGGACAAAAAAAACCCCAATAGATTTGAGGTTCTCAGAAACATAATCCTTAAGTTCCAAAAAATTCATTCCGAAAAGGTCAAGCAAGTCCAAAATTTCAATTAAGGAAAAGAAGAGAAATATAATATAAACTTTTGTGGGAGACAATCTTTCCCTCATGGATTAAATGGTTAAAACTAGTCACTTGTTCTGAAGAGCTGAATTGTTCATCCACAGAGACCACTTAGTTTAATATATTGGTGGCTATAACCAATTATATAAGAACATGCTTCTTCAATGTCACTCAAGGTTAAAACCAATGCTATTAAAGCAACTTTTGAAGGGATCACCTTGCACAACTTTGAACACAAGTTTTGAAGCAGTGTTTGCTGTAGCTTTGAAATTTTCGTATAAATTACACTTTAAAATTTATTTCATTGTAATACATTCCATTTTACTTTGACGACAACCAGGAAACGGAGTAACGGACCATTGTCGTCATTATCATTTATGATAGAGATGCTCAGTGTTAAGAACCAAACCCTCCCTCCATTCCACACCTCTCCTTGCCCCTACTCCCTTCCCCTAAAAAGCTAAGAAACTTCTTAGTGTTTACTGTGAGATAGATAACTTGCTTTTACAAGTCATATCCGGATATTATGTTGAGCCACTATCGCAGCACACAAGAGGAGTAAAACTCTGTGAGGAAAAATAATGGCTCCATGGTTGAAATTCCCGCACCACACCTCCCTCCCCTCCACCTATTTTATTTGTTTGTACAGTATGATTTAGACTTGTTTTAGTTCAACCTGATATTTATAATGTGAGGATGGGGAGGGGGAGGGTGGGAGGGGTGACCACTTCATACTCTTGACCGTTACTATCTGTCTCATCTTCTTGTCTTTCTTCAGCGTGTGATAAAGCCACAGTCCAGTCTCTGACTGATATGATGGACTTGGAGGGTTGTACCATCATAGATGGCTCACTGACCATTACCCTACAGGGGGGAGGTAAGTTGCTGTTACTGTTAGGGAAGGGGGTATAGGTTTGTCTTACTCTAGCACCCAAATGTATACTGTGCCCCATTGATGTTGCAAACATATGTGCAGTTTCCCAGAGAGTAAGGGCTGCGGTACCTTGTTTGTCACCGGTTTCTGCCACCAAAACATATCTGTCCTGTCAGCAAAGTAAGTTTTTCTAAAGGTCTTTGCGACGTTCAAACATATCACTGTTTTTAAGTGTTTTTACCACACATACATATATACATAGTAAGAAAGCTGTTTTAAGGTCGGCTGCGTAGCTACAAGGAGTACTAACACAGTAAGCGTTACTATGGAGGGGGACACCGCTCCACTTAAGACAACACCCCCAGCCCCCAGCCCCAAGGATGCGGTGTCCACTTGTTATCATCATCAAGGGCTTACCAGCATGTTGCACCACTTCAAAGTGTATCGAAATGCTTCATTGCGTGCAAATAGAATTGTGTGCCAGGCTGGAAATGTGCGTGTTGTAAAAGTGGTAAACTGCGCCTTGGTCATTACTTCACTAACGTATAAAGGAAGCCTTCCCTGGACAATGTGGAAAGGAACTGGTACTGCCAAAAAAAAAAACGTTTCAGTGATGTCAGTACTGGACCAATTTTTTTTATGTGCTGGTAATAGTTAGTTGACTCAATTTTGGTTGAAGTGTGACTGTTGCCAAAATAAAAGCCCTTTTTTCCCCCCTTTAAATTCTGTTTTTATGCACAAAGCAAATAACAACCGTGCGGTTCTCTCTATCTCTATAAAGAAGAAGGCAGAAAGTTGTTACCAGCAAAAATGTTTTATTTGACTCTCTGGTTATATGACCTATTTTTGGTTTATATTTATGCCGAATTGAGTGTCTCTTACAGTCTAGATTTTTGCACATGTTTCTCAAAGACACGATAAAGTGGTTTTCATACAACACAGTACGGCCAACAGAGAGAGAAAAAAAAGACAGGAGATTTGGAAGAGATGAAATAGAAACAAAGAAAAGTTTGAAAACTGCTGTTGTCACAATACTCTAGAGATGAAACTGTTTGGTTTTAAGACCTAAACAATCTGAGACTTTATGTGACAATTAGTTTCTTCAACAGGATCAATGCTTTCATATGAATAGGAAGCTTGTGTAACGTATATAAAAAGTACATTGTTTATTTGGGGACCGAGAGAACATCTCATTTCTCAAAGGGTAAAGTGGACAGCTGGCAAAATTTTCATGGATGGTCTTGAGAGACGATCCAACCCAATCCCATACCATGATGACATATACGACATCATCGATAGGGACATGGGAAGGTATGGTCTGCATATCAAGGAGTAGGTGTTCTAGTTGTTAACCACCCTAGATGGGATCTTACACAGGGGTGCCTCACATCCATCCTTCTTCACAGGGGTGGCATGTGTTATTCAAGGAGAGAGAACTGTGAAAAGACAGACTGTCAAGACTGTCTTTTTATGCAAGTTGCAGCAGCGATAGAAAAGCAAGACTTTAGGTTTTAAAGTTGTTCTTCGAGTAGATTTTGACCCCCCCCCAAAAAACGATTTTGACCAAAAAATAAAAAGAAATATAAAGGGATAATGTTGTATTTGAAAATCCCATAATGATGTGAAGGTTCATTATCTTGAGAGAGTCCGGGTGTTTATTTTTCATATTTTGGAGTAAAAGTCGAGATTTGTTAGTAATTTTCCAATTTGCCGTATAGATGTTATTTAAGACTCGAGTATCGAGATTCTAGGAGACGAAATGTCGCCAGTATGTTTTACTTGTTAGTAGTCACTTGGTGTGGAAAATCTAGGATTGTGACTTAGTTTTGATTAGTTGATCTAAAATTAGACTAAATTTTGAAAAATACCCTTGGTAGGATTGTTCGAAAGATTTTTTAACTCTTAGTTTTGACGATTCCTACTTGGAAATTGTGATATCTTTATTAATTTTTTGCTTAGGTGTAAAAATGAACACTGAAATTAATGGTTCAACAAGCAGAAATGGTGGGAAAGAAAATTGAGCTTATTCTGTGGATAAAAGGTTTTTCATGTAAACTATTCTCTTAGGGAAAAGAACTTGGCCTTTGTGTTATCCAGTCAATGAAATCAAGTCACTTGCTTCCATTGTTGCTCGCAATGCTGCTCACCTAATTCATATATCTCATTCTGTAAAGAATGTGTGTTATTGTTATGTTATGTGTGTTGACCTGGGTTATGTAGACAAATTGTTTTGCCACAATGTGGTTTTACCAGTGTTAATATATTTTGAAAATCAAAGGTAAGAAAAACATTTAATCAAAGTTAATTTAAAAAAATTTGAAATTAAAAGAAAATTAAAAGGAAAGAAACGAAAAATACCTACACAATAAGGGAGGGATCACATATTACCCCCCCCCCCCCTACCACTATTGTTCATAACCATAATTATGGCTCATTCAAGGTTTCTTCTTTCAAGGTTCCTTCTCCAAGGTTTCTTCTCCAAATTTTTGGAGTGGCTTATATGAGCATTTTAAAATTGCAAGAGATGCCATCGTAATTAACAAGATCAGTCGAGTTTCACTTTGATTGAGAACGTTTGTGCATTTGTTGTACAGAGGTGAAATGGTGTTTTTTGAAAGGAACTGGTTTTAAATGTGAAATTTCATTATTAAGTATAGCTTTCATTTTTGGTATTGAATTTAGTAAATTTTTTTTTGCTATTTGATAACTAAAATCCCACCAACAGTTCATGAGCATAAATGATACTCAAAAAAATAATTAAGCTTTTCATTTGCAAAAATTTGCATGAGAAAGGGATCTACCTGTAGGAGATGAGTTTTGTCGAAATGGAACATAGACAATTAAATTGCCTGTAAACGGAACTGAAGGTTTTCCTTTAATATCCTTAATTGCTTATATATGTTAGAACATCATGTGATGCTATAATAGTTATTATAATGTGACAACTATGAACAAACAAACTTTGTAAATACTCCGTCTAAACCAACATTGTCTTTTCTCTCTCCGAGAGGTCTACAAACAAACAATAGTTTACTGAAGTCAGTAGCATCCATTTACAACCTTGATCATCATCATTTGTAGGAAGTGTTCCTATCATCTTCTCTCGCCGTTCCATCCTTCCCTATGTTTGCCCCATCTGCGCCCGCCGCAACGAACACATAAAAAATATATTTCTGGCTATGACATCAGTACGGTCTGTAAATGACATCGGAGGATCTAATCCCCTCACAAACAAACGCTGTTTCTCGGTAACCTGATGGAAGAGAAATTACTGCCCGTCACGAAGTGCATTTGAAACAATTTCTCTGTGTTGGAAATCAAGCCCCTCAGCTCCTAGTAACCCTTTTACAAACAAAAGCTCAGGGCAAAGCAGTCAGAGATTCTCGGCAGGAAGTCAGCATGCAGTTAATTTGTGGAATGTAGTCTGGCCATGGGACACATTAAAACCTGTTACACAATTTGCTGAGTATTTGTTGTTGTGGAGGAGGAGGAGGAAAACAACCTTATTTCTTTACACATTTCTGACCCAAAATTAAAGTTTCCCTTAACATGGTTTGATCCGTATGGTGGGAGGTGAAAACAAGAAGCAAAAAAAAAACCCAGTAAAGTAAAGTTGTTTTGATTAATATTTTTTTTTCCCTGTTGAAATTTCCCCCTTGCCCAGATGTATTTTACTAGTATCTCATTTTATTCCGCCCAATGGGGTTTAACAGAGGGAGAGTTTGTGTTGGCTAGTATGTTTCTTCATTGACTCCAGTGTAGCAGGTAACACCCGGTTGGGACAACTTTTTCTATACTGTACTGTCATGTCCCGCTTCAGAGCACTGGTAGTGTCAGTACGAGCAGTATGAATATCATGTTTCTATAAGGTAAAGGTTAGGAACTGTTTGTACCCGTCAGTACGAGTGCTTTGAAGCATGATATGGGAGGACAGTTTAGAGAGGTATTAGCATTAGGGAATTGTCCCAACTGGCTGTAGGTTAAGTCCAATATTTTGCATTTTCTCAGTTGAGATGTATCAGAGAGAAAGACACACTATGATTAGGAAAGTTTTTCTATTTAAATTTTAGATTTCATAGTAAGCAAAGTTAGGTTGAGGATCTATGGTTGGAAATTGCACAAAAGTGTTTTCCAATTCAAAATGTATTTCAAAGTATTTAAAATGTTATCCTCAACCAGCCTGTTAGAAAAAAATATAAGTGGCCCTAGTTTCCAGTGACATAAAAGCAGTGTCTCAATACATACATATACATACATACAAATCAGTTTTTTACTAGTTTAAAGTATGAATTCCTTTGCCTATCTCCACTCCACTCCCTCTGATCCCCATTTCCACCCTCACCCTCTGCCATCCCTACCCCCAACTCCCCCCATCTCTCTCCCCTTCCCCATTTACTAAGCATTAAAATATGAGTTACTCCAGAAAGGAAAATAAAATACTTTGAGGTTTGAACATATGTTAATTGAAAAGTAATTGCAATTTTCCATCACTGGATATCTCCAATTTTATCATTGTCATGGAAACCTTTACGTGCAGCTGTTCTGTAAATTCATATCCAAATATGCTTATTTTGCTGAGAGCATGTTTTTGCACAGCTAGTTCAATTGATGACATAATTATCTCCACATTGCCATTTGTCTTGATAATAATATATGCATTGGTGATATAACGAGGAAGTGCCTGGTTTATGACATCATTAAAATTGAAAATAGAATAAGATATTGATATATTGCTTATTCCCATATACAAAAACTAATAAAAACTATCCAGGGAGGTTATCTTTATTTTGATCAATAACAATTCTTTTGTTGAAAAATACTTGGTAGGTTTGGTGGTAAAATTGGCTACAATCAGACAAAAACTTCGAGCCAGCAACCCATCCCCCCAAAAATATGGAAAACTTGAATATTATTCTTAGACAGACAAAGAAGGCAGGCATATACATTTTAGCCAGTGATGGACTTTCGTCATGAACTTACATGTACTAAATCATGACCGTACATAACTACATCATATCCTTACATAACTTCATCATGACCTTACATACTTACATCATGAACTAACATCATGACCTTACATAGCTAAATCATGACCGTACATAACTACATCATGACCTTACATAACTACATTATGACCTTACATGCTTACATCATGACCTTACATACTTACATCATGACCTTACATAGCTAAATCATGCACTGACATAACTACATCGTCATATCTATACTTATGTAATGAGTTTGAAGTACACTTTAATCATGTTGTACTAACAATATGACATCAGAAACATACTGATGCATAACATTATATGCTTATTCAATGGCACCATCAACTCATTGACAAAATCAGTATGGATAACTAACATCATGACAGTCATCAACATAACATACATATAAGATATATATATATATATATAGAGTAGGTTGGGGTCTATCTTGGCGCAGAGTGCTCTATGTCCATTGGACAGAGCGTAATATATGTTGATACTAGATGAGACTAGTGGAACACTAGTAGTTGTTACTCGGAGTTTCACGCGTTATAGCGATCTTCAGACAACTCAATGTTGTCTGAAGATCGCTATAACGCGTGAAACTCCGAGTAACAACTACTAGTGTTCCACTAGTCTCATCTAGTATCAACATATATATATATATATATATATATATATATATATATATATATATATATATATATATATATATATATATATATATACACCATTGCATCACTGAAGTGTATTTCACTTGATCACAATTAAGTATCTCTTAAGGGATATGTTTACATCATGCAAGTGTTTATTTATATCCAGCACACATTTGGTATATTACGTCGGTGTGTATTTACATCATCACGTTTCTCGATGTGTTTGCCGCAGGGTAGATTACAGCCATTAATTCGCCTTACTAGATGGGAACAGATTGAGATACAAAAACATGATAAAAGGACGAAATCAAATGCTTTTAATGATGTTGATAAGAATGAGCACAAGGATTTCACGCTGCTGCACATGTGCTTTATCATCAGCATGACAAAAACAAAATTCTTGCTTTGTGGCGTTGACAACGACAATTGCAACAACGACAACGACAACATTGTTGTTGTATGATGTTTAATCGGAAGCATATCATTGATCTAATTAGGGTTTCTGAACATTAAATAGAACTGATTTTACATTCATTAAATCAATTAGTTGATTCATTAAATATTTTTTCAGTGTCATTAGCATGAAAATTATTGGGAAGTTTGCTTTTTTAATTGTTAATTTTTTTTAATATTTTTTTTTAGCAGTATCAACTAGAAGCATGACAGAATGATAACACTTTAAAAATTATTGACCTATGACCTAGATTGAAATACTCTGGTTTTCCCTGTGTGATATGTTCACATTAATGGTCTTTGTCATCAGTAATGATAATATAGTCAAAGACATCATAAAGAGGCCAGTTCTGAATTTTTTCATAGATCTTTTGGTCAGTGTCAAAACAGATGTTTTAAAAATGGCTTGCATATTTCTTACCACTTGAATAGTATATGTATGTAGATATTTTAGAATATCCTGTTTATGTCTCCCACTCTGTTATATAACATGTTTTGTTAAATGTTTTAATATACTTCTCACTGACATTAAAATCGGTTGTAATTGTCTTAATTGTTTCCCTTTACCGATTTGACCTGTTTCCTTCAAGTTCTCCTTTGCTGCAAAGTGATAACATACCAACTTGAAATGATCTTCTTGCTACATAGTGGGAGTTGGGGAGGGTGGGGGGGGGCTGGGATGTAGGGGAGACATGTAGGAATGGTTTGGGCAGTGTTTTATGCAGTTTGGAAATGGGCAAGGTTGAGAAAAGTATTAAAAAATACTTTTTTCTGGTCGAAGGTAAATCCTTAATTTATCATTTCTTATCGTCATAACTTCATATTAAAGGTTTCGTTGTCGACAAAGACAAGTCTGGTAATTTCTTTGATGTAAAGGGCCATTCAGGACGATCCTCTTTGATCAGTGACTGATAAGTCGTACCTCTGATCTACCCTTTTAAAGACATTAAGAAAGAGAGCTAGTATATGAAAATGTAACATGTTCTGGCACCCCTTGTTGCCCCATCTGCCCCCCCCTCCCTCCCCCGTCACCTCCCATATCCTCACCTGCCCGTTTCATTGAACAGAGTGAAGCATGTGAAGAAAATTTTGAAGAATCCAATTTCTTATCTCCTCATATATGTATATATATGTTTCAATCCATCTCCAAGTTAAAAAATAAAATTGACAGCAAAGGTTGAAGAGATCGCATGAAATGTTTTAACCGATTCCCATGATCAAATTATCCATCCATCCTTTACTTTTCTTGTTATCGACATAATCATTCATTTGCTTTCCTCCCCAGAAAACACGGCCAAGAAGTTGGAGACTTACCTGGGTTTAATCGAAGAGATCCGCGGTGCGCTCGTTATCATCCGGGCGTTCTCTCTCATCACACTGTCGTTTCTGAAGAACCTTCGGGTGATCGGTGGCGTGAAGGATTTGGAAAGGGGGTAAGTCGTGAAGATCATTTATTGTATCTTATTTGCTTTGGTATGTCTACCCACGGAGAACTAAGTCCGTTGTCCGTCGTCTTCGACCACAAAAAGTTATCCGTCTCATACCCCCCCCCCCCGAGTCACTGAATCGAAAGAAGAGGTTGATATTAACACTAGCTCGTTGGCTGTCTTGTGATGTTGGTTGTTCCACATTACTTGCAATAGACAAGCCTGGCAGATTTTGAAAATGACCTTAAATTCCTGCAACTTATTCTCTCCCTACCTTTCTCTATAGAGCTTAACTAAATGTAAGTGTTAGCTTTTCTTTATTTCCCTTTTTTTTTATTTTTCCATCTCTTTTATTGACTCATTTGACATTTATACAAATAGACATGATAATTTTGTGGGTTCTTTAGTATTACAATACAACTCAATCATTGCCTAACTTTTTATGATTTTCTTATATTTAGTTTTAATAGAACATAACAATATCAATATATACAGTGCAACCGCAGAGACAAAATGTACAATAATACTATTCAAATATAACGATCCTACTTGCACAACGCTGAGAAGCAAACATTACGAAGAAGAAATACTAAACAGGAAACCAAACAAGCAATTTATTTCCTCTTACTCTTGAGTGATAATGTTTCCCGAAAAATTTCTGTCTTACAAAGAAAAAGGGATGTCCTCTGGAGAAGAATCTTCATCATCTCAAGTTAATGCCGTCAGATATCGGCCGCTGATAAGCAGCGAAGTCTCTCGATTTCCTTGAAACATCCTGTCGACTGAAGTGTTTTTGCACAAAATTCCACTTTCAGTCTGTAATTTGCTCTGGTATTGACTTGCTTTTTCCTGCTTCAAGAGCTGTGAAGAATTTGTTCCCCCCCCCCCCCCTCGTCCTCAAGCACTGTGCCAAAAGTTGTTGATACTACGAACAGGAAGCACTTAAGGTGTTTTACACATTTTTGCATAACAATTTTAAGGTTCATTAATTTGTGTTTTCAAGTCATAACATATGGAGTATAAATAGAAGCACTTTGAGAAAGAACAAAGACTTATCATTATCTCTTTGACACTTTTGGCCGATTTGTGAAAGATTCTCTGCTATAGAATGCCATTAATGATCCCCATAGCCCTTGAAAATCAATGGAATATTGTATAATGTACAAGTGAAAGGAAACTTGTAAAAGCCAAGTATTAAAAGACAAAGTATAAAAATTGTAGCTTTTTTTTTTTAATAAATAATAAATACGTCATTTATATAGCGCTAAATCACCTTTTTACTTGTAAACTTATTAACTAGTAAAAAATAAAAAACTGCCATGTATCTTACCAATTGCAGCCTATTTGTGAATGGTTGGCCAGCCATACAATACCTTAGAAAAGTGATACCATTTATATCGTGACCTAAAGAAACCAAAACCGATGACAGAGTACGTTTGTCCTGAGGTCTCATGACCCGTGGATTGGGTACAAAATTACTGCAGCACTGGGATATCAATCCTGTGTCCACCTGTGCCTTTAGTTGTACTTTCGAGCAGCAGACTCCTTCATCCATTACCAGTTTTTCATCACCATTTTGACTATATCTGTGTTTTTCCCTTCTTTCTTTTTTTAATATCAGACTTTACTCTGTTTACGTTCTGGATAATCGAAACCTGCAGGATCTGTTTGTAACGCCGCACCAGAATTTTTCTATAACCAGAGGGAAGGTTTTCTTCCACTTTAACCCCAAACTCTGCTATCACAAAATACAAGAGTTTGCTGCAACGGGAGGCCTCTCTGCAAACCTCTCAACCGGTGATGTGTCGCGAAACACCAACGGAGATTTTGTTGCATGTAAGTTTTGAGAAAAGAGTTAACTAGTACTATTTATCTTTGTTTATGATTTCTGGAACGTTCCAACTATGTGCACGCTTCTGCGTTAGTTGGTTCATTAGTGGAGACCTAAATACACCATCGTCATGGTAACTTAAGCTGGCTGGATGCTGCCGTTACGTTATACCCTATTCGTTATACCATTTTATTCTACCATCATAACATAGAAACTTGTGGATAGTGCCCCTAAGACTACCACCCCTCATAGTTTTTCAGTTTTCAGTCGGAAAAACTTGAAATATCGCAGTCGGTGGTAGTGTGCAGTGGTGCGTGACTAAAATTGCGCAGTTTATACAGATACAACCTAAGAACTCACTAGGACATAATTTTGCATGTGACCTAAGCAAACACCTGTCGTTAGCACAGTGCAGTCACTGCATCATGAGTGTGGCTTAGTGTGCAGGGTCAGTTGTATGATTATGGCCCTCGAAGACTACCGATAACTAGGTGACTACGGTCGGGGTCAAGTGAGGTCGCATTCGGTCAGGGCAGTTTAGCGGCGACCAGTCTTGAAATGTTTTATAATTTTGATGGTGTTGACGACCTCTTCTTCAATGTTCTTTGTTTAACTCTGCTCTGGTTTACAGGTAGTGCATTGAAAATCAACTTAACCTTGAAAGCTGTAGGGTCCATTATACTTGTTACCTGGCAAGAAGACAAAGTGGGAGCAATAGCAGACCGGCGCAGTATACTAGGTTTTGTAGTGTCTTGGCGAGTTGCGTAAGTATCCTATTGCCTTGCTAGGATTACAGTTGGGAGGGGAGGGGAGGAGAGGGGAGGGGAGGGGAGGGGAGGAGAGTTGGCAGCTGTAGTATCCATTGTGCTTGTTACCTGGCAAGAAGACAAAGTGAGAGCCATAGTAGATTGTCGCAGTATATTTGGTTTTGTAGTGTCTTGGCGAATTGCTTAAAGGCATTGAAGACTCTCCCCAAACCTAGTGCCGCCCTATAAAAAAAGTTAACTTTCTGTTGCTTTGCAAGTGAGGTTTTCTTCTTGTCACTTCAAAATGTAGACAGTAATGAAACGTGATACCTTGTTAGGAGAGGAGAGGAGAGGAGAGGAGAAGGAAGGGGAGGAAAGGGGAGGAGAGGAGAGGAGAGTTGCATTGGGATGCATGGGGAGGGGAGGTGAAGACAAAAACAGCAGGAAATAAATCATCAAGTGACTCAGCAGACAGGCCTTTAAGTCTGTTGAATTTTTTGGAGGAGAGATTAAATTGAGCTGCACATGTCTACTACTATGTTGTGACAATTGAAGTTCTAAGACCTGAAAAAGATGCAAGTTATGTAATTGGCTGCAGTCGTCTTATACGGTGTTGCTGAGGACCAAACAAACAAAATATAGCAGCATATATAGAACCTACTCTTACTTTGTCTGTGGTTTTCAGAGGATTAGATAAGTTAAGTTATCGTAAAAGGGACTGTATTGATGGGGTCTTTAAGATAAATGTATGGAATGCCAAGTGGTTCACCAGATTTGAATAATGCTCTGAGAGATATGTCGATAATGTGAACTGATAAGTAACTCCTTAAAGTCAACATATAAGTTGCATATATGTACATAGTAACATGCAATACGTACCATGTACATGTTTGGAACATGTCCTACCTTTCGGAAGTTTGTTGTATTTGGTGAACCTTTTTGTGATCTCCCCCCCCCCCCCAAATAAAAAAGAGAAAAAAAAGCTCTTCAAGTACAGTGTTAATGAATTTTTGTGTTTGAATTCCAACCCTTAATGAACACCAAATGCATATTAACATTAGCCACACACATCATTTTGCTTTTTACAACTACCATTCAAAACGTTGACAAGTTGCTAAGAACGTGGAAGTATATCTTACAGTAGCTTTCATTTGAAAATGTGATTTACAAAACATTTGCTGCATTGATTGCTCCTTCAGGGACAAGAATGTGACCCAGTTTGATGGAGAAGAGAGTTGTGGTGGCTCCCTCTGGGATTCTACGTACACGGAACCAACCGAGTATCAGTTGTTGTTGCCGGGTTTGAACGCTGCTACGAGATATGCCATGTACGTGCGCTCGTACATGATATCTGGAACGGAAAACGGTGTTAAAAGCGACATCAAGTACATTGTTACTCCAGAGAGAGGTAAGATTATATCACGTATTTCGTAATCATCAAGCTGATGTAATTTAACAAGGTGGATTGGTCCTCAACCAGTGAGGTAGCTTGTACTTCCACCCTGTGTGGGTTGGTCCTCTTGTTATAGCATTTTACCTCATCCTGGTCGGTGGGTCCTCTTGTGGTAGCTTGTACCTCAACCTGGTGGCTGGATCCTGTTAATGTAGCTTGTACCTCAACCTGGTGGCTGGGACCTGTTGACGTAGCTTGTACCTCAGCCTGGTGGCTGGGACCTGTTGACGTAGCTTGTACCTCAGCCTGGTGGCTGGGACCTGTTGATATAGCTTGTACCTCAACCTTGTGGCTGGGACCTGTTGATGTAGCTTGTACCTCAACCTGGTGGCTGGGACCTGTTGATGTAGCTTGTACCTCAACCTGGTGGCTGGGACCTGTTGATGTAGCTTGTACCTCAACCTTGTGGCTGGGACCTGTTGATGTAGCTTGTACCTCAACCTGGTGGCTGGGACCTGTTGATATAGCTTGTACCTCAACCTGGTGGCTGGGACCTGTTGATGTAGCTTGTACCTCAACCTGGTGGCTGGGACCTGTTGATATAGCTTGTACCTCAACCTTGTGGCTGGGACCTGTTGATATAGCTTGTACCTCAACCTGGTGGCTGGGACCTGTTGATGTAGCTTGTACCTCAACCTGGTAACTGGGACCTGTTGATATAGCTTGTACCTCAACCTTGTGGCTGGGACCTGTTGATGTAGCTTGTACCTCAACCTGGTGGCTGGGACCTGTTGATATAGCTTGTACCTCAACCTTGTGGCTGGGACCTGTTGATGTAGCTTGTACCTCAACCCGGTGGCTGGGACCTGTTGATGTAGCTTGTACCTCAACCCGGTGGCTGGGACCTGTTGATGTAGCTTGTACCTCAACCTGGTGGCTGGGACCTGTTGATGTAGCTTGTACCTCAACCTTGTGGCTGGGACCTGTTGATGTAGCTTGTACCTCAACCTGGTGGCTGGGACCTGTTAATGTAGCTTGTACCTCAACCTGGTGGCTGGGACCTGTTGATGTAGTTTGTACCTCAACCCGGTGGCTGGGTCCTGTTACTGTAGCTTTTGCCAAAACAAAACACTTTGATAGCTGCTGTTTATAAGACCTTTTGTTAATAATACCTGTTAATAAGACCTGTTAATAAAACCTGTTAATTAGACCTGTTATTGATGATGTTCTATTTTTCCCTCTGTTTTTGCTTAGCTCCATCTGCCCCTACCAGCTTGCTAATCCAGGCTGTCAGTTCCTCAAAACTGAGGGTGATGTGGGGCCCTCCAGATGAACCAAACGGCAACGTAACAAGGTACAAGCTGAAGTGGACCAAGCAAGTGGACGCTTCGTACGGCAGCGTGGACTTTTGCATAGGCAGTGAGTATCAGGTTGTCAATGTATTTGACAAATGGAAAATCTCACATTTTTAATAATTTATATTAGTAAATGAATAATCCAAAAATAATCTTAGACAATGGTTACTCAGAGGTCAGTCAGTGGTTCGAATCCTGGTCTAGCAATCAATGTCTTAGCTATTTTCCATTTTATAATTTATACAGGTTTAAGACTTTCAGTGGGTTAATTAGTTAGTTTGTTTAGTAAGTTGTAAAAAAGTGAAGTAAGTAAAAATTTATTTCTCCAAGAAGGAAATTCATATACTCGTACGTACAGCAGTTTATCAGAAATATAAAAAAATATAGAAATATGTGTATATACAAATAATATCAAAGAAAAAAAAAATCACCTCCATATGATACATGTACAGGCAAAGTCGTTTTAAACTTATTTAATCTTACTGAGGTCAAGTTTTAAATAATATTCATTTTCCATGAAGTTTTACAATTTTTCGTTGTTGTTGTTGCGATAAAGGGCTGCCAAGTTGAAGATTTGGTCACAATGTTTTCTGAGTGTTTTTCCTTCTTAATACTAGGAAGTTTGTCAATTTTCTTTGTTAGAAATTCCAAATTCCAATCCGAGAGAAGACACGACCACTGAGAGAACCGACATCATCGAGGAATGGGACGGCGATTGTAACTGCAGCTGCGAGGGAGGAAAAGATTTGAAAGATGCAGATGAAGTCCGAAATCAGATAACCTTCGAAAATGCACTGCACAATATCATATTTATCAAGAGGTAGGGGAAAACAATTCGTGACTGTTTTTTATTCATGGTTTTATTCAAATGTTAAAAGACTTTGTTTTGCAGAATGCAGTGATGGTCCCACTACATTAATCAATAACATTTTCATGCATGCTAATAACTCTTGTTGGGGTTTGTTCTACTAACAAAAAATATATTCTGGAATTTGTTAAACAAAACCCTTAAAAAGGTTTCTACTTAAGAGAAAAGCGCAGGGGCAAAAAGTAAGAAACCAACAGGAATATAATAATAATATGCATATATGCAATTACACATACATACATACAAACTCTCAAAAACATTCCATATGGATGTTATGTTTAATTTAGAAAGGGTTCTCCTTCTCGTATTCGCAACCAAATCTTTCCCTCTTTCCGGATGGTCAACCTCATGGTCAACCCCATGGTAGAGAGGACCCATGTAGTTTGTCAGAGACTCACTATTTTTGACAATTTTAATCAAACTTTTTTTTTCTCTGCTGTACCAAAATTTGACAATCAAGTAAGTGATCTTGAACCTTGAAAAGAAAGACTTGGATGTTATTCTTTATAATTTTAATATCCTGTGAGATGTTTTTCTTTAACTTGTCAGAGTTTTTTTTGGGGGGGGGGGGGTAGCTAGACACATCTCTGTGCTTCTAGGAATGCTGTATTTATTTTTTTCATTTTGCTACTATATGTCTCAACAAAAAAATTTTGAATTTTTTTTTTGGTCGTTATTATTCTCAATTATTTGAGTTTTCATCTTTATCAAACCTAAAAACATGTAAAGAACAGAGAGAAAACAAATTGTCTGTTATGTATATGAAATGTAACAGGGTCATATAAAGCTTATTAAAATCAAGAAAGACATGAAAAAATAAAAAAAACAGAAACATAGAAAATTAGAATAGAAGAAAAGAAAAGGGCCATCTAATCTTGGCCTTTTTTTTGGGTATTTTTTTAATAATGGTTATTTACCCAAATTCCATTCTAATGATGCTGCTGCTGCTGACACCTCTAACCCCTCTCACTTACCCATTGTTTGATAACACAGCTATTACTTGGACGACATACTGATGAGGTAGGTATATGTGTCATCGAAGGGCTGGCTGGCTGGTCATTAATATTGCACATTCGCCGCCCTTTTTTTGCTGTTTGGCTTCACATGTTTCCAGACTGCATCCACACAAACATTTAGCTTCTCATGATTTTTCTCTCGTTATTTTTTTTCTTGTGTCAGCTATCTTTATTTATCCTCTTCCGAGTCGATGTTTATCCGGTTCTGTGTGTAGACGGAAGTGGTCAGTGTCGGAAATGTGTCGGGATGAGAATTGAAAGGGGTCATATCTTTGCGGGAATGATAGGTAGAGGGTATATTATTGTTGTTAAAAACATCCAGAGAAAGGAACCAATGCATGCAACATATGAAATTTCTCATATTTAAAACTTGCAACATTCGAACTGAATGTATTTTCCGTACGGCCTGTAAACAAACTGAATTTCAAATTTCTGTTATTGAAAATTTTAATATGATTATCGAGTATATTGTCGATGGTTCAAACAGTTGTCAAGTGGAAGATCATAAAAGTTAATGAATCGGAGACTGACTCATTCGGAAATAAACGTTTCAAGTCGGTAGAATTCCATCTTGCCTTAACATAAAAGTGTAAGGTACTTACACTCATAAAACACCCTACCGGTGGTAGGATGTTATGGGCTGACTACCCCAGTTCCCCATGTGACCCATTATGAACGTAAAGGGTAATAAATAATGGCAAGTCCCTGAAATCGGTGGCACCAAGCCCACTGCAGCGATCTTTTGTTTGGTATTTCAGTGACACATGAAATACATTTCATATGATCTTCTTTTATATGTTTTATGTGTGGAAGTTTATTTTGTGATTTTTGTCATCTTAACATTTTTTGTGTGTGTGTTATTGTCCCTTCCTTTTAACTAGATAATTTTTGTAGCGATTGTTGACGGTTGAATAGTCTGATCTGTTTTGTCATTAATTGTTCTGGATTCTGCATTGACAACGGATGTTATCACGATGTTTTAAATCTAATTTTAAGGAATCATGATTGCTCGAATATTAAATTAATTCGAATAGACAGGGACGCCTGCAAGTGAAAAGGTCCAGGGGGGGGAGGCGAAAATATCGAAGATATGTGTAGTGGGCAGAATCTTGAGTAGCCCCTTGTTTTGTGCAGCCTCTAGATCACCATTATTAAACAGCTCGGTCAAACATCATACAAAATCCATAATTTCATGTAGAAGCTGTGCAGGTCGCGCCAGGCAACGACGACAGAACTTTCATTAACTCGAGCGTCATGTACACCAGACCGTGTGACTCATCCAGTTGAAATGTCGGTTAAATAGTGGGTCGCTCGCAAAACCTGGTTTAAACCGTCATTGCCCGATCCAAACAATTGTCATGGAGACGTGGGTACATCGCTCCCTCATTTACAGTTACATTGTTATTCAAAGCAGAAAGAAAACATTTCATTTCTAGTGGTCTGAGACTCATCATCATTCGCTCATTTCTGAGTAACTGGTCATGTCCACACTGTCGTCTTTAGGCAAAAGAATTTGATTAAAAGTATGCGGCTAATACTGCCCGAGAGGGTGATGGAATGAATTGTTTAGAGAGGTATCTAATTGATGTGATTGATTGTGCTTTAAGTTAACGCAATCTCTCTGCACCACATACGAGAAAAGGGGACCTATCTACTTTAGTCTGATGTAATCTCTCCGCACCACATACAACAAATGGGGGACCTTTGTACCCTAGGCAGCGAACGTGCCGATTGCAATAAATAGCAAGTGCCCTCGTAACTCACGTAATTGGTACGTCCCAATCAGAAGTTACACAGACACTTTCCACTCCAAGCAACGTGTGATTTGGTTCATCATTCCAGGCAAATTTCAAATCAGGTCATCTGGTCGTCCGAGACCACCAAATATCTTTGTTTTGTTTTGGACTGTTACTAATAATAGTTTTAAAACTAAACCTCTTTCTACATGCTTGAGATTTTAACTGTCGGTTCGTTTGAGTCGTCACTTTTGTGGGGATGGTGTTCAGTGAACAACCGACAAATACTTTACAATGCAAACCAATATGTGTTATAAAACTATTTTGTCTGTTAGGTCTGTCGTCCTTCATGATAATTTCCAAATTTTAAGAGCTATTTACCAAATGTTGTTGGCTCTTGCGAGCTTGGAAAACATGGTTTTTCTTTATTGACCCTTTGACCCCCTCCCCCACCCCCATTCTCCCTCCTACATTAACATATATTTGTCCTACCTCCCATCCCCACCCCTGTCCCCTCCATCCTCCATCTTTTCCCGGTCCCCATTACTATCCAGTCAAGTTATTTACAGTATTTTGTGGTTTGTCCCACATTGTATACAGTGAGACTGAATATGAGAATGGGGTGCATGTACGATACCCTTTATATCATACTGAATAATGTTACTAGTGTTAGAATGCACTTCCTGTGTGGTGTTCACACCATGTACTTTGTATATCTGAGAATGTTGTACGTTATGTGTCTTTTATGATAACTTTCTTTTAACTTTTTCTGACAAGTGAGGATTCTATCAGACTCTGTTGTAGTTGTTGTTATGTATATTCATTCTCTCTCTTACATTTGCTTCAAAAATTTGACCTGTTTTTATTTTATTTTTTTCCGTTTCATTTTGTGATAAGTATTAGAACTTTGTGGAAAGTTCATACATGTTTTGGTCTGTTCCGGAAAAAAAAAAAGAGAATAAAAAATTAATAATATTTTGAAGTTATTATCATAAAATTGAGCATTGTATCTTTAGAACAAAGGTAAGTTGGTAACTGTCCTGATATGAAACAAAGGGAAAACAAAAGAGATGCTATTGTAAATATATGGATAAATATAAATAATGTGACATAAATGTGTTATGTAAAGAGGAAAACAATTGTGGATGTTGCATTTGATGCTATATAAAATTAGGCAAATAATCTCACTTGAAATGAAAAACAAATTTATAGGTAATATGTGATGTCACAAACAAAATGGTCATAAAGCCAATGAGATAAATATATCTTTTACTGTAAGAGATATCTGATGATTTAAAATAGTACCTTTCCCTCTTACACTTTTTACATTTTCATCAAAGTATTTTTACAAATTTTATTTTTCAAACCATTTGTATCATCAGTCATTTCTTGGTATTCATGGGTATCAGCAAACATTTCCAAATTTTAATAAATAAAGTATATTACATTTGCAACATAAATCTTCAGCTTATGTAAATTTGATATTCACTCCTTTTTGTGTTGTTCAGATTATGATACTTATTTTTTTTACTTCATGTCAGTTCTTACTGTGGTGTGCTGTTTTGCCTCAAGAGGAAATGGTTTCATAGTTTAACAATTATGACACGTTTATTTAATGCTACAGTAAATAGGAATTATTAGTAATATAACAAACATTTATTCAAAAGAAAGAGAAAACACAATCTTGTCACTATATCAGATTCCTGAAAAAAAGGGCTATAACAGTTTGCTCTAGAAATTGTTACCATCTCATCATGTTTTTTCACATATTCCATGCTCCTCCAAACCATTGAATAAATCAAGATGAAAGCATTTCAGAAAGAGTAGTACACATTTGCATACATTTATACCGTGACTGTGAACTTAGCCCGTAGAAGATAAACTGAAAACCCCACAGACAGGCCCACACCTTATAGGTACCTTCCAAGGTGACTAAAATTGTGATTTGTTGGGTTGTGTGTCGTTGCCATGGCTCAATTTCTACAATTTTTTGTGTCCGGGGTGACCAACTCAGACCTGGTCGTGTGTCTACTGATTGGCATTTCATTGCAGGTTGGAGGGAGGACAGCTTTTGGGCTTGTGATACAGTCCATGGGAATATCATTGACTGTTGAAAATACAAGTGGTTGTCGTTGATTGGGAAGTTTGCATGAGGGGGGAGAAGTGGGTGGGTGGGGGGTGGGGGGTGGTGGGTGGGAAGGGATGCATAGGGAGTGGACCATGAGGGAACAGAGATGGATCTCTCGTTACCTCATTGCCATACCTTTATATATAATGATATTATTTGTCTTGCTTCTCTGTGTGTACTCTTTCTTCTATACCTCTTTCCATTATTCCTACAATCAATGTCACCTATGCTGTCGTCCCTATCACTACGTATGGTACACTCTATCTTGTTTATACTAGCCTCATGTGCTACCTTTATAGTGCTTGAAACATTTGCAGAGTATGTCAGAGTAGTAGACAATTTGACTACCGTTAATTATTAATTGGATCCCTTGGTTCGTAAGTTGTAAAAAATAACTCCTCATTTTCGTTTCCTCCTAGGCCACAACGTTCGAAGCGTGAGGTGGACTCGACGCAGAGCCCAGTCGGAAATGTTGTCATCGATGATAAATCCTCCTCTCCGAACACGACGGCGCCATCTCAGACGGACGGCAACGGGACGACCGCGGCCGCCAACGTGTCCGACCCTCGACCAGTCGTAAACGAGGCGGAGGTCATCATGAACGATGAGTTCATGATTGTAGACCTCGGTCACTTTGAACAGATTATGGTGGAAGTCGTTGCCTGCAACTTGGAAGGCTGTAGCGAGCAGAGTACGGTGGTTTTTGGGAGAACCTTACCGAAAGGTGAGTCTTACCGTTGCACCTTTCGATTGTGCCGTATCTGTGAAAAAAGTGGTGGGGGGAAAAAATAAAATAAAAAGGGTTGTGTAGAGTTTGTATTATGAACTGGGGAGAGAACAATGCTTTAATGGTTCCTGCTGTGAACACTGAAATTTTATCATAGACTTGAGGTTTTCAGGCCTCTCATTGGCTCATTAAAATACATCTTTTCATATGTCAACCTTTGCGATATGCAGAGTTTTCTAGCAAAATATCTCTTTCTGGCAAATGTTGTCCGACTTGGCCGTGGTATTATTATTATTGCATGGCTCCAAATCCTAATGCCTGAAGTCCCGTAGGATGGATGAAAATGTGTTCCCGATATTTGAGTTACATTATTGTACCAAGCTCAATATCCATTTTCAGTGGGACAGCCACAAGGTGTGTACTGTACATAGGAAGGGGGGGGGGCAAGGAACCCTTCAGCATTTCTGACCCTTATCTACACAGTGCTGATAAACTCTTCAAACCCCCCTTCCACCCCCTCCTCCAGCTTTTTCCTGCCCTTCCAATGTTAGTTTTCTTTTATACACATGGTTAGCCAGTTCATCCAAGAATAAAATAGCGATCGTTTCTACAACGAAAAAAGGGAGAAGGGTTTTGCAGCTTTTTTAGTTAATATGAAAGAAGTAAACCATCGTTTTACCTCGTTATTAAACCTCTTTTTGCTCACAGAAAACGCTGATGATATAGTGTCAGGTATTGCGTTGAACATCACCGATCAAAAGATCAAAGAGCACGTCATACTGGCCCGTTGGGAGCCACCCCCGCATTCAAATGGTGTTGTCCTGAAATACGAAGTAGAAGTCGTCGAGGAAGTGAAACCAAAGACTGTTGAGACTGTTACCTTGGCAACTGCATCTCCTGAAGCGGGCATTAACAGTACATCACAGGAGCAGGTATGTGTTTAGTCATTCCCTTAATTTTTTTTTGTTGCAAATTTTTCTGAAGATTAAGTTGAAAGGTTTTGTAGAAAGTTTTTGCAGTCGATGCACACATACAAGGAAAAAAAAAAGGGAAACCGTTTGAAAGGATGAGTGTCAATACAAAATTCCTTTTGACATTGTAGAGACCATTTCAGCAATCAATATCAGTCCAGGTTCATTTTTGGCTATTTGAGAAAATTGGCCGCAACTTTCAAGGATTCATTGATTGCAGTGGCTCAACCACCTATTCAATCCTCATGTTCTTTTGAGTTGCAAGTGAGCCAAATGTTTGAAAGGAAAAACAACAGTGAATTGTGTGTTCTTCTAATACCCTGTTGCATACTGAAAATGAAATAAAATCTCAGTAATTTTCGTTTTAAAGTATGTATCTCCCTCCCTCCGTGATCAGTCAAATTGATTGATTCTATTCTCGTTTCTGTGTTCAGTCTGACAGATTCAAGGAGGTCTACTGCATCTCGGCGTTTGCTTTCACCGAAGCTGGTGGCTTCACATTCACGTTGAGGAACAGCGGTAACTTCTCTGTACGGGTCCGAGCTGTTACCCTGGCCGGAAACGGAAACTGGACACGGTCGGAACCACTGAATGTTCCAAGTATCGACGGTAAGGAAGACTCAAAAAGCAGTTTGCAAGAGCTGTTTGAAATAATCAAGTCCCCCCCCAACCATCCAACCATCAAACCACCCAACTGTCTTTGCAAAATACAAAACCTGTTAACAAGAATTAAGTTGTTTTCCATTCACATATACCTAGATGTACCTAGATGTTTCAATACTAGCCTTCCAACACCTCTCATCCCACCCCACCCCACCCCATCTCCATCCCATCCCCATCCCCTAAATTCAGTAAACTGGACATTACTTCTGTCAGGTATTATGTCAGTATTCTATGTATCTTCAACATATCACCTCAAAATGTACGCAACATAAGTTTGGATTTTTTTGGTAACGTTGAAAACTTTAACTTCACTCAAGAATATATTCTTCGTTTTCACCTTTTTGCTTGTAATCGAAGATGGTCAATATACCGCAAGCAAATATTATTTCTTATGCCAGAAAATGAAAAGGGAAGAATTTTTTTCCCCCTAGCCCAACAAAACCCTTCACTTAAAGTTTACATTGTGATGAAGTCATCAGTCTAAGGTACTCCGATCTCCGATTTGACGTTTTTTTTTTTTTGTATCTCTTGTTTTTCCTTCAGAAGTGCTACCCCCAAAGGCGCCAATTGTTCAGCAGATACCCTGGATCGTAGGAGCCCTGGCCTTCATCATCCTCGGGATCTGCCTGATGCTATTCTTCCGTTATCAGTGAGTATTCGGAATTCCCAGGGAGTGGGCGTTGGGGAAGGGGGGGGGTAAATATAGATGCTGTCTGATATGATACTTTGATAAGGATAAACTTAAAGATGATATTCTTGGAATTCTGTGGAGTGGGGAGTTGGGGGGGTGGGGGGACATCTCCCCTAACTACGCCTTCCATTGCGTGTTGTAGTACATGACTCCTTAGAGAGTGAGAGGGGTTGGCAGATATCTTGAGACAAACGTCACATCTTCCCGTTCTTCCAGGTACCGCAAAGATCAGACTCCAGATGTTGTGCTCTATGCATCTGCCAATCCCGAGTACTTCAGTACCAACGACAGTGAGTCACTCCTCATCTTATTCAGTATTTTCTAGGCCCTAACTTACCACCCAGTATAGTATCGTCCATGTCGGTCGAAACTACTTCGTACATTTCAGCACTCAAGCATTGTCTAAGATGTCACTATGTTATGGTTTGAAAAGCCAACATTTCTTGAGATGGTGAAGCTATCCATCCATAAAATACTTTGTGGAACTTAATGGCACAAAAAAAGAAAAAGAAAAAGGGTTTTGTGAAAATCCTTACCATTGATTGTATTATCAAAATAGAACAATAATTTTAATGTAGGTACATATAGCACAACTTTACAATATTTGACCATTTTTTCAATCATGATATGGGTTTAAGCAAGAGATAAACGATAACAAACGAGTGAAATTCTTTCATCAATTTTTTAGTTTGGTTTTTTAGATGCATGGGTATGTCCCACTGGTTGAGTATTGTGTTAGATTCATTAGATTCATGTTAGATTCATTAGTTACCACGATGAATGGTCTGCACAATGCATCGTGGTAACTAGGGAATTTGAAATTCCTTTTAAGTTATTTGTTGTGCAAGTTGTGTTCTGAGTTGAATTTGTAATCAACATGACAAGAGTAAAAGATAATATGGTGCTCAGAACAAAAAGAAACAGATACAATAAAAAATGTAATAGGCTTTTAAAGTTTTGTGAATTGCTATTAAGTAAAAGGGGTTAAGAAAAGGAACTGAGACCCCTGCCAAAAAATATAAAATTTTGTTGTTGTGGAAAAACCAAATTGGAAAAAACAAAATAGAATTTTTTTTTGGACAGGTACATTGTTTTATTGCAAATTTAGGATAGAAGATTAAAGGGCTTTTCAAAGTTTAACAGGATAAATGTTCTTTGATTTCAGTGTACGTACCCGACGACTGGGAGTTCCCACGCGAGAAGCTCACCGTGGTGAATGAATTGGGAAAGGGGGGCTTTGGTATGGTCTACGAGGGGATCGCCCAGGAAATCATACCAGGTGAAGAAAAGACCACAGTGGCTGTCAAATCAGTGCAAGCAAATGCCTCCGTCAGAGATAGGATAGAATTCTTGAATGAAGCATCTGTCATGAAGTGAGTGTTAGCAGTATTTTGCTCGGTTATCGTTTATTGTGCTCGATCAATATCTTAATTATCCCTGTAGTGATCAACGAGTACTATTGGATGAAGTTATTGATCGCGTTTGGTCGATATCCCAGCAGTGATTAACGAGTACTTTTTGATAAAGTTATTGATCCCATTTGGTCAAACTTGGTCATCTATTTCCCATAATGCATCAGAATATTATAGCCTAACTCAGCAATAAAACTGAAAATATTTCAAATTTGTCTAGAGTAGTTAGTGGAAATAAGGATGAAAGCAAGAGGGCAGAGGATTAGAAAGGGGAGTTGGGGGGGGGGGGTAAGGGAGCAAAGTGTCCAGGGATATATAACATAATGTACCAACCAGATTTGACAAGATATAAAAGATGTGCCTCGTCGTGCTTTGGTACATGATTTTGATTCGATACACAGTCAATGTATGGGTAACAGCATATGGGTAACAGCTTTATGGGTAACAGCGCTCTGTCAAACTGATAGATATGAAATATGTCAAAGATCAGCTTTATGTTAGGAACAACTGTTGTTGGCGATTCAGTCGTACCGCAAGAGGGAGTAGTTGAAAAGTAGTTGAAAAGAGGGAGTAGTTGAAACTCACAACCACAGAAGAGCCATTTAGCGTGGTTTTAAAAACTTCTATCCTTCTATCAGTAATACCTGGACGGAGAGTAGAAGGTTAACAATGAAGGGAAAAGTATGTATAAAGCAAAGCGTTGAAGAAAGAGAAAGTTATCAGCAGGTAACACTAGACTCGTAAGCATTTGTAGCTTTATATTTCTATCTCATTGTCTTTTCTTGTAAACTTATTTCTGTCTTTGCTTTCAACAGTTTTTATCTACCCACTTTGACCATTCTTTGTCACCCATTTGTGATTCTCAGAGCCGGCTAATCCTTAAGTCTTTTGATTTCATTCTCTTTCACCCCCCCATTCCCCCCCCCCACATATCTTCTTGCCGATAAAACTTTATTAAACACAAATAAACATCTGATCTTTCAACTTGATTTTCCCTGATAATAACTGTTCAGTTCCAACATAGATTTTTTCACAATTGGTTTATGTAGTCGCCCTGTTTGTTTTCTTTCCCGTCAGAAACATAAAAACTCACCACGTGGTCCATCTGCTGGGGGTGGTGTCTAAAGGTCAGCCTACCTATGTCATCATGGAATTCATGGCGCAGGGAGACCTCAAGAACTGGCTTCGAGCCAGACGACCAGAAAACCAACAAGATCTGCCGGTAAATCACTGTCTATTTAAAAAAAATTGAAATAAAATAAAAAATAATTTATGATAGGGCTGCATGTGCTGGATGATTCTCAAAAGAGTTAATATTTTAGATGACTATCTCTGGTCTGGTCTTTAACTGTTTTCCATAAAAAATAGTGTATGAATCGTGAATTTAAGGTTGCTGCTTCCTGACAAATGTTGAACATGAGGGGGAGGCCAAGATTCACAGCCACTGTCATTCAGCAGCTGTGAATCTTGGCACCCCCCCCCATTCAAGGAAGATTTTTTTGTTTGTTTTTATGTTTGTGTTTTTTGTAAGACCATGACATCCTTTGTCTGGTATGGTATAGCAATATATGGAAAATATGGAAATTAACAATATGGAAATGAGCTATTCCGGAATTCTGAATTAGCAAGATACCATTCAGAATGGCCAAATTGTTTCATAAAGATGATTTTAGTTTGTTTATAAACCCTAGGAAACATTTAATTGGTGTAACAAAATACTATTCAAAGTGGCCTTACAGCATCAAGGTTACATACCAGTCCCTTGGTGGAATAACAGGGAATCTTTTGTCCATTGTCGCAAACTGGTAAAATACTAAAAGTGATTCATAAATATTAATTGTTTGTTGTGTGAGATTCCCAGAAATTGTTTTGTCTGCTATGGTATAACAAGACCCTATACCATTGAAATGTCCCAAGTTGTTGCTATGCATTAATGAGAAAAACATACCTAGCAGTGTTTTCAATTGTTTTTGTTGGTATGTTCAACCTTTGTACATATTTTTTTTTTTTTTTTTTTTTAATAAATGAAAGTAAACTATTATTATGACCCATTGTTAGACATTCTATAGATAAATAATGTGTACTCCAGAAACTTCCGATAACATACTCCTTGGCTAGTGTCCAACGATTGTCTTGCATTCTATTCATTGTTGGGAGAGAACCTTGTGTCAACAAAACAAAAAAGCCCCCCAAAAAAACGTGTCATACTGGCCCAGGCTGAGCAACCCTCCACTGAGTTTAGTCTCCCTGGCAGTGATACTTCTATTTTTGGTTTCACCTTATGATCCCTATTTATTAATAGTTGTACTTGTCAAATTAAATTTAATGCAGAGGCAAAAATATATATTTTTTAAAAAAATTTATTTATTGTTTTTTTTAACTCCCTTTTCACGCCATTTCAGTTAATGGAGAGAAAACACCCTCCGACCTACCCAGAGGTAATCAAGATGGCTGCTGAGATTGCTGACGGTATGGCGTATTTAGGAGCCAATAAATACGTCCATCGAGATCTCTCCGCGAGAAATTGTCTAGTCTCTGAAGATGGGACTTGCAAAGTGGCAGGTTGGTAGAAGTCATTTGTCATAAAAGACAACATTTTCATGATTAAAATGGATGTATGGGGGCGACAGACCAACTGACAGCTTATATTGGAAATAACATTGTGCTACACTGCTAGTTGAAAATACGTGACATTTGAAAATTTGACAAAGACTTAAAAAGAGTGAATCTTATTGTCAACTCCAGATATTGATTTAAAAAGGTGACTTAATTTTTGGGGTGGGAAAAACCCTTCATTAGTCCTGTTGTCTGTGATATTCTGTGATGTCATTAGGGAAAATTATCTTTTGATACCTTACATGCTTGGCTTTCCTTTGATAACTTATTCTCCTTGAGGTTGGATATTAGTATTAAACATAAATAGATTGGAAAACGAAACATATGTTTGACTTTTCCCTTGTTTTCAAATCACTTTAATGTCAAGTCAACTCAGTGAATTACACTTTGTTTTTTCCTTTGGATTATTTAATGGAACTGAATCAAGAAATTGATTGAATTCAGCCGAACAAAGTTTCAAATTCTTCCGGAAAACTCTGATTTAAGGAAATAACTTTTTGTCTTCATGACAGATTTTGGTCTTGCGAGAGACATCTACCAATCAGACTATTACCGTAAGGAGAGAGGGGGTATGCTGCCAATCAGGTGGATGGCCCCTGAATCAGTCAAAGACGGTGTATTCACGACCAGCTCAGACGTGTGGTGAGTGGAACACAAGATCTTACTTCTATTTATAACTCTGATATTGGTAGTGATGGTGATGATAGTGATGGTGATGATGGTGGTGGTGATGGTGGTGGTGATGATGGTGGTGGTGATGATGGTGGTGGTGATGGTGGTGGTGATGATGGTGGTGCTGGTGGTGATGATGGTGGTAATGGTGATGGTGATGATGGTGGTTGGTGGTGGTGGTCGTGATGGTGGTGGTGGTGATGATGGTGGTGGTGGTGGTGATGATGGTGGTGATGGTGGTGGTGGTGATAGTGGTGGTGATGATGGTGGTGCTGGTGGTGGTGATGATGGTGATGGTGGTGGTGGTGGTCGTGATGGTGGTGATGGTGATGATGGTGGTGATGATGATGGTGTTGGTGATGGTGATGATGATGGTGATAGTTGCAATGGTGGCAAAACTAGCAGATCACTTCTGATTGATTATCCACAATGAGGACAGAATAGATAAATCTTCTTGTTTTTCTAGTGGGTACTTATGACAGTAAAATAATAACTCTTTTGTGTTCTCATGCTCTTAACCTGTTGGAATGATTATATTGTCAAAGAATGGTTACCATGGATTAATGTTGTTCGAATGTTTCTCTTTGATTCTTTGGCAATGCAAAAGGTATGTATGTGATGGCCTTTGTATGTGTGTGTATATATAGTTTGTGAACATAAGAACCGTACTATTGTTGTTTTTGTGGGGAGATGAAAATTCATGCATTTGAGGTTAACAGAGATCAAAGTCTGAAAATGTTGTCAATTTAGCTCTGCCTTAATAATAGTCAGTACAAGAACCCTATTGTCGTTGGTGGAGGTCAGAAGAAATTTGATATCAACAGAGGTCAAAGTATGAGAATCTTGTCAACATCGTAAACGTTTAACTTGAATGAACTTCATACCAGATATGCAGTGCCACAGTAGTTTGAGAACCATTCTGTGCCAATAATGGGTAAACAAAAACAATGCTGTGTTACATTTTATGTTCTCATATGGAATATTTCTGTTGGCTTTATGGTATTCCCCATTTCTTGCTTCTGAATTGTAAATGCATAAAATAAAAAAAAAGTGTTTTGACTGAAAAGGCATGGAAGACTGCTCCATCACAGATGATTTTATGGATAACAAACTTAATAATTTGAACTAGAGGAAATAGTGCAAATACCACCATAACTGAGTTTATTTCTTGACTTTATCATTCTTGACTTTCACAGGTCGTACGGTATACTACTGTGGGAGATTGCCTCCCTCGGTGAGATGCCTTATGGGGGATTAAACAACGAAGGCGCAGGAGAATTTGTCAAACAGGGCAGAGTGCTGAATATGCCCGAAGGATGTCCTGAAAAGCTGTAAGTGTGTTAAACTTGGCTGGTTGAGTGGTCAGTTAAACTTGGCTGGTTGAGTGGTCAGTTAAACTTGGCTGGTTGAGTGGTCAGCTAAACTTGGCTGGTTGAGTGGTCAGTTAAACTTGGCTGGTTGAGTGGTCAGTTAAACTTGGCTGGTTGAGTGGTCAGGTTAACTTGGCTGGTTGAGTGGTCAGTTAAACTTGGCTGGTTGAGTGGTCAGTTAAACTTGGCTGGTTGAGTGGTCAGTTAAACTTGGCTGGTTGAGTGGGTCAGTTAAACTTGGCTGGTTGAGTGGGTCAGTTAAACTTGGCTGGTTGAGTGGTCAGTTAAACTTGGCTGGTTGAGTGGTCAGTTAAACTTGGCTGGTTGAGTGGTCAGTTAAACTTGGCTGGTTGAGTGGTCAGTTAAGCTTGGCTGGTTGAGTGGTCAGTTTAACTTGGCTGGTTGAGTGGTCAGTTAAACTTGGCTGGTTGAGTGGTCAGTTAAACTTGGCTGGTTGAGTGGTCAGTTAAACATGGCTGGTTGAGTGGGTCAGTTAAACTTGGCTGGTTGAGTGGTCAGTTAAACTTGGCTGGTTGAGTGGTCAGTTAAACTTGGCTGGTTGAGTGGTCAGTTAAACTTGGCTGCTTGAGTGGTCATCACGAAAGATAAGAAGTAACTTTTCATCCAGATGGGTTTTGTTTTTCCCCTGCTGAATCTGACACGTTCATTTGGTCTCCCATGGAGTTATGTCATTTGTCATATCCCATTGGAGAATCCCTCAAACATTCCAGATAAGTTAAGGTGGTGATAATGACTTAATTGTTGTCCTGGAAAGTACAAAAGATAGAAAAAAAAAGAGAAAAAAATGTAGAAAAATTTGAGAAATATATCAGGCACTTTTGTTTTATCAGGCACAGCCAACTTTTCCCATTTTTGTGCAAGTAAGCTTGAAAACTCCAGACATTTTCTATGAAATATCCCACAATGTCATATTTACAAAAGGAAGACGATAAAAATGCTCTCTTTACTTTTTACTTTCTTTCTTTACTTTGTAGTCAAGAATTGATGATGGCCTGTTGGACATTCCAGGAGAAGCTGAGACCGACTTTCTCAGATATCGTTATGTCACTGGAGTCCACTGGCTTCCTGCCTCTCAACTTTCCCTTAGTCTCATTCTTTCACGGAGAAGAAAGAGTCGTGGAGCAGAGAGCCAACGGCAGTCTGGAGGAACTCGAGAGGGTCAACATGTTACCTCAACCGGGCATGAACGACTACACCTACATGGACAAAGGCAACCCGGACGAAGGGAACCGGTTCCCCCGAAACGGTCTGTTACCCGTAAACGGAAGTATACCGGGCCACCAACACGGGAGCCCCGTCCACGCCAGTTCCTCTTTAGATCATGCCGGTCAACCCCAGGAACACGGAAGCCCACAGATAGGGAAATGCACAGAATGTTAGATCTCGGTCCAAGAGACAGGGATTTGTTCAAATCGCACCCTTGAATGAAGGCAGCGAGAGGTCAGCCGCTGAGCACGTCAGGTTTGCATAAAGTCAATTTTGTCATGCACCTGAGTCTGTTGTGATGTCACGAGAGAGGGGGTGTAAAAGTTGTCTTGGTTCGTCACAGTTTGATGAAGTCACCTCTGACATTCGGTCAGAGCAGGTTATTCCCCTCGAAAGCCGAGTCTCTTCTACGCACGCAGAGGTTCGTATAAAGTCCGATCCAACGATTTCCTCTGAAGGGAATCAATTTTTTGCATTTTTCGTCGTTGGTTTCGTCGTCATTCATCGAAGATCTCGAATGTCGGGTCGTAAGAAGAGTAAGACGGGGGGACGTGAAATGTCTTGCTTTCTTTCTTGCCGTGTGCTGTGTGCTTTTAAAGAGCCTAATGGTCACAAAGAATGAGTGCATGTGTAACTACCTCCGTACATAACAGAGAGAGAGAGTATCATTCTAATTAAAGATCGTTAACAAAATAAAAGACCTAATCCATTCTTAAAATGGTGAGTACGAGCATGAAGCCATTTACGAAGATTGACACGAGGGTGTCCATCTTCAGTATCACCTGTTATGAAAATCTACTACGAACAAATTTGTAAGGGATAGTTGAGGGTACAGTGTGGACTGCAGGGAACTAGTTTGTCTCAGAGATAACGAGGAAATTAAGCCTACCAGCCAGTATCTTTAGAAATTGCTCTTCACAAGGGCTGGAGAAACAGTTTGGAAAAGTATCCCGACATCTCTTCCCTTGAAATTTTTGTTCAAAATTTTCTCTAAGTGCGTTGGTGGTTTCATCCTTGCAACTTGGGAAGAAAAGATGTAATACATTGAACAATTTAAAAGCAGTGATGGAGATTTGAAGAAGTCTTCAATTATTAACAACGAATATCACACTACAAGAAACAAAACAAAACAGACAGGCATATTGTGTATGCTCTTGTATCTTAGAGGGCTTTAGATTGCTCAAATACAGATGTAAAATATTCATATGTATCAGCCAGTAGAAGGTAAACTCACGTTTCAGTGGCACACGACAAGTATTAAAATATTATAAATGTTCACCAAAGTTGTGCGATATAAAGTGACTTCTCACCAGTCATTTTATTCTGTCAAAGCTTGTCTCTTAAACTAGAAATTGATGAGAGAAGTGAGATATGCGTGGGCAAGAGAGAGAGAGGGTTGGGGGAGAGGGGAGGGGGGGAGAGGAAGGAGGATATACAGCCAATGTTAATAATTGATAATAATATTTAATTCAGTATTAACGGACAGTATCTTCATTTTCTCTAAGTCATCGCTCTATGTGTGGTAGCTATTATAAATCCTTCATTTAATATAAACCAGATGTGGTTTATGTATTTTAAGGCAAACCATGAAGTATTCATTAGATCATAACATAACAAGTCATAATGGATGGGCTATATTTCCCCCACCCACCCCATCACCAACCCCATTCTTGAAGAAAAGGAAGGAAAAAGGAAGTATTTTGAAAGTTATTTTGTATTCAATCATGTGTTCTACTATATTTATTGAACTGAAAAGTACTCATTATAAAAATAAATAGATGGAAAATTCTTAACTTTACGTAATACTTAACTGTTTACAAAGAATTATGTATCACTGGCAAAATGTTTTCTGATTTCATATTTGAAAGAATTTATGATTCAAAATTTTGAGTTGATATTCAATTATCAGGGGCATTCTATTCTGTGATTAGTAAGTTTATCATTGATTCTACTGTTTGCTGCAGTATATTATACAGCGTTTCCATTCAAATACTACTGCAATAATTCAGCTGTCTAAGAACATTCTACTTTTTCTTTAAAAAAACAACATTGCAATGCTGATCTTATTCAGAATGTATCTCAAGCACTAGCCGTCCTTTACAAAATTTTCCCTTTTCTAGTAGTAATTAAGATACAACTCTATCCCTCCCCATCTATCGCCCCTCCTCCTCTCCCCCCCCTCCTCCTCCCACATGTCATTAGGATCTTCTTTTATCACATGAAGGAGGTTACATATTGTTTTTGGCATGTAAATCTGTCAGCCTGCCTAGCATATTAAATGATGGTTTATCTTGTTGACGTACCATTCAGAATGTAATATGTACAGCTTTTTAGTTAAGTTCAAACACTCACAATTCATTTACCAAGCTGACTGGTTTGTTTGAAGCCTTTCTTGAAATTTTTTTGGTTTTCCTGTTGTTGTGTGTTTTTTTTCCTTGTCTTTATTGGTATTTTGTCATTTTTTTGTCACTGAAATGCACCATTTATAAGGCCTTTTTCTTTTTTTTAATTATTATTTTTTTTTGTCAGTTGTAAAGGATATCTAAGCAGAGAGCAAAGTATTGCTTATCTCTATTTGGGAATAATGAGAAGGAGTACACAATGTTAGCAGTACTTTATGTTCAAATCATTATTTCTGATCATTTGAATAATGAATCGTTATTTCTCCTCGAGTTGTTTTGCTTTATGGAAGTCGACAAGGCTTTTTCTCGCCTCATCGGTACGACTCCCGTAATGACACTTAGATATGCTAACATTGATTAACACTACCAATATCCTTGTCACTCGTGATGAAGAGTAGTATTTTGAAGGCGTCTCCGATATTTTATTAGACTTTCATCCACCTTTTGAAGTCGCAGGGAAAGGAGGTTAGGTTCAAACTTTCAAGTTTGGAGTACTTGATCTGATTCAGTCGTAGTTGTAATGATAGAGGGAATGTCATTTCTTGGGTAAGGGGGGGGGGGGAGGGGGAAGGGAGGGGAGGGGATGGAATGAACACAGTTATTATGACATTTTAATACTCAAGTTTGGTTCATTTGCCAGTAGGTTTGGAGTTGGTTGGAGTGGGATCCTCAAGTAGGATTATTTTAGTATTAAAAAGGCAATGTTTGGTGTAAGATTGATTTAGAGAAAAACTGAAGACAGACAACTGTTTGTCTGAAGAGGGTCTTGATAATCTGGATAATCTGTTATGTTGTTGGATGTTGAACAGCATGAATAGGTGACGTATGCTACCTCATGAAATGCTCTTTGTCGAAGTTGTTGTATATTTAAATTTATTTTCACATGAATTACTCTGCCAGTAATTTAAACAAAAAATATCCCTAAATCGGTTTTTAGTATGTCCAGTTATTTTAAATGTTACAAAGTCACATCATTTAAATATAAACTAAAGTCATTGATTTCCAGGGCCAAGAATAGAAACCCTATATTTTTTGGTAAAGTCTAATGTTATTTAGATATGGAAATATTTTTGGGCAGCAGTTGTAAATAGACTTGACAATGTTGTAATTATAGGAAATAAAATCCATTGCAAATGCTGAGCAAGATTGTTGCCAGGGGAATATGTAAATTCAGATATGTATATCACATGTAAACATAAATACATAACTTAAATGCTTCTTGTCAGAGGGATTTAAACGGTTTTAAGACGTTTTTTTGATATGGTGGCTAATTGGCTAGTCTTGATCAGGTGAGGGTGAGATGATCCCTCACAGTTAAAGGAGTGGTCCAGGGGTTATGGTATTATTCATATGCAGACATTTAATGAAACTGGGCAAGCTGCAATACAGCATGTAGTAGGACTCAGTTGGTCACAATTTTGAATGACAAAGAAATTTTGGTTATCAGGTTTGAGCAAAGATAAGTTGGAAGGAATGGACATCTCATCCTTGTAAATCAAATTTTATTTTTTTGTCTAAATATATATTTATATATTAAGGGCTATGTTGTGAGATGTAAATGTGTTTCCCGCAATGTGTGGGTAAATGTTTCATGATTTAACATACTAATTTGGATGGTAGACTAATTTGTTTACAACAGTCAGAAATGTTTGTGGCTTGGTACACATTTTATATATAACTTCAATGGTAGAGTAAGTTTGTGCAGCCACTTTGGTAGTTGGATGGTAAATGTCATTTGGAGCTGAACAATTGTAAGAGGCTTGAAGCATTTCTGAAATGGCACATATCCAGTACTTAATTATCTGTAGTTGTGAACTATTCCAGTACTACTGTTAGTTAATGTCCCTGGTGATACCGTTATTCCGGCTGTTAAGGCAGTATCAGGAGTAATTGGTTAGTGCTATTGGTTTACATAAAAAGTAACCAATGCAAGTACTATAGTATTTGTTATATCTCAGGGTAATTTGGTAGGTGGTAATACGACTGTCGTCATGTCTTGTAATTGCGTTGAACCAAGAGAAGTAAAGGATTAAAAAGAGGGAGAGGTAGGGAGGATGGAGGGGGTGGGGTGGAGGGGGGTTTGGAGGAAGTGATTGATGGATGGGTTGGTTGGATATATATTAACATTGATATAGAATGAACTGTACAGTTGTATTAAGGAGCACAGTGCATGTAAATAGCAACATCACCCACCCACCCACTCATGTATATAGGTATTTTCATAATAAGTATATATTTCTTTGTATGTTCTTTTACAAACCAGCCTCGATTGAGGCAGTATTGTCCATAAAGAGTTATTCTATACCATACACTGTAAAGATGTATAGAGATAAAAGCATAAAAAATGCTAATGATCTGACAATAAAAACAAAACAAAACACAGGGAGGTGCAATGTATGAGAAAATTCAGAAGAAAAAATATTGTAAAAAAAAATAGAAGGAAAAAAAAAAGTAAGAAAATGAAACCAACTCAAACCTTGCCAACTTTTAATGTAATTTTCTGTAAAAAAGGAGGTTTCTGTGAAATGACTTATGCTAGCTTTCAATTTATTTTTCTTTTTTTTCAGACAAGCTAGATGAAAAATGCCTTGCCTGTTGTTTTGTAATAATTAAATCAGATTTAAATGTGGTTTTCCCAGTTGTAGCAATCCCTGGGAACCAAAATGAGTTTCCAGGTTGAATTATGTAAGCCCTCAACTCTTTAACCAAAGTTTACCAAACCCAATTCTCTTTAATGTGTTCACTATGATACTGATGTAACATTTATTAGAAAAGTGTTAAAGTAAACAAAACATTGTGAAAAAGGGCCAAATCTTCAGGGTTGGTATAAAATCAAAAGCATCATAACAGAGCTTTAAATGCTCCCTAAGTAACGGTACCTTACCAGAGAAAAGTATTAAGACACCAGTATGTTTTACAAATGCTGTTAACCCCCCCCCCCACACTTTGGACAGGGGGCCTGTATAAAACTTTCAGTGTTACCTAGATATATGTTAAAAAACTGATTTCGCATCAGAGGACACCTAAAAATATGCTAAATAGACCATAAATATGGTCTTTTTTCTTTTAAAGTCCAAGTAGAACATATTACCTTTATCAGACACTAACTTAACCGTGTAACTGAGTAAGATCATTGGTAAGATGGGCCTTTTGACTAAGATCATGGTTATGATTGGCCTTTCGAATAAGATCACCTGTAGTATCTGTTCGTCAGATATAATGTGGATCGCTCATCATGTTGGATCATGTTGCTAGGGATTTGCATCATGTTGCTAGGGACTTGTGAAAATTTGTGAACAATACTTATGACCTTTCTGTTTTTTTCACTTTTGAGTATTTTTGGAGTACTTTGAGTGTTTTTGAGTATTTCTGAGTGTCTTGTGCTGCAACATGTTATTGGTTCTCAGCTGCTAAGTAAGCATTTATTTTCAAAGTCTCTCTCATTCACACAAGCCATTCTTTTTGCCTTTTGTTTTCAAATCATGTGAAATGTATTCCAAAAGTTTATCAAGAAAAAAGATCATTTGATCTTTTTGTATTCAACTCAAGTTTTGTTTTTTGTTGTTGCTCGATATGTGAAATTTTGTGATTTTCTGACATTCTCAGAAATACATGTTCTCAAGACTCAGTGCATTGTTCTCTTTTTTGTTTCTCTGATTTCAGTTTATGTTTTACTAATTACTGACCGGGGGACAAATATTAAAACAAAAAAGAAGCAGAAACGGTCATTAAAATATAATTTTTATTGAAGCAACATGTTTACAAAATATTGTTTTTTCCTTTAAAATGAAAAAAAAAAAAGAAAATTACATTTAGCTTTAGTACTTTTCTGTAGTTTATGTCAAGAGAATAATTTAGTCCCTGTCTGAAAATACACACATATGCTGACAGAGAGATAGTACTTATTTTATGATACACTTTCAACTGTAACCTAAAAAAAATGCTAGTGTTTCTTATAAGCCAGTCTTAGTTGTTTGGGGTGGGGAGAGTTGAGGTTGACAACTTCGTGGATTGAAAGCAAACAATTTTGATATTTAATAAAAGTGGAATCCATCAAAATAGCTTTCTTCTTTCCAGGCTTAAGTTGTAACGGATTTTTGACTTCACTCGCTTCAACTGCCAGACGTAGCTTCTCTGGTCGGCCGGCCAGCTTCAGTCAAATTTCCTCACCCCATAAATTGTCCAGGCCCAGAAAGGAAACTCCTAGCCCTCTTAAGTTTCGGATCTGGCATAAGGCCTAATCCACCTCCTAACCCGCCAGCCCCCGATTTCCTGAACTGAAATTTGCTCATGCCACCATCGTTATTGCTTGCTTTACTCATCCAGGCATTAGGGGCAGGCTGTGCTGGCGATGCTCGGCTATTGGTACCGTTCCGTTTCGGAGCTTTGGCCTTCTTCCCACCTTGCTGGGTCTTGGCTCTCTTGGTCGTCCTCTTATTATTGGCTGAAGTTTGCCGTTTCCTCTTCCCACCGCCCTTCTTGCCCGTTCGTTGATACCGATTGGTGTTTCCTCCTCCTTCCTGGTTATTAAAGTAAGGTGACATAGCTGTTTCTGGAATGTCTTCAACAAATGTCTCTTCATCATCTGTTGGAGTCAAAAAGGTGGAAAATATGAAACTAAAACTGCATTCTCTGCCCAGTAAGCCTGTTGACTACACACACACACACATGCAAACTTGTTTTCGATCATATTAGCTACAACCGATCACATTTCCCCTTAATCTAACCCGTTGTCTGGACGACCACGATGACTATAAATAATAATATACTAATAAATACCAAATATTAAAGTGCTGTTATCATGAAATAAAACATGCGTAAGAGCACTGTACAAAAGAACCAATACCTGGAATATAAAATTACCAAACTTAAGAAAACCTTAAAGTAATAACAACAGTAAAAACATGATATAAGACTGTTACTATTGTTCTTTATTGTTCTACAACTGGTGACAGGAATTTCTTTTGTTCCGTGTCACCAGTTGTGAGGTCTAGACATGTACACAAATACACCCACCCACCCACTGATACACACAAAACCTAGATGTCTGCAAGTGGTATCAGGTTAGCAAGGCACAGGTAAATACAGTTTTCAAAACCCCAATGTCCTTGGTTACTTTAACAGCAACATTGCACAACTGTAGATAAATGATCAACGGATGTTTTGTCCTCTGGAACCTCAACATTTTGTCCCTTTGATGAAAAGTCAAAGAGAGAAAAGTCCACCACCCCTGATGCAGGAGATCTATTTAGAAGCTGTGGTAATTATATTCCATTTCTTTTTAGATTTGATTGGTATATTCATTTTATAGTAGAGACACGTACCTGGAATAAGCTGTGGCAAGAACTTGTAGACGACCTCTAAGAAGCTTTGGCCAAACCTCTTAGCCTTGAGCTCGGTTACTCCTGTGATCTCTAGTAGCTCCTCCATCGCATATGGAGGATTGGCAGCCATTTCACGGAGTGTATCATCTGTAAAAAGAATGGTTAATAGAGCTATAAAACATGATCCCGCCAAGCTAGCAGACTCTACACCGTGGATAGACATCACAGAATGAATTTACGTACCATGAAATAGTCAAATATGGAAAGAAACTTTTACCCAAGAATTGCTGACAAGAAGTGACACCTAAATACTGTAAAATTCTTTTATAATAAATTGATTAGCTATTTAAAGGATGAACAGTCCTCTTTGGTTGGCAGCAGATGTTGCCGACTGGTAGTCTTATATCAACGAAGATTGCTTCCCTCTGTCAGACAGACATTTCAGGAAGTGGAAGAATTCCATTACACCTAGAAGGGGGAGGGTGCAGCTGATGACTGGTACACCACAGGCACCAATCTTTCCAGAAGATTTTAAATTAAATCTCTTTTCAAATTGTGGCTGCCATCCAAGTGAGGATTCAGCAAGCAGTCAAGAAAGGTCTTTCATAAAGTAAATCTGCAGGATGTGAATCACATACAAGAGTTAACTGAGAAACATGCACATGCCGTAAGTCTTGTATGGCCAAACTTTTTCTTCTTCAAATAATGGCATAGAGGAAGCCATATACAGTTTAAAGATCAGTCTACAAACTAGAAAAAGATAATTATTATCTTAATCATTTGATTGATTGAATATGAATTAATTGCAGAGGATGGAAATGACAGGTAAATAAGCCTTCCTGACCAGTTACAATAGCCAGGTCCTACCTATGAGTATGTCTGACTTAACAAATGACCTTTGACACTACACTAGGAATATTTTAGTTGTTTAAATGACCTTTGACACTACACCAGGAATATTTTAGTTGTTTACATTTTGTACAGAATTTAATTTTTTTAAATATTGTTTTTAGATAAGTTAGAGCTTGTGTTTTGTCTCTGTTAACATCTCAGCAGGCCAGTACATGAACGGACTTGGCTTGATTCAATATCCAGCTACTGAAATTGGTTTCATAAACCTACCACTAAAGATGGCTACAGGATTAATGCCCATAGAGTTAGCCATGTTTCTACAAGTAGCTCTGAGCTCATTCAGCAAAGCCTGGTGAACTTCATTTTCCCTCTTTTGGGGAGCAGAGAGCGATGCTCGAGCCGCTCTACCCTCTGTCACTCGAAGGTCCACCTGTGGAAAAGGAGAAAAGGATAGAGGCTAAGAAAAAGGAACTGATACATTATTAACACAACTATGCAACTTAGTGTGCACTGTGATTTAAGCCATCTGTTTGTGAAGTTTAAACAATATGATGCAGAACACTATAAGGATACAAGTGATTCCATCCAATCATTTATTGTTCAAAAAGTAGTGAATGGAGGGAAGAAAATGTTGCAAGGATGGTACTATTGAAGTAGAGTCTTATTACAATGGATCAAAATATTCCTGAAGAATGTTTACTTATAAGTTTGTAAACACACATGCACCATAGTTACACCACACCAACTTACTAGTTTGCAAATGAACATGCACCATAATTACACCACACCAATTTATTAGTTTGTAAATGCACCATAATTACACCACACCAACTTATTAGTTTGTAGACATACATGCACCATAATTACACCACACCATTCTAGAATATTTCAGAGCAGTGCAAGTCAGCAGCCACGGTGTACTTAATATAACCACATGGATATGTTACGAGGAAACAAGAAAGACAGAGGTTTAAGCATACTCTTTTGAAAAGAAAAAGCGATAAAAGAAAAGGGAGGCGGGGGGGGGGGGAGGGGATGGCGTTGGTTGGCAGACAGCAGGCACAAAGGAGACAATTTTTCTCATGTTGCCTAAACCCACCTGTTTTCTTCCACTTAGCACGTCAGGTGCCTTTGGTCCAGTGGTTGCGTATGAGATGGCCTGGTCGTGTACACCGATATGCAAGTTCTCTTGAAGGATTCCATCAATCACCATCTTCCTCAGCAGCCTCTCGCAGTCTCCTCGTTGGAATTTCTTCTTCTTCATTAGACCGAATACTGGGCTAGAATTATGACCATTCTGTGTGACTTTGGCCAAGGTTGAGCCTAAGAGGATGGAAAATTGCATGGATATACATAATGAAAGTGACAGTTCTAGTTACAATTTAGAAAACCATAATACTTTTTACAGGGAAACAGTTGAAAATGTTTTGATCTGGCACAGAATGCCAAACCTATTTGAATTTCTAAGATCTATTTTAAGCATTTCTATCAATTAAAGAACACCCATACTTAAAACAGTTCAAAAATTGAGAAATTGAGAAATTTAAAAAAATCAAACACCAAGCAAACTTTTTGTTTTCTTGTTTAGAAATTGAGAAAATTATTGCCATGATGTGCCTAAAGATAAACTACTAAGCCTACTTTTAGTCAATACATATTCCATGAAATCATTTTTTCCATATTTTGAAGAAAAAAATGAAAAAGGACTACAATAACAAAGACTCATGGTTTAGAAGCTTACCCATGAAGACATCAATGAAGTAGTTGAGGGTAAACTGTTGGCCCCATCTTGCACCCTTTCGTCCTCTGTTGGCTGAGGGGCCTCCAGTGACCTGCTTGATGAATGCTATCATTTCCTTTGCTTCATCGGTGAAATTCACAGAAGTGAAAGATACCTGGAAATTCATCAAAACCAGAATTAGCAGAGGAAATAAGAGAAATTCGAAGAAATTAGAGAAAAGGGTTTTTTGAAGTTTTTTTCTCTTTTCCTGATTCCACTCTGAAGTTGAAATATTAGAACAAGCATTACTTGTCATTCAAAGATATTTACAAACCCCCAGGGGCCTAAACCATCTTCTCCAGTGGAGACATTTTAGCCAACAATCACATCGTCATGCCGACATACGGACTCCTTATCCAAACTTTGTATTCCGGAGAAAAAAATAAATAAATAAAATTGTGTGATTCATAAACAAAGAGAAAAACAAATTAGTTTTGCTCATTGAACTGAGAGATGTTGGATTTTGAATAAGAATCTCAAACAGTGAAATTTTTGGAGATTTTATCGATTTCTTCTATGACACTAATTTCACAAACTTGTCATGTATTTTGGGCAAATTTACTTTATGGAGCTCAAATTAAGCTCATAATTATCTTGATTCATTAATTCCAGATAGCAAAACAACTTACATTTGAGGAACAATTTGAGCAGACGGTTTGAGTGTTTCTCCGGCAGTTTGCAGGGTCGTATCCCATTTCACCAAAGTACTGGAGCAATTGAAGCCTCCTGCAGTCTGCCCGATTCTCACAGAACTGAACCAACCTGTAGAGATTGTCTCTGTGAACCTTCATGGCTTCGTAGTTGCCAGGTTCCTCTACGCAAGACAAAGAAAACAAGATTGGAACTCCCTCCATACACCTAGGTTTATTTATCGTAGTAGTAGTTAAAAACGATTATCCACTTTCAAAGTATTCCTGTAGTATCGATAGACTTGTCAAAACGAAGATGAAAGAGCCTCTCGTTATTATTGCCTCTTGTTATATTACGTCTGGTTGTATTATGTATAAGCCTCTCATTATATTATGTTATAAAACCTTTTAAGGATAAGCACCCACTGGCACCCAGTTATGCCAGTTCAGCTTAATGGCAAAGATAACTCCTACGGAAAATGTATTCCCATGAACGAAAGAACTCACTTCTCACTCATGTATCCTTCACAAACAAGAAAATTTCCTATGGATATTTCCCTAGCGAGGGTGCAGATAATAGATTGCCACTGGATTCTAAATAATGAATAAATAACGGTTCACAGAGTCATATTCAAAGTTTTGCCACAAGTTTTACCAAACACTTGGAGGTCACAACAGCAACTGGTTTGAAAACAAATATACTACATGTTGAAGAAGAAGATCAAATCATTTGCCAGAACCTTGGTATGCTTATGATTGTGGTTCGTAATTTCTAATTTTGAGTTCAAGTTTAGAATAATTTCTCAAACTTTTGTGAAAATCTCCTCTGGTGGGTAGGTACTCACAAGTTCTTAACCTCTTAATAAGACAAGTAAACCTTTGAATGGGGACCAACATACAGTTGTGGCGAATGCTGAACACCACTTGGGGATGGATGCCAATGGAATCTTCCATGAGCAATTTATTATTGGCATCCATCCCCAAATTAGCAACCTTGCTGATCACTTCAAACATGAACAAAGCTTGAGAACCTTGTGTCCACACACTCTTCTACTCTGCCTAGTTCTACTCAATGCTCCAACATTGACAAATGAAAGGCACCCCTGTTAGCCATTCACTTCCAGTATGATTCTCTCAAATGGAAACTATGTGAGGTAAACAGATGGTAGTGTCTTTTTCTTTGATGGAATATAAATTTGGAAGATCTCACAATCAACTCCCCAAATGACCCTGTTTTATGGTCATCTTGGGTTCTGAGATGGGTCGCCTATGTTACTCACGCTCTATCATCCGTCTCAACCGAGTGACGTCCTTGTAACTGTAGAAGATGATGCAGCGAGCTGGGTCTCCATCTCGTCCGGCTCTTCCTGCTTCCTGGTAGAATCCTTCCATGGACTTTGGAATCGAGAAGTGGAACACGAAGCGGACGTTAGCTTTGTCTATGCCCATCCCAAAGGCGATGGTGGCACACACCACCTGGAAGATAGAAAATATTGAGAAGTGATTATTATGATCAAGTGTTTCTATGTAATAATATGGAGAAAGAAAGAAAACAAGAAGCAAACTTCAATGAAGTCTGTATGTATCAACAATCCATTACAAAATGTCAGACAAAACTTTTGTTTCTCTGTGAAAGCAAAAGATTTAATCTCAAAATGGTATGCCCTCAAGATAATGGACTTAATATGCAGGGAATAGTGAACCCTCTGAATTTTTTTTATTATTTAGAGTGAAAACGAAAAAAAAAAGTTTCAACATTGGAATGATCAATAAAGAAGGGACTATAAAAAGTAATATCCCCCACACTTTATCCATCTTTATCACAGTTATCAGATATCACGACTCCTCTCTTCATATCATGAAAAAAAAACATCTCAAAAAGTAAAAGAAAATACTGAGCACTTATCAAACATTTGCAGCACAGCCTTAACAAATTTCCTCCTATCTTTCTGAAGTCACCCTAGTCTTCTGCATGTATCAGAGAGTTTTAAATATGGTTCTATATTCTACTACGGACCTGGTACTCATCGGTAATCCACATCCTCTGGATCATGACCCTCTCTCTGTCTGACTGGCCGGCATGGTACGCTGATGCGTTAATCCCCTTAGACTGTAGCTCTTTGGCTGTGGTTTCACACTCTTTTCTATTAAATACAAGACACAAACAGAAGAGAAAATTCTTTCAAGAGGAAAAATGATATCACATAAAAATAACCCCATCTCACTATCAATAGAGAGACTGATATCAGATATTCCAATCAGATTTTGAATCGAATCAAATTAGAATAACAGAATCAGATCATAAAATCAATGCTACCAGGACATGGCAAATATCATTGGCTGTTGTCATGACTTCCATGGTGGGAAGAGCCATCTGCATCATATACTGTTCAAGTTGCAGATTAAGCTCATATTTTACAAACTGAAAAAAAATGATAATAATAATAATAATAATAGGAGCAGCATATCAAGAAAAAAAAGAAAAATAAAACAAATGTGTCAACACTACTTTTGGCATAGGACATTTAAAATCAAGTTACGGACAAAACTTAGACACATGGTCCACAGAGGGTTGTTGCTAAAATGCTCACTAACTTTCATTATGCAACTTTTGCTAGGTCAAAGGTTTTAGGGAGAAACATTTATATGGGGAGAGTTTAACAATTTGGAAGTTTGAGGAATATCATCCTGTGAAACTGTAATAACTATGATCATCACCACCACCACTATCACCACCATCATCACCTTGCATAGACTAACCACGCTGTTGTAATACCTTTTCAGCCGTGAGAACACATTCATCCTTCTAAAGCTTACAGTGCATGTTGCATTTTAACAGCTGGTTTCATAAGTGTACTTCACTCACTCAAATGACTCAGTCCCAACAGTTTTTTAAAAACTCTAGTTTGTTTTCTCATTTCTACAGGTGGAAGCAGTTGGTAAATTATACTCATCAGGTAATCAAAATCAGTTTCAGCCCTGATTCTTATATGCAAATTAGGCTTGGATATCTACATCTGCTTTATAGGTTTGGTAGGTCTTGGTTAATCTTTAAAATTGGTAAAAGGGTTTTCTCAAGTTTCTTATACACTTGCTGTTAAACAGACTGTTAAAGATGAGGAAACAGGGGCTGCTTTTTATCCTTGTTATTAATTTTTTTTTTTAAACAATTATTTCATAATTGCTTCTTGAACATGATCTGTACCTGGACAAACAATAAACGATCCCTGATTTATTCCGGTAATGCTTGCAGATCAGCTCAGCAATCTCTCCCACCAGCTTACTTGGTTTCTTCTCTCGAACTTCAAACTGAAGATTACTACGATCAAAGCTAGATGTGAATCTGTGACGTGAAAAAAAAGGGAGAAAGGAAACGCCAATAACTTCAGTAAAAATGCCCAACTGTACGAATATCCAGAATGCACAGGTTTGATTGATTAACAAGGCTTGAAAAAGTTAAACAAACAAAATGTAAAAATAAACAAATAACAGGAGAAGATTATAAAAAAAGGACTAAACTATATCTATCAATCTTCACAGCATGTGAAACATCAATTATGAATACAAAATAGAAATAATGTTTGAATGGTTGTAAGGAAGTATACACTGATAAATCCAGCAGACACTGGGCAATCCAAGATCCTTTTACGCTATAGCTAGTTTCACATCATATTCTATTGGGTGAGAGTTTAGTACTTAGCAGCTCAGTGGTTAACGCCGGTGCCTTCCAATCATAAGGTCCCCGGTTCGAGTCACTCCAAGATTAATGTATGTCGTCCAGTTAAAGAGTTGTTGACAATTGACAATTCATAATCATGGACGTAAAATATGAATGTAAGAGACTGACTTCAGTCAGCTTGCGGCTTTGATAAGCCAATGAGGCTTCTTCGCGAGTTCCTGCTTGCAAGAGGATCTAAAATACATACATACATACTTAGTTCTCCATAAAGCAGTACAATAACTCATTTTGATTCATTCATAACTACCGTTTAATTTCAGTTTTATATGAAACAGACGATCCATGAGACATACAGGACATATCAAAATGGGAGGAAGACAATAAAGATGACAGCATTGAACACTTGGAATGTAAAGGGCGATAGTGAAACTTGAGAAATATTTACGTCTGCGGGTTCTTCATTCCCAGTTGGTGCAGGATGTCTTTCCTGACCCTTGGTGTAGCAGTGGCTGTGAGGGCTATGAACGGCACCCCTGGGAACTTTTCCCTCAGGCGACAGAGACGTTTGTAATCGGGCCTGAAGTCGTGGCCCCACTGGCTGACGCAGTGGGCCTCATCGATGACAAATCTGGCCAACATCCCACGCATGTAAAGATGTTCCATGATGGAAATGAGCTTGGGACTCGCGCTGATCTGAAAGAAGAGATTAGATTTTGTAATATCAGAGTTTTGCTATCTAAACTAAACACTGAGGCATTCTCTGACGAGAGAAAATGGGGCAATGGGTGAAATAATGATAATAACGGGCTGTGGCGAAATAATTTATCAAATTTAGTAATATTTCTCGGGCAGAGTGTCAGCTAGGCGTATTGGCTCTCAACTTACTTTGGGTGGACTAGAAGTGAAGGGAGATGAGGTGGGAGATGCTAAATTTTTCCATTTATCCTTCTTAAAGACTCCAGACAAGCAACTGTCAACCGAACGATCTACAAACATGTGGTTCCCACTGCATTTGTTGACGGCCAAAAATCTCACAGATAATCTGGACTTTTGTTGTCTCTTATGTTGTCATTTGTTCACAGTGAATGTTACAACTTCTGTCTATTCTCTTTATACCTGCAAAACATTCACCTAAATTTGTTACAAGAGCAACCTTTAAACAGAGATCACTCCACTCCAGGAAGATGTTCTGATTTGGATTTGTAGATATTGCCTGATGCTGACTGAATATCCAAACAGTACTTGATTAATATTAAATTGTTTTGGGCACATTTTTCAACAGTTAAATGCCTTTTTCAGGTCTGGATATCAATTCTTTGTTGGTGGATACAATTCCAGGTTTTTTTGTGATCATGATAACTTGATTTCAAATATGATAGATATTAAAATGGAAAAGGGGCTAGAAAGAGGGAGTTTTTTTCATACTAGGCAGGAAAAGCTGTCGAGAGCAGTTACCTTCTCTGGTGTGACATACAACAGCTTAATGACAGGGTCCCGATATGATAGCTGTCTGTATACGCTCTCAGCCATGCCAGGATCTATATCACCGGATAAATGGACCGCTGGTATCTGCAAGGAGACCATGATGATGTAAGCATGTGTGTGATAAGTAATTCATAATTACCATCAAGGCAGTGTTTCATGACAACTGAGGGGTTGCGGGATAGAGTTCTGGCTGGCCATTTTATGGTCTAACTTTTCATACTGGAGCAATCCAGTTTTTCTCCATTTAGAGCACAAAAACAAATAAAAAATAGTGTTAACTAGATTGTTACATGATGTACATCATAAGCTACAGAGAAAGTCCTTCTACTTGCCTACATGCGTTTATTGTCCACATAGCGTCGCAAATAACTGCCTTCCAAGTTCCAAACCCGTCTTTATTTTTTATCATAAACATCTTCGGCAGGTATATTGACTTTGTGATAGGTACTTGCACCACTCTGTGACAGTTAGTTGTATCACTTTGTGACAGATACTCGCATCACTTTATTACAGGTAGTTGTATCACTTTGTGACAGGTACTCGCACCACTCTGTGACAGGTACTCGCACCACTCTGTGACAGGTACTCGCACCACTCTGTGACAGGTACTCGCACCACTCTGTGACAGGTACTCGCACCACTCTGTGACAGGTACTCGCACCACTCTGTGACAGGTACTCGCACCACTCTGTGACAGGTACTCGCACCACTCTGTGACAGGTACTCGCACCACTCTGTGACAGGTACTCGCACCACTCTGTGACAGGTACTCGCACCACTCTGTGACAGGTACTCGCACCACTCTGTGACAGGTACTCGCACCACTCTGTGACAGGTACTCGCACCACTCTGTGACAGGTACTCGCACCACTCTGTGACAGGTACTCGCACCACTCTGTGACAGGTACTGGCACCACTCTGTGACAGGTACTCGCACCACTCTGTGACAGGTACTGGCACCACTCTGTGACAGGTACTCGCACCACTCTGTGACAGGTACTCGCACCACTCTGTGACAGGTAGGTGTGTTTGGAACTGACAGTCCACTCATCAAAAGATAAGAGCTGAGTTAACTATTTTCTGCAATTATTAGTTTCATTGATTTTGTTTTTAAGTATCAATGTGAAGATGAAGAAGAAGTTACCTCCAAGGAAACCAGTTTTTGAACTTGATCTTGAATGAGAGACTTGAGTGGAGACACGACCACAGTGACTCCTCCAGTGAGAACACCGGGAAGTTGGTAGGTCAAACTTTTGCCACCACCTGTTAAAGAAGGGAAAAAATTCATAGAAAGACAAACATGTCTGAATTATGAAAACTTCTCAACAGATTTCGTGCAGCAAAAAGTAGAAATCAGAATTTCAGGGCTGCAAAAGAATCCTACTATTTTAAGGTAAAACTTGAAAAGAATATGTAGGAGTCTGACTCATTGTCTAATGAGAATACACAAACAAATAAATTCAAACAATTCAGATGTCAGCACAATGAAGAATCACTTGAATTCCTTTGGATTTGTCCCACAGTTATCCTCTGTAGAAGTCTGTTATGATATAGAGCAGTAGCAGATGAAGAAAAACCATAATTTTTCAATGATATATGCAAGCTGACAACTAAAACAAAACAATACTATTTTCTTGCTAAAGTTTGTGCCAAACCATACTTTGCAGCAGTATTAGATGTTCTACAACATTTTTAAGTCGTCTAGAATATTCACAGTTCAATGAACGGTAGACAGGAAAACAACTACTTTTATAATCATTCCTTGTCTACCTAAATTGTTGAAAAAGGAAATAGGAAAGTTTCAAGCAAACCTGTTGGCATGAGTACAAAGCAGTCTTCCCCCTGCAGGGTAGCATTGATGGCCTCCAACTGATTTTTCCGGAATTCGTGAAGTCCAAACGTCTTTCTGAAGACTTTCAGAAGCTCCTTTGAATGTGGAAAGTTAAATCCACTGAAGACACTTGGAGGACTTGTCGGTGTTGATAGATGAGCTGTTAAAATTATTAAAATAAGAATAAAACAAAACTGAAATTGAGAACAGGTTGAAGAACAGAAAAACAGGGGGGGGGGGTGTTCTTTCCAGAAATGTTATGGGCACATGCATACTCAATAAATTACAGATTTTTTTCTTACAAAAGTCAACAATGCAAATCTATGACTAACCTTGCTTCATAAACTGCGAGGGTGAAGGAGTTTGGATTCTTGCTGATGGACCGGCACTACCGACTGGAGTATTTAATTTCCTCTCCGATGGCTCTGGCATCTTAAAGCTTCCGTAAGAATCAGTCGAGCTAGGTCTGGCAGGCATATCACTCTGGTTATCTTGGCGGCTGGTAAATTTATCTGTCACTGACAGCAGCCCCGGGGGTTTAGCAGGAGCTTGCTGCAAAATGTTCGACTCATAGAAACTATCCCCGCCTCTCGGAGAGTACTTGGAGGATGAGGGCTTAAACTGGTCTCCACGGGAACTCATCTGGTACTGAGGTGGTGACCGTTGATGAGAAGAGACGTCAACGCCATCAAAGTCTTGGGGGTATTCCAGGGAGTTATTGATGCCAAGCAGCTTTCCTGAACCCTTCATCATGGCTGGACTAATATCCATTGGAGGAGACAGCCCTCTCTTATCTACCTTTGGCCTGAAGTTGAAGGACCTTCCCGTAGGACTCTCGTGGCATAGCTCGGTCATATTTTTCACATCATGCTTCTTGCTGCCAACTCCAGGTAGAGTCAACTCGGCCGGCTTGTATTCACGTCTCAACTTCGATTCCACCTGTTTCTGCTTGGCAAGTACTTTTTTCCTGTGTGGAGAAATGCAAAGCAAAAGTACCTCCTGAATTTCTCTAATTTCTCATGTGTTTTTTCACCGAAAAGGATACAAATTTCTGACTTATTCATTTTCTCTGAAAATGACCATCATTTAGCAAGTTTTATCCACCACAGACCGTTATTGGTATCATCAAATCCTGCGTGAGAGAGGTATATTTTAACTAGGAGTTTACTTACTTCGCCAATTTTTTGTTATCAAATCTGCTGGATAACCATCATACTTTGGTTGCAATTAATCAACTTGACCTAACAGGAATTAATATTTCCATTCAATTGTTGACAAATATGCTGTCCAGACCATATTTGGACGTCAGCATTAGTCAAAGGGAAAAGAAAAAAGACGGGTCTTTAGGTGTATCTCATTGTGATAGGAAAGTGGATAGTAACTGCTAAACTGATATTTCTTTTCATTTTCTATCAAATTAATATAAATAATTTTCTACAAAACTCCACACCATTAGAAACAATGAGATACCACCTGACTACAGATGATTAATCTCTATGGATGTTTTTACTGGTAAGATTGTTTGCTACCAAACTCACCTGAATGTTAGTAGTTTTCTTATATTGGAACCCTTCTCTAGTATAGAGCTATCTTGCTGCTTGCATGCTATATCAGTCTGCTCACAGATCTCTTCCATCACTTTAAATAAAACCTCTTTCACAGACCTGACTCTCTCTTGGAGCTCCGTCTCTGTAGCCTGACGAGGATGAAAAAAAAGAAAAGACGAAACCTTCGTCAAAAGATTTGCGACAAAATGTTACCATGTCTCAGTCGTCAAAATTATTCTGATTGTTCCAAAAAGTGCCATTTTGTTTTTTATTGGGAAGAAAGAAGTTTTACAGTCAGTTTTGGATAAGTTTTTTATTTTGTACCTGTGATGCGATAGGTGTCAGGGCAGGATGTTTGTTGAGTTTGTCCAATAATGCATCTGCGGTCATCTTGCCATCTCCAGCACTGCTCACAACACCCTCTCTTGCCACGACGCTTTTCCTCCTCCGTGGTGGTTGCGATTGGAGGATGGGAGATGAAGGAGGGCTGGGATCTGTGTCTATTTGTACGTTTGTAGATGGAGGAGGGGGAGGTGTCAAGGATGGTTCCAAAATATTGTCTATGTCAACATCAGAACCAGCGTCCTTGAATTGTGTCTGAATTAGTAAAGGAATGACAATTAAATATAAAAAATTCAAAAAATATTAAACTAAGCTAAAATAAGAGTTTCAAATCATCATCAATTCCCTCTTCCTCCCCACTTATTATGCTAGAAAACTAAATAATGGTCACTCATATTCAAACTTTCAAAAGTATTCCCCTGTCACCCTCAGAAACAGTTCATCTGTTTTTAAATTCATCTTTTAATTTTAATTCATTTTTAGTTCATCTGTTAATTATTCAATTTTAAATTATCCAGCTGAAGACATCTAAATGTCTGGGAATGTACAGTAAAAGTTATAAACCTCCTAAAACATTATTTCTTGTTATTTTAGAATGTCATAATTTAAGACCAGTACTGATATTTTTTTTTAAAGTGGACCAATGAGCTGAGATGACAATGGAATTCAATGCAATGATTCAATGTTCCTCTGGGGAGGGACCTTCATCTAATATCAGATGAAAGATGGAAGCCTTACCTGCCAATGACAAGTTTCAGGGATAACGTCAACCTCCTTTCTATCAGCCTCTGAACCTTGAGAACTACAGATACCATCTGAGAAAAAGAAAAAAAGAAAAAGAGAACAGTAAAATAGAGAAAGAAAAAACTGATCATTTTGGTTGAATTTATTGTATGAATGTTACTGTGATCTTCACAGCACATCAAGCCCATACATCAAAACCTTTAGGGAAAGTGCTACACATTAGGGAAACACACTCATGAAAATGATGGTTAACAATCCCATTCTAATCAACATCCCTTGCTCTTTCAAACATTGGTAAGTTCCTTTCGAGTTTTCCCTAATTATTTGCTTACACTATAGCAATGTGCCTGAGTTAGATCAACTGTTTCAACCAAAAACCAAACCAAACAAACATGGAATCAGACTATGCATTCCATATTCTCCAACCGTCCAGGCCCTTTAAGGTGAGGACACTTGAAGACCTAAGCTATAGCCTATACACACAAACCAGTGAAGAGGGTCGGAGGGATGCAGTTGTCAAACTCATCTCCATCTTCGCTCTCCTCGTCACTGCCATCCATCATCTGCATCTTCCTCCCTCTTAGTCTCCCTGTCCTGCTTGGCTTAATAACTGTAAGGTTAATAAACAACAACAAAACATTAAATGTAATTTGTCCTATTTGGGGTAATTATTACTAGCAAGAATCACAAAATACAACAACCAGCTAGTTGAGTCTCATGACAACTTCAGTACTGAAATTTTCTGTAATGAGTCAATGAAGTGTATTTTTGAACAATAAGTCACAATTAAATGATAATCTCAGCACTTAATGACAATAACAAACTTTAGAGGATACTCTTGTTGTTATGTAAAGTAGGCTAGGCTAAATACATCTACCATGAAAGTGTGATAGAACTAAGCTAAGTGTTGATAAGTGTGTTAAAACAAAACAGACTTTCTCAAGAGGGTTCAAAAGAATCTAATGTGATATTAAGTCATTGTTGATGTGTATTTGATGGTGAGAGAAATTCTATTATCAGCAGAACCTGTTTCCTTATTGTAAAGTTTTGGTTTGCAGTTTTGCAGAGTTTTATTAATGTAAGTAATAGAGTATCAGGTGGTGAAAAAGGATATATACAAAATGGACTGAACTCATATGAAGTTCTTTGTACCTTACAACCTTCCCACCCAAAAGTTAGCCCTAACCAAGTACTCAACCACATTCACTACTCCATACAAACACAGTACGACCCAATTCTTAAATGCATATTAGGTAAATTCACTATAAAAGTGAACATATGTTAAAGATATGTTACTGAAGCACTCTTTCTTCCAGACAACAGGAAATTACCTTTAAATATAGAATGAAAGCATAATGTAATGACACAATTGCATCAAAATAACCATGCATTCATTGGAGTTTTCGAGTTGATGCAAGGAGGGCCACATAACATTATGAAAATAGCATGTGTCTTATGTTGAAAAGCAACAAAGAAATAGATTACTTCTTTTCTCCTGAGGACTTACCATCCTCATCCAGATAATCAGAAGCTCCTCTGGTATTCTCGTCATCTGGGTCAGGTTGACTTAATGTCAAGTCCACATAGTCATCAGTGGCAGGGATGACATGGGACATTTTAGCTTGTAAGCTCAGCTTTGGTTTCAGTAGAGAAGGTACCTTCTTAACTGTTGAAAAGCAATAGAAAAGTTTATGTTTAACCCACCACAAAAGTAAATGTACACAAAATATAGTACTAAACCATTCCATTTTAATGTCGCAACTTATGTCAGTGGTAGCCAATGTGACACTGACTGGGAATTACCAGAGCATTCCGCAGTCAGTTGCAAAGTCCATCACAATATCTGGCTCTTAAATCTAAGCATGTTTGCTTGAAAGCAACTTAAATTTATTTTAAAGTACAACTATCTTTCAGCAAACATGAACTAGTGATGCAATTATCTGGTTGATACACTTTAATGAATACGTCATGATGTCACCGTGTCAGTGCTTCCACAATCCATGTATCAAAGTAAAGTCTTACTGTAAGTTTATTTACTTGTTGAAAGATGTTGGTTGTGACTTTAATGTGCCTTCCTGATTGTCAAAAGCCGGTACAAATTAAGACTTTTTAATTGTCGTTGTCACATATTTAAATGTTGTAGGTATATAATCAATGAACTTGAAATTCAAAAAGGTTCACTACAACATTCACTGTAATTGCCAAGTTTTATTGTCGTGAATAATTTATTAAAAGTGGATCCTGATCTCAACAGACTCTCTCAAAACATTTGCGAATTTAAAAGTAGGTAGGTATGAAAAAACAGTAAATTTCTACAAGCTTAATGGTAAAAATGCATCATATTTTATCCAATGTTTACCATAGCATAAATTTGGAACAATTGCCAAATGATCTCAATTCCCAAAACATGAAGCCAGGATCTCACAAACCTGATGGTTGGTCTGAAAAGTCAAAGTCATCATCATCCTCATCTAACATACTGGTAGAAAACATTGTTTCTGTTACCGTTGGCGACATCTTCTTGGAAACCTCCATAGGCGGAGAGAAGGCTGGCCTGCTGTAGAAGGAGAAAACAGTACATGTGAAGGTAAACATATCATCTTGTAGAAACGGAATTTGGACAAGAGTTGCTGCTGCGCTCCAGTAAATATCACACTTGTTATTGCATGAAATATATGAAACTATATTTTAAATTAAACGAAATGCAAATTTAAGATATATCTTACTCTGACTCTCCATTGTTTCTACTAGTGTTAAGCCCCCCCCCCAAAAAAAAAATATTAGAAATGTCATCATTTGTGGAGGGCGGTGTACAGTGCAACCTAAGCTACATACGGACTTCAAATAAAGTTTAAAACCATATTACAAAGGAAAAACATACAGGCCAGGGGCTAAGCTAGACTGAGTATAGGCCCTCAGCACTATAGGATTAGGTTTTTTTGGTCAATTTTATGGGGTACTTTGCCATCACTCATTATTTAATGATGTTGGTTATTCAAGCTCTGAAGGTTATTTTTTCTACAGTTTATTAAAAAAAAAATTAAAAAAAAAACCAGATTATCACTAATTCAAGGTTATTAAAAAAAAAAACACAGGAATAACTTTTCAGGTATTCTATATCAAAATGGGGCAAATTGCTACACAAATGCAATGTGTATCACATCTGTTATAACCTGAAGTATACTAATTTCGATAATTTATTAGAAAAAAAAATCGTAGAACCTGAGTTTGCTATGCATAATGTGAACACTTAATTTATTCCCTGGAAAAGAACCAAATTATGAGTCAAATTCAAATATCAAGACAGGCAAAGAGGAATTTCCAAATGAAAATGTATGTTGCAATTTTGGGGAAGATCAAATTCTAATGAATCGAATGACAGTACATGTTTGCTTCTTTGGCAAAGAAACCCGGAGCAAATACATAACATCTTTAATGTTTGTCAAAATTTATCTAGTGTTAATAACCAGTTTGCAAGGCAGCCCCTGATCTCATTTCTGGACCATTGGTTTCATTCTTACAATTGTACTTACCAACCCAGCTTACTTTACAGAAACCAAGCTACCAGGGGGCAAATCTTTAAGGATTTGTTCTTGTTCTCCCTCAGAAAACCAGGTCTTACTTTATGGTTGTAAAATGTAGCAAATTAACAAAAAAAGCGATCAATATGTATACTGTAGGATAGATGACCAGGTTTGTAGAATTGATCAATGGAACATCAACTTTGGGTCAGTAAAACTCCACTTAGGGAGGATCATAGGCCTACCACTATTTTTTTTTTACTTCAGTACCTCCATAGTGATGGAGGGTGATACCAAAATAGCAATTGACCTATTTGGGGGTATTAGTTAAAAGGCAATGTACACAACTAGTCGTCCTCTGGCCGACCTCCAAAGGGGATTTTGGCTGTTCGAACGGAGATTTGGTAAACTCAGACAATTGTTAAAATTTGCGCAATACGTATGGCTGTAAATATTCGGTATTTAATTCAAACTGAAATAATGTTTTGGCTAACCTGACACTGTTTGTGAATGGAGAAACATTAGCAACTGGTCTGTTGCCCATCAGTGGAGATGAAAAAGTGGATTTAGTAGGTTCAGGGTTCATAGCTGTTGCTGATGTTTGCTGATCTTTCTGACTTGGCTGAAGCCAACTTCTCAGAGACACTTGACCCTTCTTTACATTCTGTGATGGGAGTTGCTTCCATGAGGGCAACACCGGTAAGTTGGATATCTCTCCAAGTGGTGACGGTCTTGACTCACTGACCTTGCGAGAATTCCTTGACAACTTGAACTTGAAATTCCTATGAAAGAAAATAAAGAAGGATTGAATTTGTAGAAACTAGTTATATCATTCTATAGCATGTCTGCAATCTGTACTTTAAAGTTCTCTCTTTTACTTGGGGACATCTTAAATGGTACTTATCTTACTAGTGCCGATTGACCCGTCTCAAGACGATAAATTTACCATTTGCAATAACCAGGATTTTCAACAAACACTTGGTCAAATTCTCCTAGTACCTGACTAAGTTCACCTTCATACCCACTTATTTTACCTTGTGCATAATTTCAGATTCACCGGGCTGCTGATCCTCTACAGTACATATCTCACTGGAATTTGATTCTCAAATCTCCTTCCTTGGAACGACTTCACTTCACCTCTTTTCAACCGATACCAATGGCAACTTTATACTGGGTTGATGTTACAATTACCACTTAAAATTAAACACCATAGCAACATTGCTAATGAAGTCACGACCAAATAAGACTGGATATGGAATATCAGCCACATAGTTTAGTTTAGTAGAAAAAAGGATCAGAAGGGACACTCAAGTCCCCATCAAGGACCCTATAGGAGAGAGAATAAAAACTGAAGACACAAACACTCAGACCCAATTACAATGCTTAAAGTGCTTGTCCAAAGCATTCTTAAACCCATTGACACTACTTGCAATCTGGCCTACGTAACATTGATCACACATGTTATTGTGAATGTATTGTTAGGCCAAGCTTATGCTAGCCTAGTAACAATCCGACCTCAATTACACCAAGGAAATGCCTACCTTTTTGCCGTCGCCATTTTCCGTTATCTTCCTTCTCACATTTGCATTTAACATCGCACTGATATCAATGTTGAATGGAACAATATTTAACACTGGGTATGGGTTATTATTGTTAAACAGAACAATTTACGTCGACGAGGTCTAGCAATGTTGATTTTGCATTTACCGCTTAGCACAATCGTAGAGGTCATGCCCTAATATTGAACCTTCACAGTTACTAGTTAGCTGCCAGACGGCCAAAGAAGTGAGTTAGGCTACGCAAATTTACACGATAGGATATGCTTTCAATGTCTAAATCGTGATAAAAGGAAAAGAAAAAAACAAAATATGCCAACATAAAAAAATTAAACTTGCCTACATAGACTTGAATATTATTTTTTTTAATTTTTGTACTTTTGGTTTTCACATTTAATTGAGTATATTATTAATTATAAGAAATTTTCTTATTGTGTGGTCTTTTTCACTGTTCTGTTTGAAGTAAGTAATCGAGTATAATAAGGCAGGGAAAATATCCCCCTGAATCTTGTCTCCTAGAGAACATCCACTCACGAAATGAAAAAATCACGACACAAAGTGCTCAGTCTTTCAATATCCGAATTATTTGTATATATTTGGTGTGAAAATGTTGTGAGATTTCAATGTTTCACACCTTCATATAATTTTATTTTCACTGACTACTGATGGGACTAGTTTCGCGAATAGGAATGCGATGTATCTGTGTAACTAAGCCATAGCCTAGGCCTATCCCTAATGCTAGAGATGGACAGGACCAGTTACTTGAATATCCAAGGCACAAATACACACTCAAAATCAAATTTACCATCGTTGCTTGTAGATCTGCCTATCTCATCTGAGTTTAAACATTCATGTTATGTAGAATTGCATAGTCTAAGTGCAAGCCTAGTGTTAATGTGGCATTAACACTTTTAAGTTCGATAGGCATAACATGGGCTAGGGTCAGTAGTCTGCAGTAAGTATATATATTTTCGTTTGCTTCATTATTCATTTACTTATATGATGAAGGAGTTTATTTTCTCTAGGCTAGAAATCTTACCCTAGCCTATCCCTATATGTATTTGTAGCCTAGGATGGTAGGCTAATGTATAACTTAGGCCTACCTAACTTCCCAAGTTTGTGGTACTATGACTGAGCCTAAGTGCTGGATGCATATCACTGATGTTGCACTGTATTTAAGTTAGTTTTGGCCTTCAACAATGTGTAGGATCAGGCCTAGTATTAGAAAAATAAGTGATTTCATTGTGTGGTTTGATCAGATACGCCAGAAATGGAATGAATTATAGGCTATTTTGAATGTGTGAAGTTCCAGAGTCAAACTGCATTAAGCAAGGGGAAGTTTCCCTAGCTGCGTGCATGCATTGAATTTTACTGTATAATTGGGTGAAAGGGTGAAATAATCCATAAGAGTGCTACATAATGTAGCAACTGTAGCCATTTTCGCCAAGGCTTTTTGCAGATTTCAGTTGTTTGAGAATGTGATTTTGAAACACTGCAACTACAATGTTTATCATTGCAACAGTATAACACAGAACAACTCTCATTCTACTTATAGCCATCAATTTCATTACTCTTTTCCAGTTCTATTAAGGAGACATTAATGGATAAGATGTTTATTATGGTATGACTCAATCCATTGATCTAATCAGTAGGCCAATGGAAATAGGCTGCTTAAACTTGGTCACTTGTTTCTATTACTGACAAAAGTGCCACTTTTTATTTGCTTAACTCACAAAGTGACCAACAACATGGCTGTTTGTGTAAAATGAAATTTCAGGTAGGCCAAGGCTTGGCCCAATTAAGCAAACGAGCAAGAGCACAGAACTTATCGAAAAGATTGGGAGTAATGATGTTATACTTATTTTGACAGAATGGCTATCAAACATGAGATGTGTGTGGGCCTTGAGAAAGGCCACAGAGTCACAAAGATTGAAACCAAGAAAGGCCGACAAGGGGTGAGTTGTTAGTTTGTCAGATAAGCTATATCATTTCAACTCTTTGTAGTGGTTTCATGCAAGGCAACTTCAGAAAATCTGGGTGGCTCACGTTAACCTAACTTTCTAGTGTCTCACTGTGTTTGGGTTGCAGCCCTGACTGACTAAAATATTGGTGAGGTTTTTGTCCAAATTTTGATGGTTTCCCAATCTGAAGTAGTTGTTAAAAGCTTCAGAGTTAGCTTGTCTAGAGCTAAAGGTAGAAATTGAATTGCTTTTGGAAATGAGCTTTCCGCAAGTTATTTGGCTTGTCCCAAAATCATGCATGTGACCGCTCAGCATAAACAAAAATGGGACAATGGAAAGACAAAAACTAAAAGGAAGGAAGGAAAAACAAACAGCTTTAAGCTAAGAAATGAAAAAAGAGCCTACCTTCCAGGTAAGCTTGGATTGGAAACTGGTCAAAATTTGAATTGCAAATACTGGAAAAAAACAATGATAGAGCTTCAAACCATCATTTGTTGACTTTGGTTTCTCCTATTTACTGTTCTTTTTGCAATATGAAAGTAAATTGCAACAAGAAAAATGGGTAGAGCAATTGATTGTATTCTCTCGGGAGAGGGTGTTACAATAACATCTGCGTTTAGAAAAATTCTCCATCTGGGTCAAAAAGTTTTTGTGTTAACAAATGAATTCTATTTTATCAGCATTAGCAGGTTAAACAGTAAGCACCCAACTGAGCAAACCCAAACCTTGGTAAAGCTTCAAAAATATGCATCTTAGCAATCATGAAACCTCTTAGGGCTTACTTCCAGGGCCAGTATAATAAACACCAGTTACAAACTTTTGCTAACCTTGTCTGGCTTTCAAGTACTGAACAGGTCACTTGTTTTATCTATTGACTGGTTTGGTATCTGGAGGAATTAATGTATCTTTGTCTGAAGATTTAAAAACTTAAAATCATGTTCCTACAGTCCCCTAATCATCTTGCTGGCTTTGAGGATTTCTTAGTTTAGAACTTCATATCAGTCTTGAAAGGGAAATAATGAAATACAGTTATGAGTTTTGGTGTTGCAGATAATAAAGTAAATTTCACTGTTCGATTATTCTGCCCTCAGATAAACAAGCGTAACAAGTTTGTGCGTGATCTTGTCAGAGAGGTGGTCGGATTCTCACCGTATGAGAGGAGGTGCATGGAATTGTTAAAGATCAGCAAAGACAAGAAAGCCCTTAGGTTTTGCAAGAAGAGGGTAAGTGTTGTTTCATTTAGGGAGCTATTAGTGCTTTTTATGTTTAGGCTTGTGTGGTTACAGCAAGGCCGGGAAAAGTTGCAACATGGAAAGCGAATAGGGGGGACAGAGATAAATGCTTTCTCCGGAGGGGGGGAGCCGACCCTAGCTCTTGTCGCTCCTGGATTTAACTTGTTATTTTATGAATGGTTTATTGCAGAGGATTATGTTGCTAGCATTCCATTTTATTTCAAGATGTTGCATAAATAAGAGTTGCCTTCTACTTGTTTGATAAGAGATGTCTTAGAAGGAAATATTAAATAAACATGTTTTATGCACTGTGCAAGGCTTGTGCTGAAGTAGGTTCTTCTTAGAGAAGTAAAGCAAGTTGCACCGGTTTGGCTAACCAAAAGAAACTCTTTAACGGTCTCTCGCTACCAAGTAGTGTCACCAGGACCGATTAAACTCAGACTGTCATTGCTTCTTATCTTATTTTATTTTGATTCAGGCTTTAGAAAGATCTTCTTTGCTCTAAAGCAAACGTCAAGGTCTTGTCGATGTGCAATTATGTGAAAACAGCGACAAAACGAAAGCTGTAACACATTGACAAGTCCATTGTTGTCGGCCTCAAAATTCAGGCTATTTATTTGCTAAATACTGCTTTTTGCCAGTAAAAATAAATGTTACAGGCATTTTTCTGCCAGTAGACTTTTATGAACATGAATGTCTTATCATCAAATGTCTTTTTTCTCTCTCTCATGTAGCTGGGTACCTTGACCAGAGGCAAGAAGAAGAGGGAAGAGATGGTCGGTGTTCTGGCCGCTCAAAGAAAGGCAGCCCAAGCCCAGGCTCAAGCTGCAGCCGCTGCTGCTAAGTAAACATGATTGTTCTTAACATACCTGTAATCATAGCTTCACAGAATTAAAACCAGTTAAAGAAAAAAGAAAATCAAATCTCTTTTGTCTTCTCTTCCTGTATTCTATTGTTTAAATAGAAACATACTTATAAAGAAGATGAACAAAGAACTATAGTTGGACAGAAGTACAATTGAATAGGGTCCATGGGGGGGGTGGGTCCTTGGGGGGGTGGTGGGGCAGTGCTCAGGAATATTTGGGAAGAAGAAAAGTGTATTCTCAATTCCATATATAATTAAAGAAAAAAATGAAGACTACAGGGAGAGGGGCTTGACCCCAGGTCCTTACCTGGCTCCCCATCCCACCATATTTATGAAAAGGAGAATGATCAGTGCCAAGAAATAGACTGAACAGAGAATTACCTGCCAGCAAGATTGGTCAGAGCAACATGAATATTCAACAACTCTGTGAAGTGAGTACTTAATACAGGAAGCTGAAACTCTGGTCTAGTGTTCACAAGGTAATGATGGCGAGTTGTTATTGCTAGGATTTATACATAATGAAAGCCTTTGAACTGATTGGAAGTATGATCTCTGATAGGCTCTCTCAGTATATAACACAGTCTGAGCCAATTTACGATGGCAAATTTTTCACTGGATACAGTATCAGACCACTGTAACTGAAACCTATGCAACCAAAAGTGTGAAAAGAAACTCCACTGGTTGACCTTCGTGTTGTCAAGCAGTACCTATTTCTGTTTCTGAAATGTTCAAAATACTAAAACTGAACCTAGTTCCTTTAAACCAAAGAAAAAATATAGGTGGTACAGTTATGTGCCAAAGTGTATGGAAAATTGGAAATATATATTCCATAAGTGTGAAGGGAAAACCTTAAGGTATGCCATAAGGTTAAAGTGTTGTGACCATGTTTACGGTTATCTAGCAGTTTTAGTTGTCAAATCATATCCATACAAGGGTTATCAGTATTTCCCCAGATATGTAAGGAAGTCAAATAATGATCGCTCATGTTTAAAATTCCAAGTTTTTCGATATCAATGACATTGTATGGTGTTAAGTTTTTATTCCTTTAAAGTCTGAGAATAAATTGGGAGGTTCATAACATCCAGAGAAGTACTTTTGCATGCTAAATTTAAGCACTCTTCCGATGACCTTGAAATAAATATGCTATCTGGTGACCTTATTTGACCATCCCTCCTCCACTCTACCACAAAATAATGAAGTGACTGCAAGGAATTGCCATAGTTTCAGACAACAACCAATGAGCCACACATTGAGGTGTTATGAACATATGATGCAGCAGCTAGGTGTCATACTCATACAGGATATTCATTCTGCTCATGCTGTCACAAATCCTTAAAGAGTGACGTGAGATTAGTTGACAAATTGGTCCGAAATGTGGATGGGAGGATGCAGGAATCCATATTTATGAACTATTCTTAAAGGGTGTGAAGACTCGCGCAAATAGAAACGTCTAATGCCGGTAATCTGACCTAGTTTCAAATGAGGTAACAGAAGTGTTAGACACCACCATCGATCCCAGAAAATATACACACACAGCTTGCTACCATCGGTAATTAGACACTAGTGTACAGTCACTACATACAGCTGCGGTCAATACCCACAGCACAGTATACTAACGATACAGCGATGGACATCTCAGGTCCAGCTAAAGATAACAAAGTATCACGTTTCATTACTGTCTGCATTTTGTAGCGACACAAAGAAAACGTCACTTGCAAGCAACAGAAAGTTAACTTTTTCAGATGGCCGCACGCGGTTTGAGGCGAGTCTTCAATGCCTTTAAAACGAAAGTTCCACAAGGTGACCTTGATCACTGGATTGCCTAAATATTCAACAATTTATTTATTTAACATTAAAGGGTATACTCGGTTAGAGTAAAGCTCATCTCCCCTGAGGACCTGAAATATAATATCTACAATAAGGGTTACATTTAGCCATTTCAAACATGGACATACTTGATATTTTCTAAAGACCAGAAGTTTCACTATTTCACAATACTGCTTAATTCTATTTGGATCGACAGAAGTACTGTAAAAGCCAAAGTTTGGTTTGTACCCTGAATTTTATCAAACAAGATCCTCAAGATAAGAGGCACTTGTGTTTGGATCATACGCAACAAAATTTTCATGGCACTAAAATTTAGGGAATGAACCAGGATTTCTTGTCGTTTGTTGGAGAGTAAAATCATTATAGATTTGAACCAGAAGAGAGGAAACTTGAGGCGATAAACTTTATTTCCAGTATTTACTTGTTGACATTGTCTCAAAGTGCAAGTTTATACAGAATGATCATCTGCTCCTATAGTTGAGCAGATTCCACACGGAAAGAAAGATAATAGTACTCTTTATGTATCCAATATGCAAAAGAATTAAGGATAAAAACTATTAATATTACAATAAATGGATAAAATATATAAATACATCTAAAATAACTCTTGAATCGAAGAAGAAAGAAAGAAAAAAACAAAACCCCATAGGCACCTTTGCACTGACATGCAAAAATCATTACAGACGAGACGATTAGGAATAGATATATGTGTGTACTAACATTAGACTTGCAACATTACATCTCAAGTTTTAAAACATCAACCAGACTTTGTTCCAGCAAAACCAGTTATTGATCATTTACCAAGAGAAGGACACTAGACTAGAACTTCCTCCAAGTTAAGTTTGCCAAAAGGGTGACAACATTTTTTCTGAATGTTGGACATGTACTACATGATAATGCAGCAACTAAGGAAAGGTGAATTTTGTCTTGCAAAACTGAGTATAACACCCAACAAAGTTGAGAAAGAAATCGGACTATCTTTTAGTAATGGAGATTAGTTTATTATGATGATGATGACAATGATGATGGTTGTTGTTCTTACTTTTGAAGGGGGAAAATAATCAACAGGCCATAACTATTTAGGAGGCAACCGGGATCAATTAATGGGACAACAAGTGACACTGTTTCTGAATTTATGACAACTTCCAGTGCAGGAATTCAAAACAGCAACCTTCAAAATAACCTTCACCGGAGGATTCAAAAATAACATTTCATATGAGCAGTGTTTGGTAAAACAATGTAGAAACTGTCATGTTTATTGTTAGCCATGTAAATTAGAAATTCTGATTACAAAAATCACAACAGCTTTTTGCAAACAGAATTTCTGTACCTAGAAATATCATCTAGTACGAAGTAACTCAGAGGCAGATTTATGGCGGAAGCCCAGGGGCCCCCATATCTGCTCTTCTTTGGGCATTAAAACTCAAAACAAGGTACAAAGTGAAAGAAGTAAGCATGTTATCTTATTTGTGCATTCCGTAATTTTAACTGATCAATGTTTTCTTAATTTCTGGGAGTACTAATTTCAGCATCTACCTGTCTCAACCTGCCTCTACTTGTCTCCCGGCCAAAAATACTATAAAGGTTCCTATTAGAGTGAGGGGGAGGGGGCAGCTATGACTTAGTATTAAAGAAAGATCTTAATTTGTTGGCAAATTGAAATTGAAATCGAGAACTTTTTCAAGATATCAGTATGAACATCCACAAAGTACGGTAACTCCTCATTGAGATATATAAGGGGTTAATCAACGGTCTAGCGTGCGTTACTCACAGGATTAATGCACGATCGGGGGATAATGCAAGCGATGCACGAGGGCGGAGCCCGAGTGCATCCAGCGATAGCATTAACACCCGGAGTGCATTAATCATGTGAGTAACGCACGCTAGACCGTTGATTAACCCCGTTCATTCATACACTACCATTTGTGTGGGGGAAAAATCATAAAACAAATCATTTTTGGTTACATATAACCAAAGATTTATTAAAGTGATGCCCCGTAATTTTACCGTGCGTTACTCACAGGATTATCCATGGTCAGCTGACCTGAATGGACCAATAGGATTTAGGAATCTTTACTAAGTATGAATGAACACTATTTTTTATGACTGATGGATACAAGAAGACACCTTTCTGTTGCCAACTATGTGTGGATGAAAATGCGATACCTGAGAAACGTGATTTCCTTCTCTCTTTTTCTTCCATTACCAACCGAACAATCTTCTTTTTCACTTTATTAGACCCCAATATAGAGATTAGTACATTCAAGCAAAGTTTGTAGGTGCAAAATTAGAATCTCATCTGTACTTTAAGGTGCAACTTGAAATACTTCAATCCTAATTTAGATAAGTTTATATAAGGAACTTGATCGTCTGCAAAAAACAGCCAATTTTGAACTTGATAATGCGCAAACCTGGTAACTTGTTGGAATTGTGGAATATTCTTGATTTAGTAGACAAGTGCATTTATTTTTCTTTCATATATATCATATATAACATAAAGTATCAAAGTATATTATAATATTAGTTGCATAAGTTAATATCGTGAGTAGTCTCCTCGTTGCAGGTCAAGTTGAATGATTACCAGTAATTTTACTGAGTGGAGTCGCAGCATTGACTCCAATCACTGTCACTGTCTGATCTCCATCGGAAAAACTTCACAAACCTGTTCGATTCAGTTTTGAGTTTCAGAGACTCTGGTTCTATGAACTCATTACAACACTACTAGTTGCCAAGAATCGTAAATCTGAAGATTGCTTTGCTTCCAACACGATATCTTCCTTTCCCATTTATCTTTATTCACTTTCTCCACATGAAATATTGATGGACAAAATGTTTGAAAATCCAAACACCAAGAATAGAATGGACCGAAACTTATTACACACTAACACATAATTTGAGTTTGTAACCATGCTTTACTTTACCAGCAAGTGCATTGCAGGTGTCATGTAAGCTTACAAATGGTGAGCAAGATACAATTGCATCGGAAGACACACTACTTCAAAATTACAATGGAATCTAAAAAATTTCAACAATGGAAAAATTTGCTATGTATTCATTTCATCACCCTATGGTGCTTGAAAAAAAAAAAAAAAAAAAAAAATTACTGTGGATTTCAGGAATAGTTTGTTGTCCAAGGTAAAGAATAAAAAATCTACACATGATCGTGCCAGGAAGAAGTTCTGCCTACAATTGCATTTTTTTTGTGGGGGGGGGGGAAGGAGGAGGGGGAAGTCTCTCAGAATGACAAGTCCTTGAAATAACAATGATGCACCCTTTGAGTATTTTTAGCACATACATGTAACATGTTTTTGTTGTGGTTACTTAGATTACTCGACTTTACCTTCAATTCACAGAGAAATAAGACAAACAGATGAAATACATGACGTCACTTCCCGGGCAAAAAATCAGGCTACAAGTACTTTCCTATTGGCAAGGAAACGTAAACTACAAACTTAAACACATCTCTCCTATGAAGGATGATACATATTTATATATTATGTTTTACACACACGTATATATATATATATATATATATATATATATATATACAACATATATCTATACATATATCTACATATATATCTTTATCTATATATATAAATATATATATATCTATATATATATATATATTTACATATATCTATATATATATATCTACATATATCTATATATATATCTATATATATATATATATAAATATATATCTATACATCTATATATACATATATATATATATATATATATATATATATATATATATATATATATACATATATACAACTACAAAAATATTAATGTGTAGCAAGTGGTATGCCAGATATGTATATATATATATATATATCTATATATACATATATATATCAGCAAAATTCCTTCCAATAGGTAAAATGACTCAGCATATAATGATCAAAGCAGAAACTGATGATGTCGTCGGTTCAAAATACTCTTCCCAGTCACAGAAGAATCATAAATCTTGATCATGAAAATTCCAAAAAATCCTTTGGAAAGCGATAAAAGGCTGCCCAGGGATTCAAAATGATTTTCTTATCTGCCTAGATTAATTCGTTAAATGTAACAGCTCTGAGGCTTTACCAGATAAATCATGCAATGAGACTATAGGTTTATCACAGGCACATGCACCGATCATTGTACGATCATGAATTTACAGCACCATTACTGACTGAAAGTAAGAAAACAAGCTACATGGAAGTATTAAGAGACTTCCGGTGAATACTATTCAAAACGAAATGTTGGAGTTACTTCAGATAAATTATAGATAAATTATGGAGGAATAAATAAATATAATTGCTGATTGACATGATCCATCACAAACAGTACCTTACCAAAACAGAATGAAAAATGATTTTAACAAAGGTTAAAAAAAAAGAAGAAGACCCTAACTATGAATGCATTTAGCTAATTGTTGTCATACAAGGTGACCAGACATCCATACATGCATACTGCTATTGTGCTATTGATTTACCATTGCCCTCCAATCGCAGAATACATTTAGATATTACAATTTCACACAGAGAAACAGTAGAATTGAAATAAGACTTGGTTGCTATAGGCCTGTAACAATACAAAGTTATCTATCAGTATTAAAGCTATTGAAGATCACCTTACCTGCTATAGGACATACCTTGTTATCCTAAGATATCTCCGTGTATAAATTACTCAACTGGCTGGTAAGCTAACCCACCCCACCCCCATCCCCCACCCTCTCTGTTATCTGTTTGAATACTATAAAATCCAAACATTCTTGTGTGCATTGCAACATGCTAAGTTACAAACAGAACACAGGACAGTCGGCATCTAATGAGATGGGAGAACGAAGAAACAAAGAAAACAAGGGGTAGCTAGGACACCAATGTGATATCACCAGGGGTAGCCAGGACACCCATGTGATATCACCAGGTATCTAGGACACCTCTGTGATATTACCAAGGGTAGCTAGGACACCCATGTGATATCACCAGGGGAGCTAGGACACCCCTGTGATATCACCAGGGGTAGCTAGGACATCCATGTGATATCACCAGGTAGCTAGGACACCCATGTGATATCACCAAGGGGTAGCTAGGACACCCCTGTGAAATCATCAGGGGTAGCTAGGACACCCCTAGCTGTGATATCACCAGGGATAACTAGGATACCCCTATGATATCACCAGGGGTAGCTAGGACACCCTTGTGATATCACGAGGGGTAACTAGGACACCCCTGTGATATCACCAGGGGAGTATAACCTTTCTTATTTCAATATCAAACATTGAATCGCCAGATATTGCTAGGGCAACAAAATTTATCTCAACAAATGGAAGCCTTCAACTTTTCATGACTGAAAATAGGTAAAGAAAATGAGACACTAAAACGTTGGACAATAAATTGCAAGTCCCTGCAACCTCGTATATAAAGAGATAGTTGCCATTGCTTCCGACCTGTATTATGTTGATGTAAAGGGAAGGGAAATTGGGATTTCTATCGCTTCAATAAACAAACGCAAATCGACAATCGAGTTCACCCAGATAGTTGAAAATAATTTCATACCTGAAGAAGAGTTTTCCTTAAACGTACAATGACAGATGTACACTGTTGGAATTCTTTGTTGAAAAAGTAACAAACGAGGTTTCAGCGACCCCATCGTGGAAAGACATGGTTTTTTGTTTGAACTTGCTTCTTCTCTCATCTCCTTTAAATTTCAATATCCATAATGGATTGGAATTCCATCTTTATTATACTCAACTGATCTCACAGATTTTTAATGTGTGTTTACAATATATATAAAAAAAAAGGTTAAATAGTTTTCGGTAAAGATAACAAACGACCCAGTTTATGCTACAGTGGATTAACCACGAATTGGTTGATGTAGTTAATTGTTGAAGTTACTATTATCATTATTATCTATTAAAATTAATATTATTGCATATTCATCAGTTCCACAACTGCCATTTGAACTTTTTGACTCATAAGGTTATAGGTTACATAACACATGCTTGAGATGTTGGAGACATGCATTAACATTGCAGATACAGAAGTTCCTCAACGTTTCCTCTTGGTGATGGGGGGGGTCACTTCCTCTTCTTTGGCGTATCGACACGGGCCAGCTCCGGTCTTAACTCCTGCCACATTTTCTGAAATGAAAAAAGGAAAGGGGGAGTGATAGGGTAGAGAATATTCGGTCAAAAGTAACTTGTAACTGCCTGAATTCTCGAATCCATATGACCTTCTTTTCGGACCAGTTTAGTTTGTCTTCTACCTGGGTTTCATTATTTAACAAAGAATTTCAGTATTAAAAGTTGCCAACCACACAATCAGTGTTTGCTTTAATCGTGAACCGTCTCTAAACATAGTTCTCATTTGAATAAACCGTAGTTCTTCATATCTTGGTCTATTATCATTTCTCACAGGATTGAAAGCCAACGAGAAAGTGACTCGGAAATTACACGTTAACTAGAAGTCACGGCGCTTTCTGAGCTGTATCCCCTTCAAAGTAATGAGGATCGCCCCTAACAAAGAGCTGGACAGCTCAGTTGGTAACGTGCAGAGATTGTAAGACCAGATGGCACTGCTTATGAATTTCTCTTCTAGCCAAAAATCTCTCTGCTCTTTTGCATCGTTCGTTTTAGTTGAGAATGAGAAAAACTGACGACGTGCCGAATCAAACGTTGGTAAAATAAAAGTTGTTTCCGGTCAAGTGTTGTCGACAGGCGATATTAAAGGGGTGATAAGTCAGGGTTCAAGAATCAAAAGCACACAGATTTTAAACTTTGGGGAGATATTTTCTTGGAAAAAATGTCAAAACCTTTCAAGAACAAGTAGCGGTCTTACCAGCTGTGCATCGGAAGGCACTCTTGAGAGAAAGTCCAGCAGCTCATTGTTTGGAATGGCGTGAGGCTTCCGTAGCTTCTTGGTGAATTTGTTGATCCCTACAAAGAAACAGCAGAAAAAAACAAATCACTTCAGAAAATTTAAAGAGGAATTTAGCTGTCAGTTTCATTGACAAGTGCATGGAACTTGAAACCATATGCAACAATATATACATGATAGAAAGAGAGAGTAAATAATAGATTTTTTCCTAATAGGGATCTTTGTTCTGATCCTGCCTAATTTCTAAGGCCTAATACCAATAAACCCCCTTCATGAGATTGATGCTGAAAAACAGCACATTTACTGATTTGATTGCAATTGATGGCATATTGACTGAAAGTGAGTAAACAACAACACACACACACATTTATCAAAACTTTGTCTGAAAATGAGGAAGTTTATGTCCAGAATCCATTGAAAACATTATTTATTATTAACCAAATTTTCCTGCGACCCAGCTCAGAACCCATGACCCACTGGCAACCCATCTTAAGTCTCACCTCATAGTTCACCACCTTGGTCAGGGTAAAGACCACAAGGTCCACCTCCGTTTTTAGGGGGACTTAAATGTAATCACCAGCCATTCCCAATGATAAAACTATCTCCAGGGTAATAAAGTGTTACTCTGTGCTTTGATTATTGCCATAACAACATGTCTGGGTTAAAAATTGTCAATATTACTTGGGAATGATTCTTACCCCAGGCTAAGATGAGGTATCTGACCGGAATAAGGTAGAGAATGATAGCTGCCACTGATAAGACAAGAATGGCGAACCAAGTCAACCAAGGCACTGTGAAGTTGAATGTACTGAAAGAAAGAACACCAAAAAAATACCATAAATTATTATGAGTTCAATCCGGTTAGCCCTCGCTTGGTTTATACCCGGCAAAAAACCGGCGATTTTCAGAGTATCACATCATCTACGAAGTAACCAAAGCTGTCTTCCTTATCTTAGTCCAGAGGAAGTCAACACAATAAATTCACATTGTAAGTGTGACTTCCGTTGGAATATGATAACGAAGACAGCTTTGGTTACTTCGTAGATCATGTGATACTCGGAAAATCGTCGTTTCTTTGCGGGTATAAGCCAAGCAAGGGCTAACCAGGTTGAACTCATAATGTAAATGGAAACATAACATCCTACAACTGAAAGGATGGTATATCAATACATACACATATCTGTAACAACTGTAGGTATTGTGGAAAACTATAAACAGGTTTTCTTACAATTAAGATCACAACCACTGCAGTAATTACTGTTAGGTCTGAATTAAGGCACCTGGCAACAAAATCAATTTGCCATCAACTACATTTGCCATCAACTACATTCGCCACCGACTACAAATTACCGGCTAAAATTCGCCATCAACTAAGAGATCAATAGCTTAGTTGCTGGAGTACAGGCTTTTTAATCTGGAAGTCACTAGTACGAATGCCATACTTGCCAAAAGTTTCTTTGTTCTTTTCAAGTTTGAATGGTAACAGTATTAAAGATAACACACTTAGATCACCTGACAATAGATGAAAAATTAGGTAGCAGACAATAGATAACAATAGAATACTAAATTGACAAGACACTAAATAGAACCATTACATGGACCTAACATGTGACTACTGAAGATTCTATCTTGCATAGTGATCTTCCTGTCATGAAAATGTTGATAGCAGTTATCTACTTGAAAAAGGATGAGAAATGTGACATACGGATGGAGAAAAACGAAATATTGAATCCAGATTATTAAATTGCTTACCATTCAAGTCATTCATCTCTCATGCAAAACAAAGCAGAAATTTAAAGGTATGCTGTATTGGCCCCAAATATGCTAGATATTCAAATATGGTCACCTTTGGTCAAAATTCTTGAACTGTTTTTATTACAACCTTCGAGGAAATTTTCCTCACTTAGACATTCAGTCATCTTGTGTGTTCCTTAAAATGTCTGAGAACAATTTGGAGAGTAAAGACCTCCAGAAAAGTACTTTTTGAAAATTTCTAGCAATTAATGCGTGCTATAATTTGGGGCCTATATTGACAACCTTAAAAACTGTTTATGTTGTTATTCTTTGTACATAAATTGTCTTCATTCGTAAGCAAATTCTGATGGATGTACAAGAAAATCCAATATGAAAAAAGGGGGGAAGTGACAAAATAAATTCCACAAGCACAAACTTTTTAATTCTTTCACCAAGGCAGGCTACATCGTCCAGTTTATTTTGAATGGTTTGGCAGACTCTTTCGACAGTGTGGAGCTTATTCGTGAGACTCGTTTTTCCTTCCTGTCAAGAGAAAATGTTTCGATAAAAGCAGAAAATTTAATATTAAAATTCTAAGCTATTTATTTTAAAGCAAGAAAACATATTGTACTAGGCCAAATATGTAAAGGGGAAAAGGAATTTCCAGCACAAAATTTTGGAACTAGATTATATATTGACAAAAAATACTAGTAGTAGTAACAGATTCACTCCCAACAGTGAGACTTGACTCTCTGATCTAAATCATTATCTGTTTCACATTTTTATACTACAATAATACACTGATATGCTCTACAATGAGAAGTTGTAGGGGGAGGGGAAGGGTGAAGGGGGAGGCGGAGTTGATATTTCTGTAAGTCAAATGACAAACTAATTTAAACATCACAACCCAATTGCACCATTTTTTTAAATTAAAATTGCATTCAGTAAATCTCCATTATGCTCATATGCAACACACAGTTGTTTTTGTCAGCAAAAAGGCTTAAATCCGCATTATGCACTAAAACTCAATGGTCTAAACAACTTTTTCCCTGTACTAGCATAAAGGACCCTAAAAAACCACACAATCCTGATGATTTATTTTTTGGGGGTCAAACTTTCGGCCCTATCACAGAGATTGAAAGCATGAAAAAACCAAGCAAATACAACCCTACATGAAACAAAGCATTATTCCAATGCATGCATGGGCAGATGTATTGATGTTCACGTTTGTAACTGTATGTTAGGCTATATGCTGGGGCACGTAGCCTAAGCAATCACCATGCCTAGCAACGTTACCTAACATAATAAAATACCCGTTGAGTTATTAATTGCTGAGTGCATTACATCAATCCAATACTTCTGTGAATGTATGTGTGTGTTCCTTAGTTGGTTTTTGGGCAATCCATGTTTCAGTATTGCTGTGGCATGTTGCAGGGCTGGTGAAAAGAAATCATTTTGCTGTGAGACTTACATGGGATCATGAGCCACAACTCCCTTTTTTTTTAATTAGAAAGGGAAAAAAGTGCAAGAAATGTTTTCAAAGGGCAAAAAATAAATGGTGATGACTGATATTACAGCCAAATTTAACTTCTGGGAAATTAAGACTACCACAAAAAGCCTCAAACTTACATGGAGTAATAATAACAAAGTAGTCAAGATGTAAAAATGATCTGGTTGGAAAGGGGATGAGGGGGGGGGGGGGTTGGAGGATGTTTAAGTCTGAGGCTTGAATATTTAGCATATGCAAGAGCTGGAAAAAATGCATTCAAATTTGCAAGGCAATTATGGCTTGAGTTTTCATGGGCATAAAAATGCAAAGTGACTTTAAAGGATGTGACTGTCCACAGAAATCCAGAACTCATTTTAATTGGTGAAAAAATGTTTTTCTCCAACTTTTGTAATCAGGAGGAGCCTTTCAAAATGATGCTATGCAATAGGAATGAAAATAATAATAATATTGCATCTAATATATATTGCATCTTATATATTATCCATATTGTCCATATATTTTTTGTCTGAAAATTAAATGAAATGTCTCTACCAAAAGGAAGTGGTTTGTGCTGATTCAGATACATAGGAATTTGGCTGTTTCTTGTCATTTAACATTCCACAAAGTCTTGTTTAGTTTTGATCCCCCTCCACCCCCAAAAAACACCCATGTGTGTGTGCTGCTCTACTATCAAGAGTGGAAATGGTGGGCAGGGACATTTGATGTATGGAATTTTTATTAAAGAATGCTGCCTTGCGCAAACATGCATGCAGGGACCCTGACACACCGGTTTGAGATTTGGCAGAGTGGGGGGGGGGGGAGATAGGGGGGATGGGTGGAGGTGGAGCATGGTAGTCAGGTGTTCATGGTGTTCAGGGTGCTGACATTTCCCCCTATGGTGGCACTATGCCCTTTTGAATTTGAATTTTGTTGAGGTGCTATAGCCCTCTGGTCTTCCAGTGTGTGGGAGGGGTGCTGGGGGGGGGGTGCTGGAATGGAGGAACAAACCGGCTTTGAATTTTCCTTACAAGTGATGCTCATCTACTTGACATGAATACTGATGTAATTGCTATGAGTGTCCAGCTAAATACTAAACTAAACTGAACAGTGAGTCTATACATGCCATGCATTATAGCTTTTAGCAAATGAAATGAAACTATGGCAACAGCTACACTAGCAGCACTATACATAGTAAAGAATGAACTAAAATGGTCGTATGTTATATCATGTATCGAATATAGCTCTGAAAACAAGGACAGATTGAGTAAAACTTTGATCTCACATGAAACTAAAAAGATTGGGAATAAATCTGGTTACTTCTTAGATGCACAGTGATTAATTTTGTCTTAAAAACTTAGGCAGCTCTCTGAGTTTGGTCAGCAACATTTACCACACCTCTCCAAATATTGCTTTAAGATAAGAACGCAATTTGTCTTTTAGTAATTGTTTTCACCAAATAATGGTTAATCAGCGAGTAACTTATGAAATGATTCGTTTCAATCCTCGACATTTGGTGATTCATGAAATTTTTTCACATTTAAGCAGTAATCACATAAAAACAGCAGATTGGAATCTTCTCAATTATTTTACTTTACAAAATTATTTGAATTGACAATTCAGCGTCAAATTAAACTCAGAAATTCATCATCATTCATCATAAATTAAAGGACTGATCCATATTTTATAAAATTATAATATGTAACTATCAGATAGATTATGTTCATCACAAGGAAAGCGAGCATATTACAAGATCTGTTTATAACCAAATATCTCGCACCACATTGAAACTTTTATCATAAAACACGAGATAAATATTTAACACAAGATAAAACACAAGATACCATATAAACACAAGAATAAAAATTTGTAATATCTCATACATTATTTGCAGGGACGTGGGTGGGAAGGGGTCAGCGGGTTTTAACACATCTAAACAAATGTTGCAGAAACACTCTACTTCAAGGTGTCCAAGCAAATCTAAGCTGTCCTTCTGCTGTCAATAGTGGAAACCAACAAACTCTTTAAACACATATTATTAACATATCAACTTGATGTCGGCTGATTTTGAAAGAAAACCTTTAGCATATTTTAATAGTAATTCGAAATTTTTTTGGCAGATGTGCAAATATGATGAAAAGAAATTGATACCACTAATCATGACGGTTATGAATCACATCAATTTTAGTTGAAGTGGTTTGGAAAACAATTTTGTGCATTGGTAATAAAATGGTGTTCAATAGAAGGGAAACCAAAAATTCCACGACACAACATTACTTAAAAGTGAAGGTTAGGGGGTTAATAATGTGCAATTTTAATACAGCATCATGTGCTAATAATTACAATTAAAGGTTGTTAATGGAGACAAAAACATCAAGTGAATGCTAAATTTAATCACATGACATCTTCACCCCCCGAAAAAGGGGGAAAAGTGGTGGGTGGGAACACAAGAATCTTTAAAAAGAAAAAATTCTGTCAGAAAATATATTACTGGTTAAAATAGACTTGATACAATCACCTATAATTAAGTATATACAAGGCTAACTAAACTTATTTAAAGCTAACCTTGATTTATACAAGCTGTTGCACATGGTCAAGGATTTATCTGATCGCAAAAGTAACACATTTGAAGAAATTATGTCACTGGAAATTATTTCTGAAAATCTGAACCATTGATAATATCCTGTACTAGGCAATTTAACAAATCAAATGATTTCAGAGTGAGTGTCCACCATATTGAGCATGCTGCATTCTACTCAGGAGCAAGGCTCTCATTATAAAATTCAGATTAATAATTTGAAAAATTCAGAAACTTAAAAAAAAAATAGTAAACCGCAAATGAGCACAATGTTATATTCATGTCTGATCTTTCTATATGCATTTAATTGATAAAGTGTGTGACAAAAATGTTGTATGGGAAGCCATGTGAGCAAAGCTGTAGATGTTAAAAAAAGATGTTAAAAAATTTATCAGGACTGCCAAAGTATTTTGAACATTTCAACTTTTCACTATTTTTTATATAATGGCAACTCTTGTGATACCAGAACAGCCAAAATGGGACTTTGGTCTATAAATACAAACAATTTAACTAAATCCCTCAAAAAGTTTTGCAACTGATGAACAACCTGAGACAACCAAAAACTTTTCTCAACCACGAATATTCAGCAGCGACTCTTGAAATCAGTGCATTCGATTCTAGCAGTCTAATATCACCCAGACAACTTCCTCTGTGTGGGTATTGTTCACAACGAACCATTAAACTCATAATTTGCAAAGCGATTGAATATTTCTTAATTAATTGCATAGAAATAATAGTCAGTCAAGCTAAAATGACAGTATTGTTTACAAGATTTATCTATACAGACATTAACAACTTCCATTACATTCTACAGAGTTTGAACCCAAACACTTTTCCATATCATGAGTGGTTAATCCCATGAAATCAGGTAAATTCATTTATACGAATGATCTGTCTTTTTAAGAACAAAAGTGACTGATTTACCTAGGCAAAATCAAAGTAAAAATTCACCGTCTAAAGAAGTTCTTAAAAGAAGTTTCATTTTGCAATTTTTTTAGCTCATGCAACCCACTACCAGGATTTCACCATACTTCATTGGAAAGTAAAACAGGGCATGGAGACCAGGTCTCCAAAGCAGCACACTCTTTTTCAGAATAAGGAAGAAGATATTGTAACATTTTTCTTTGCCTGAAGAAAAAGGCTTGAAAGTGTGTAGCCAACAAAACTTACCCTCAGTCTCTTTAACATCATATTACCAAACTTTAACCCTACGATATAATTTGTGTCTGACGATAAACGAAATGGCTTCAAAATTGGGTCGTTCGACTTGGTAATCCGTTTGTAGGTAGGCTACTTTAAAGTACTCATAAATTTATCAGAACTGCCAAAGTATTTTGAACACTTCAAGGTTTACTATTCTTTAATATGATGGCAACTCTTGTGATACCAGAATAGCCGAAATGGGACTTTGTCCAAGTGAGACTAAAATCTATCGATTTTGATACCAATTAATAACAGGTCAAAGCTGTACAAAATGCCTGTTTAATAGTCCGAACTTCCAACCAAACCTGTGGAACATTATTTTATGTAGGATTTGCTTGCAGACTGAAAACAGTGTACCTGCATTGCAGCGAAATATTGACAAGACTTATTCTACATCTTACAGATTAGCTTGCAGAACATAATTAATTTACAATAAACTTGCTTGGATTGTGAGATCTGTAAATTAGAACCAAATTATACACTAAAAAACAAAAAATCAAAAAAGCTGTTTTTAAAGACATAACTCCATACCATAGATGGGTACAATGAAAGCTACACCAAGAAAAAAAATTTCAGCCTACGGCAAAAGAGAAAGCTTTTATAAACTTTTTGCAAACCTCAATTAATAAAAACATAAAGACAAAAAAACAAATGAATGTAAAAATATTAAAAGTTGGCAGGTTGTTTGGCTTTGCAAATCAGAAAGATTATGAAGCTATCTAAAGTACTCTGAAAATATGGGATTAAAGGCATGAGCTGATAAGGATGGATAACTGAAGTATGAACCCTCACCTTAGGTTTCTTGGGTTGGTTCTTGAAGACGAATCAAGAAAATCGTGACAAAAATTTGAAAATGCAATCCAAAAGGTAAATTAGAAGTGAAACATCCATCAAAAGTAAAAAAAAGAAAACCACCAACTCAGCTTTTAGATAAATTTATACCAATCAGTATTAAACCCTTTCTAGTGCAACTGCCCGGAAATAAAACAACGTCAAGTTTTCTAATCCAAACTTTCTGCCAAACTATCAGTGTATATGTGTATATATATATATATATATATATATATATATATATATATATATATATATATATATATATATATATATATATATATATAAATTTTGAATTTTGCAGCCAAACCTCTACTCAGAGTTTCATGCTTACTAGCAATCGTCAGGAACGATTGCTAGTAAGCATGAAACTCTGAGTAGAGGTTTGGCTGCAAAATTCAAAATTTACATTACGCTCTTCTTCATAACGCGGAATTGAGCACTCTGTCGTGTTCTACTTGGAACATTTTATACACTTCTATATATATATATATATATATATATATATACATATAAATATATATATTTATATATATATATATATCTATATATATATATATCTATCTATATATATATTTATATATATAGATCTATTTATATAAAAATAAATATATATATATATGACATTGATACCTCATGCTTGTAAGACAAAGGGCTTGATGCCTAAGGCCACTGGTTCAAAGCCCAGTCTAAACAATACCATGGTGGTCTTTCAAAATTCTTTCACAATTTTCAAGCTATTTGTTTGTTTTATAGTAAAAAAGAGAGCAGAACCTAAAACCTAAAAATATTAATATTATAACAAATACTACTGATATTATCTAAGCAGATTACAATTTTTTCTAAAAGTTGTTGACTATTTCAATATGTTATTTAACATAGAAAACTACAAAATGCAAAGAGAACATAACACCAAGGGAAAGCTGCAGAGATAATGAAGAAAGTTGACTAAAGTTGACCGAAGTTGACTATTCAAACATCAATCACAAACAGAGACAAAGGGACTCTCCTCTAATTAATGAAGTCACTGATTGATTTTTAGTAGGTTTGATTCACTGTTTTTACATATTCTGTTCCATTTAATTTATTTGCAATGCGAATAAATGAATGCAAGGCTCACATGTCAAAAATCCAGAGAAATATCGCCTGACATTTTGTAAAAGCAAAGAAAAATTCATATGGAAGTTGACCATATTCTAGTTTTGATATTTTGGCTTGCAAATTAGGTATTAAATGTTATTTAATGATTACTGATTATACAAAGCAATTTCATTGGCCGATTCAAAGCAGAGATGTTGAAGCAGGAAAAAAACACAAACATAAACACAAACAGTAAAGGCAAACATAAATTAATAATACTAGTTTCAAACGTCAACGCCCACAATGAACAACATACAGTATGAACGCTGACTGCAAGAGAAACACAAGAAAACCTTCTTTTTTTTGTGTGTGTTCTGTTTTTCTCATTGCAGGGATATGCAAATAAGCCTTAAGGGACACCGGTGAGATTTGCAATCAAACCTAGATTTACCTTTATGTCATTCTAAGCTATTCCAGTCTACTACTTGCGAAGGTTCTTTGGGATCTTTCAAATTACAATTTATTCAGTATCTGAGTAAATTAGATCTTAAAATGAGCTATGAAGTGTCTTCTATGGAAGTTCTTTACAAACAGCTATTTTCTTGTTAAAAAAGTCATTTTATATCTTAGATATAATAACTGTAAGTTGTAGAGCCACCCAATGAAAACTTTACCCAAACTTTCACTCAAACGTTTCACCCGAACTTTCACTTTTTGGTGTTTAAGAATTGTATTGGGATACACCTGCTGGGGTACCTCAAACTAATATTTGTATATTTTGTCCTAAATTCATAAACTCTGACCATTTTTGACACCTGGGTCATTCTTTTTCTTGGTTTCTTAAACCCTACCTTACTCTCATCAACTTCTTCTTCCTCTTCTTCAGAGTCAGCGTAGACCTAACAGATGGGGGAAAAAGAATAGTTTCTCTGCATTAATACACCACTATAAAATTGTTTACTCTGTGTTGAGCAGGGGCAAAGCACGGATTTGATATTTATGTGAATTTGAAAGCAAGAAACAGCCTAGTTAATTCTCTTCTCGTTCGTTTTATAGACAATGTCCTCGGACACATCTGCACCCACGATCGTATGAAACAAGGTTTGCCTTACTTCAGTCAGGTTTCGGAAAGTGATTAAATGCCAGGACACATTCTCAGCGGTCCATATAATGATAATAAATGACCGTTTAAGCAGGACATGAAATAAAAATGTTGCATCTAGCATGTTCTGAATCTTCAGTGAACATTTTCCTACTGCAAACAGCACTCGCCCTACCGCAAGGCTTTCAAAAACCTTCGGTGTTCCAGAAACTAGATTTAACATCGATCGGTAATCTCTCAAAACGACGGAAACATTACCAAATTCCCCAGAGTGAATGAGTCAGTTACTGGATTAAACCAAGCCTCCGGACCAAATTTGCTTGACACATCTCACCGATGTATATCATGGAAAAAGATGACTCGTCACTTTCTTACCTTTCGGGCGGTTTCCCAAACTCCGTAGATTATATATTACATTTTTCAATGTTCATGAGAAAGATATCCTTTGTAAATGCTAGCAATCATGTTTTAATCTATGAATATATCTGATTACAGCAGCAGGGTGGGTATGATGCACAATAAAAAGAAGAAGAAGATAATAAAGACTTAATTACTCGACAAATCTAGCTAACACCATTATCGGAAAAAGCACTTTCAATTTCTAACCTCTAGATGACGGCATGATTTAAAAAAAAAGAAAAAAAAGGGAAGAATAATGAGAAACAATTTGCATTATACCTCCTCTTCTTGCGGTCTGGCATATTTGTCTGTTATGGAAATCTCCACGTACTTCCATAAAAAAATTATCAAGACTGCAACAGGAAGCATGTACAGTTCAAAGTTCCAGACAATTATTAGGAATGACTGGAAAAAAAAGAGAGGAAAAAAAATGTTGACCAAAATGGTATAAAACATGAGACCAGCAACACCTTAGGAGAACATTAAAAATTATTGAAAAGAGCAACTGATATGCTAACAACTTTTTCATAAATTTCTGATGCCATATTTTAAGTTCCTTTTGCTAATTTTGGATGACATATTAATAACCTACTCCATCAAGTGTCGACCATTTTCGCTCATCAAAATGCCCATAAGTTTAAAATTTATACATCGATCGAAAAAATCATAATAATTCATCATGAATCGCATACTAATTAACATCATTACTTCAGACAGATTAATCCATCAAGAAGAGCATTTTAATTAATCAAACACTTTAACATTCTGATTAATTTAGCGTTATAATATCAATATGGAGTCTAGGTTTGTCAGAGAAGGGTTTAATTATAAAATTTTGGTGAGATATGACATTATTAAGTAATGGAGTCTTCGATCATTCAAGGGTATGATTAATACGGAAAAAACTGTCTCACTCCAGAAATTACAAATTGTAATCAATTAAGAATTTAAAATTAATTCTGCGATATCAGGTATAGAAGGGTTCTGGGAGGTCCACAGAGGATTTTGGTTCAAAGATTAAATTAATATTCCTAATAAGTTGGATACATTTCATGTACAGCACACATTTTGAAATCTAGAATTTTTGATGTTCCATACAAGTGCAGTCAAAGTTTTATAAAAATTAAAAAAATTTAAAAAAAACCCAATAACAACAAAGACACTATTGTACTGGTAGCTTAATTTTCACTTGTGACCCAGTAATGCAGTCCTGACTCAAACTTGTGACAAATCTTTTCGAAGGAAACAGTTCATACATATAATTAACAACGACAACTCCTGACGAGAAGATCTACCACGAAAATAAGACTTCCAGATAGGTTGATTTAGACTAAACCATGAAAAGAAATGGATCAATTTCTCCCATCTTTTCACCCTGTCTGAAATGTAAAGGGTTTCTTCTTATTTTTTACGCAAATAGTTGGTTAAATTCTTGACATTATTTTACACTTATTTCTTAATTTTAAGCCATTACTTTAATTCAACTGGACCATACAACCGACTATTGTTTTATTTGTTTTCTTCAGCTCTGATGATGTGTTACGTTTTAAAGATATCGATCAAAATATTAATGCAAACAAAATGACGATACATTTTGAGCTAATGTGTATTTACATGGCCGGAGACACATTACACTGTGAACATGAACGATTCAGTTTTATCACAGAATCAGTCAATGTTTCTTACTAAAAATGCAGTAATGGTGCGTGGCTTGCTCTCCCACTGGAAGCAGCTATTGATGAATCGACCCACTTCGATAATACTTCCTACCATAGATGTAACTCTTTGTAGATTCTTCTGTAAGATCTGTGTTAAGGATAGAAGAACTTGATGTAAACAGCATTGAATATCTTTCACCACATTGAGATTTTGAATGCCAAGAAGGTGGGGGGGGGGGGGGAGGTGGCAGGCCTAGAGAGAGTAGGTGGAGGGAGGGAAGGAAGGAAGACTTTGGCACAATCATGAATAAATGAATATGCATTAAGTCAAACCTGAAGCAACGATGGTCATTTACATATTTTATATTCTTGGAATGTTAATGATGATGTACATGCTAAGAACTGGAGATGGAATAAAATAAAATGATCATAATCATTGGAAAATTGACAAGTTTTGGATCAGGAGAAACACATCCATGTTTTCGAGACATCACAACAAACAGAAATTGAGGACCTAATCAATTTGTGTTCGTTTTAATGAGATTTAATAAATCATTTTGTCTAAAAGAGAGTTTGATGGACTGATGGCGCATCATTTTCAGGCTACAAGCAGACTGCCTACACCCTCTACCCATGCTACACCATTAATCCCATTAATCAAATCATTAATCCTATTAATCCCATTAATCACCATTAATCAAGAGATTTTATTTTAAAAAAATGGCAAAATGTTAGAATCAGTTAAGCTTATAGAATTTTTTATCTTTTGCCCAAATAGCTTCAATTCAAAATGTAATCAATATTTTCAAATGACAAAACAGTTCATAGCAAACTGTAGCAATCACAAGGATAAAATCATTTTGCATAATTTGATGAAACTTTAAAGGTACAACAACTGCAATGTTTAAACAAAACAAAATCTCACCGATATTTTAAACTTTGGCTCTTGTTCCATGTACCTGACTTCCGTGGGATTCACTGTCCTTATTGCAGCTTTGATCTGTTGAAAGAAAAATAGAAAAATTGATCATAAACGACTGACATGATTTTGTGTCTCATAATAACTTTAAGAATTAGAAGCTGTCGAATCCAACATCAAGTTATTCACAGAAGAGATATACAATATTTATTTATGTTTGTAGGCCAAAAAAGTCAAAAGAAATAGTTTGGCAATTTGAGGCATAACAAGCAATAAATATGAAGAAGAGCATTTTTTAATTAAAAGTCTTACGTCATTGTAGATAAATTCCATTTCTAATAGAATGCTCCCCTTGGCTCGTCCCTGAAGTTTCTTATCCTTGAGAGCGTAAAACCTCTTCTCTCCATTCCTGATCTGAAAATAAATTGCAAAATTCAACAATATTTCACCATTCAGGGATGAGCTGTATCATCGATGCTATCCTAACAAAGGAAGAGTATTGTTGTAAATAAGCCTATACATTTAAATTTTTCTATTGAAGGAAACATTAAGGCTCTTTCAAATTTAATCTGTTACTTTAAAACGTCTACGAATAATTGCAAACATTTATAATCTTTATAACCTTTTAATCAAAAAAAGAATATGGTAATGCTTTGTTAGTTTATGATACCACACAGAAAGTGACAAGAAGCTGACTTTCACTTTTCATAAACTAAGGGTCTTTTATGAAATTATTAAATGTTCTGTGCACCTGCAGCCCAAGGGTAATCTTCATATGATTCAATGGACAACTTCAAATGGCAAATTCAACAAAGGTCAGTAGAATGTAAGGTAACTTTCAAAAGTTGGGTGCATGTGCTTGCCCTTTCAAACTCCACCATTTACATTAGGCTACAGTTAGAGGTTGGTTAATAATCATGTGGCATTGGCAATAAGGCAGCATGTTACCAATTTATACTATGTTCAGCGCTTTCAACTATGTGATTTGAAATACAATTGTAGGTTTATTGCTATAGTATTTATAGGTAAAGTTTGCATGTTTAATAATTTAAACTAGGTGACTTTAAAAAAAATGGAAGGTTTATTGACATATTGGTACATGGATACATGCACTGTTTTATCACTTCAAATTATAATATGTATCCAGTAACTATGTTGCATACCAGTTAAACTTAAATGATGTGATTCAATACCAACTCTGTCCATAATCACATAAAGCATGGGTGTCCCACCAGCTAGTGTGTGACCCAAACTTTTTCCTGTAAGGACATTACCCCTCATTATCTTTCTCATCTTAAAGTGATAATTGCTAGGTCAGATGTGATTTCCACATTTTTGCATATCAGTCAATTCATACCTTGATCATACCAGACCAACACAAGTAATACTTACTCTATCGCCTTACTACCCATTCTTATCAGACCTCAACTTTTATTCACACTCCCCATTCTCTCCCTCCCCCCACCCTACCTATTCCACCCATCCCCATCCCCATCTCCATTATCTGTCATCTTTTTCTTTCATAGTATGACTCTGACTGCTTAACAGACCAAACCATGACTCACTAGTCCTTATTATCTCAGCTTTTATTTTAAACCAATCCAAATAAAAAGAAAAAAAATGACAATAACTCATCCTTTACCAATATAATTGGATCCCTTGAAGGAGTCCCCTCTTGGGGATCAAAGAGGGGTAATACCTTATTATCGTGACATTACTCACTCTTAGTAATGGTATTGCACATTTTCCTAGGAATTCTGGGCTTCCATGCTTATCTTCGTCATAGATTGTGACTTCCAGAGCTGTGTGGCAGTCCTTGACTTGGCTACCAGAAAGGACAAAAACTCAATATTGAAAACGATATTTAAAGCAAAAATACATTAGAATAATAAAGGCATTTTATTTGGTTCCAGACAACAACTTTCAAAAGTTCATGTTCCGCATATTACAATTGGGGATTCTGACATTACTCTTGCTGCAAGTGCTCGTTACCTAGGGGTTATTTTTGACTCGTCAATGTCTCTTAAGAATCATGTTTCAAATATTGTTCGTTCTGCACCATTTCACATCAGGAACATTGGTAGAATAAGAAAGTACTTAAATCCTTGTGCCACTGAACAAATTGTACATAGTTTTGTAACCTCCCGGCTTGACATGGGTATTTCCCTCCTTTTCGGCCTTCCACAAGTTCAAATTAATCGCTTGAAGTGCATTCAAAATGCAGCTGCGCGCTTAGTTACTTTAACTAAAAAGAGGTCTCATATAACACCCACTTTGAGGGAATTACACTGGTTGCCGATGGATTGCAGAATTAAGTACAAATTGCTTCTTACTGTGTTTAAAGCATTGAATGACTTGGCTCTGGACTATATGTCATGTCTCATCACACCATATAACCCATCCCGTCCGCTGCACCCCAGCACCAAATTGCTTCTTTTTGAACCCCCCTCAAATAATTTTTGGGGTGACTGAGCTTTCTCAGTTGCTGCACCTCGCCTTTGGAACAGCCTTCCCATCAAAATCAGATCTTGCACTTCATTGGCACAGTTCAAAACATTGCTGAAAACCCACTTGTTCAATGGAGCCTTTGCTTAACTTATTGTTTTGCATTTCATGTTTTCATGTGTAGATTAAGTTGTTTTGTAGGTTAAGTTGTAATTTTAAGATTTTGTTTTTGTAATGCGCCTTGAGCGCCTTATTATCTTAAGGTGGATTTGTGCGCTGTATAAATCCACATTATTATTATTTTTATTATTATCATTTTTGTGGTATCATAATTTCACCACTTTGTTTTGTCATGTTCAACTTTGTCTCAACTGGCTAAAACATAAAGTAAGTTGCCAACATTAAAGGGAGTGAAGACTCACGCACAAAGAATCGTCTGATGCCGGTAATCTGACCTAGTTTCGAATGAGGTGTAACAGAAGTGTTAGACACCACCATAGACCCCAGAAAATACACACACAGCTTGCTACCTTCGGTATTAGACACTAGTGCACAGTCAATACATGCAGCTACGGTCAATACCCACAGCACAGTGTACATAGCAACGATGGACATCTCAGGTCCAGATAAAAGATAACAAGGTATCACGTTTTATTACTGTCTGCATTTTGTAGCGACATGAAAAAAACTTCACTTGCAAGCAATGGAAAGTTAACTTTTTCAGAGGGCGGCACACGGTTTGGGGCGAGTCTTCAGTGCCTTTAAATATTGATTAATTAAAGAGAAAACTAACATATGAAAATGAAGCTTCGGCATAGCTCATTGAACATGAGAAAATCTTATACTGGATCGTAGTATAACAATGTACTTACAATGTGAAGACTTTACCCCATTCGGGGTTCAGTGTTTTGTACTGTGTTTGAGTTTGTAGCCTTGAGTTGACCAGTTCCACCACACAGAAAGGGTCACTTTTACCTGGAAGGCAAAAAAACCAAACAAAGTAAATTGATATGATTAAAGGGATACAAACTTTTGAATGAACAAAACAGCTTATCTTTTTTTTCGCAATGGAAACTAAAACCAGGATATGCTAATCATTACACAGATTTCTTCCTACTGAACTATCCAATGCCCCAAAAATCCAGTTCAACCCCCCCCCACCCCCCCCCCAAAAAAAATTTAAATTAAATTTTTCTGAATTTTTATCATGTAAAAGTCCCTTTTCAAGTCCTCCATTAAACCCTACAGGTATTATGAAAAAGTTAGACTGCTACAAACTTCATTTCCTTCTCGGCATTTGAAGATCATATCAGCAGCTGTTCAGAATTCTACTTACCTCCAATATCAGCAGATGCCAGGTTCTGAGCCTTGATAACTGTCGTTAAAAAAAAAATGGCCGAAAATGAATAACAGCATAAACTTGAAAATGAAACCATGCCAGGCAAATCCTCATATGCCTGGGATATGAATTTGCATAAATTGTATCCATTTTCCATTCAATGGTTCATACCATCTGCTACCTTCCCCTCCCCTACCCCCCCCCCCCACCCCCAATGTCCCTCTGTGATAGCTAACAACAAGAATAATTAGCAGTACAAGTTTACCTCCTTTTCCATTTTATTCTTGTCTCCTACAAACTGCAGAGAGCTGTTTAATATCTTTCCGAGTTTCCAAAAGTACTTTAAAAATGGATATAAATATCTTTGTCTCTTCTTTGTATTATTTGTTTCAACTTTGGCAAGAAAAGGTAGACTTAGTAAAAATTCTGGTGCAATAATATTTCTAGCTAAAAAACATCTTGGCGCTCTTCTCTGGTTAACCTTTCAATCATCCCGAATTAGTACTTATCAACCTGACAAAGTCAATTGACACGGTGGATGTAGTACTCTCATGCATCCTTTGTAAGTCAACGCTAGAGTTAAAATTTCCGAGAGGATGCTTTCCGAGAGGATGAGAATAAACATCTACGGCTTCCAAGAGCCTCGTTTACTCCGCGTGTCCGCTGAGGCGAGACTGCGTTGAGCATCTCCCTGAGATGACCTGTCACCAATATCTTAACGCTCTATACTTCATATTCGATTCGGCAATTTTTATGTGTTTTTATTCAGAAAATGGGAGAATTGGACAAACAGAAAGTAATTTTGTTTAGGTAAACATTATGACATTTATGCACAGATGAGCAACTATGTTTTAGAGTGTTTGCACTGAACTTATACTCAGGTGGCCATTTGGTATACATGAGCGATCCATAAAGCGGGGGAGGAAACAGTGGCTTAAAAGATAGCTGGTTGTCTCTGTGATGCTCTCAGATGTACACATTGGTTACAAATACATGTCCTCTGATTGCACAAATATATTGTTCTCTCATTGCACAAATATATTGTCCTCTGATTGCACAAATATATTGTCCTCTGATTGCACAAATATATTGTCCTCTGATTGCACAAATATATTGTCCTCTGATTGCACAAATATATTATCCTCTCATTATACAAATATATTGTCCTCTGATTGCACAAATATATTATCCTCTCATTATACAAATATATTGCCCTCTCATTGCACAAATATATTGTCCTCAATTGCACAAATATATTGTCCTCTGATTGCACAAATATATAGTCCTCTGATTGCACAAATATATTGTCCTCTGATTGCACAAATAAACTGTCCTCTGATTGCACAAATATATTATCCTCTCATTATACTAATATATATTGCCCTCTCATTGCACAAATATATTTTCCTCTGATTGCAAAAATATATTATCCTCTCATTATACAAATATATTGTCCTCTGAATGCACAAATATATAGCCCTCTGATTGCATCAGTAGATGTACAACAAACTATTAATAAACGGTAGGTTACTAGAGATGAAGTGGAAGAATTACCAGCAACACTCTTCTTTTCTAACTTTTGACTGTTATTCATAGCAAAACTGAAGAAGAGAAATTTGTACAAGTTGACAGAGAATACTGACCTTTAACCTGCAGCCATCCTACATCTTTGACATCTTTCAAGGAGTTTTTGATACTCTGTGAGGGATAAATTATGGGTATTGCTCACTTAACGACAACATTTGATAATGAATTTTACAAAATTGAATCATTTGAGAAACTCACAGGATTTAGGTTTGACAAGACAATATGTGTGAGGAGAGGAAGAGGTCCAAAATATTATTTTCTGCCTTTTAAAATGAGATTATTATATTTTATTTGTATAAAAAGTGGGAGACCGGGTGAGAAGAGTCTTTCCAATACTTCCCGCACCCCTCCCCAATCCCAACCTCCACCCCTCCTGACGACTAAATAACAATGCATTTCAGTACAAACTTGTTCCCGAGGATGTGATGAAGTCATCACCAAATTCTATCTTGTAATTAGATTACCAAATAAAATATGATATGGATACAATTAGCTGAAACTGAATCGGTTTTATTTTTTTTATTGCTGGTCTGTTTACAAGAACGACGACACTCAACGGGAAGAAAGGTCTCAAATTGTTTACATGAACTCAGACACTGAGGAACCAATTAAAATGTTGCCAGTAAGTCAAATTGCAAAGCGGCTCACGAAGAATTGAATGCCCTTGAGCTGATCGTAAATTATTGCAAGGTTATGCTTTTGGAGAAGTGACAGAAACGTGTGTTTCCATGTGTGTGTGAAGAAGTCGGCAGAACAACATTTTCTATTTGAAAAGAAATGCCTACGAAGATAAACATACGCAAAAGCGGGAGAATTTTGCCCCATCAAACCCCACCCTTTACAAGCCCATCCCAACCCACTGATTAAGGAATGACCGGGACCTGATTGTGAATTATTGGAAGAATATTTTGGAGGAAGTAACACAAATACAGTATAAACATGAGTAAGGCTGCATGTGAGCATGCTATCATGGAAAAAAGAAGGGGGAAGGAGAGCAGGGGTGAACAAGGGAAGGGGGGGGGAAGGAGCTATCACGACAGACATGAAGCCAAATTGAGAGGTCTTTTAAAAGTCTCTAGGACATACAGATAACTTTTCTACCTCCCTGCATCATTTCTGCATTGTTCACTGTAGTAAAGGACAAATGACAACTGTTGCTCACACACCTTCCATACACACAGTTATCGGTACTGGAGGGATGTTTCCATACTTACGTATCGTTTTATAAGTTCCCTCTCTCTGTTCGGGTCGGCTACGAATGCGCCCAGGTCTGAGATGCTTTCTGTCCCGGACGTTCCACTGACGGTCAAGAGCAACTCGATGATGCCTGCGTTATCTTCTAGCTCCACCTCCAGGAAGTGAGTTCTTTCAGCTTCGAGGGTCGAGATATCAACCTCTCCCCTAGAATTAAAAAAAATCAGCTGAAGTTTACGAGAGCATAGTTCTAACAAAAACCTTCTTTGCCTCTGTGTAAGCAATGTTTCCTGGTACCCGTTCATGCTTTTAACTGTTTTCAGTATGGTACCCACAACATGTTAATACATTCAACAAATAATGCAACATCACTTAAAGGCATTGAAGACTCGCCCCAAACCGCGTGCCGCGCTCTGAAAAAGTTAACTTCCATTGATTGCAAGTGAAGTTTTCTGCTTGTCACCACAAAATGCAGACAGTAATGAAACATGATACCTTGTTATCTTTAGCTGGACCTGAGATGTCCATCGCTGTATCGTTTGTACACTGTGCTGTGGGTTTTGACCGTAGCTGTATGCACTGACTGTACACTAGTGTCTAATTACCAAAGGTAGCAAGCTGTGTGAGTATTTTCTGGATCGATGGTGGTGTCTAACACTTCTGTTACACCTCATTCAAAACTAGGTCAGATTACAGGCATTAGATGTTTCTCTTTGCGCGAGTCTTCACACCCTTTAAGTCTATACTTTGGTTGCATCTCACTTATCCCTGTCTTTCACTTGAACTGTTGTACAGTTCAACTTAACTTAGATGGACTGGGACCAGCTTTAACCTCCTACCCACCCAGCTCCAGTTCCAAAAATTTTTTTTTGACACAATATATATCAAACACAGTATTGTAGGGTGTGCAAGGGAAAGGAAGTGAACTGAAAACCCTTCTGGGCTTGAAAAGTAGATCACTCCATGAACAAGAAAGTAAAACATACTTAACTATAACAGAACTAATAATACACCCCCCCCCCCACCTCACCAACCACTAGATATTTGTGTAGAATTAAATATAATATTAAACATTCAAAGTGGTTAGAAAGTCACCTTCTTTCCAGAGCGGGTGGAATGATTAAACCCTTTCCCGGGGGTAGCATGTCATACTCTGGTAATCTTGCATATATTGCATATTAACACCATAAGAAATTAATATTGCATTTTAACACCAAATGAAGTAAATATTGCAATTGGGGCCAGCCCCAATTTTGGCAGGTCATTCCACATCAGTGAGAAAATTCATCAACGTGTTCACCCAAAGTATTTCAAATAGTTTTTAACACGCTCTAATCCTTCTCTTTGGTATTACAATTCTACATGTGGCCGACCCACGTAAGAAACTGACAGTCGATTAGTTGCAGAATATTGGGAAATGTCATCTCTTTAGACTTTGGGGAAACTATCTCGGAACAGATACTATAGGTATGCATCTTAAAAACAAGGAGTTGAGCAGGGTACCATGAAGTTAAGTATTCATTTCTGAATTATTAGATATACTCATATATACATCATATCATATTACATTACTTGGGTATTGTGTACAATGGCTTTTCTTTTCTTTTATTTAAAAAAAGAAATCTTTTCCTTTCTTTATCACAATTGATGATGCAGCCATTCACTTAAAGGCATTGAAGACTCGCCCCAAACCGCGTGCGGCCATCTGAAAAAGTTAACTTTCCCTTGCTTGCAAGTGACGTTTTGTTCGTGTCGCTACAAAATGCAGACAGTACAGTAATGAAACGTGATACCTTGTTATCTTTAGCTGGACCTGAGATGTCCATCGCTGTATTGTTTGTACACTGTGCTGTGGGTATTGACCGCAGCTGTATGTACTGACTGTACACTAGTGTCTAATTACCGACAGTAGCAAGCTGTGTGTGTATTTCTTGGGATCAATGGTGGTGTCTAACAGTACTTCTGTTACACCTCATTCGAAACTAGGTCAGATTACCGGCATTAGACGTTTCTTTTTGTGCGAGTTTTCACACCCTTTAACCGTTACGAGTTCAACCTCGCTTAGTTTATACCCAGCAAAACCCCCGATTTTCCAGGTATCACATGATCTACGAAGTAACTAAAGCTATCTTCCTTATGGTAGCTAATGAAGCAGCTGCAGTAGGAATAAACTACACAAATGGTAAAGGAGTAGGATATGAAAGACAGCTTTGGTTACACCATGATAGCTGAAAGTCTGTTACAACCTAATAGTTGTCATTGAACAGTAGTATCTTTAGGCCTAGCTTTCTTGGACACTTCAAAGTTAAGTGGTTGTAGTAAGGTAATGAAAAAGAGAAAAACATTCGAAAACAGCAAGATAAGCCAAATCATTGTCCAAAATAATCATATGAGAAGTTTGGTGAGCAGACCTTTATCGCTAAGGCTTATGTAACATTTTAAAGAGCAAGAGATTTTGTGGAGCTACATATTCCTATAAGAAATCATTGCAGCCATTGTATAGCATAAGACATGCATTAGTCCACATGATCTTGCAGTAGCATCCCCTACACAATTTCACTTTCACTTTGATATATATTTGTATATATATATATATATTTATAAATTATTAGAGAAAACCAGAGAAATAAGATATGATTCATAATTGAGAAATAAGGAGTAAGTTTTAGAAACTATATTGGAATTTTCGGCCCCCTGGGACCTTCATCAGCAGTACTTGGCAGTCGAATGAAAAGTACAAAATGTAACACAATGAAAGTATGACGCTAGATAAGTGTAGGTTGCATAGATGGAGTTAGAACCAAATAAACCATGACTAAATGAACCAAATAAACCATGATCCATCCATCGATCCATCGATGGATGGATGGATGGATGAATGGATGGATCTACCTACCTACCTACCGACCTACCTACCAGGCCTTAAAAATTGTTTTTTAAACTACTCGCCAACTGGCGACCGAGACTAAAAATCTACTCGCCAAAACGTTAAATTTACTAGCCAGGAGGAAACAAAGTTATAGAGCCTCAGATGGTTACCTAACAATACATAAATTGCCTGTCAAGGTGTGATAACCCAACCGTGTAGCAATTGGTTTTAGTGAGTTCGTATCTTCACACTTCTACCCTTTTAAAGATAGGAGCATTATTACAGGATAAAAAAAAGATGTGTGAAGTTCGTTCACACATCGAGTCACTTTCCAATTTGGCTGTCTGAATAATGCAGCTGAATATAACACAGCAGAGTGTTAGAAATTAATGGCTACGAGGTATAACCACTGAAGATTCATACCTTTCCTGTTTCTTTTTTTTAAATGATACCTTAAAAAACCACTTACAATTAGGTACTGCAGAAATGACTTAATGGAGTCAGCAGTAATTGATGTATAAATGCATACCGATAAATGTAGACACATAGAGAGCTTTAGTCATTCATGTACATCAGAAATAAATAGGTATAATCTTCATGAAGGACAAAATAATAAAAATGTTAACTAAAATTATTCACCGTATCTTTGTACTTTGTTAACATTACTTCTCAAAATATAATTGTGGTGTAACATCCATGTAGACAAAGTACATATGAAAATATTATATTAATATTACAGAAACTTTGAGAAAATCACTTATCAGAACAAATATCAATCACACTCAACCAGCGGGTACCATTTTCATAGCTGATTTATGTACATATAGAATTGCCATTTTTTGTGTACAAACATTAAGTAGGAAGTGCTTGTCTTTAATTAAACAAAAGGTTTATTTACCATTTAATGGTGTCGCTGCAGGTAAAATACATTATACAGCCCACAAAATGTTGCACTGATTAACTTGAAATGAATCTGATTTTTTGGAAATGAAATACAATTTGCTGTCCATTATTACCAAACTTTATATTTTATAACTGACTGTGGTACACATGGTGGCAGCAGTGGGATTTCAATCCCCAAATATGTTAAATTAAATAGAGGCACACTCTGATGGTGTGAGAATGAGTGGATGTTATACACTATAAGGTGAAAGTCCAATTACTTGAAATGAGTTCATTTACAAATATTATTCAAGAAGAGTATATCTAGTAGATTTATCTGACTGCATTACATATGGTGGCAGCAGTGGGATCTGAATTCAAAAAATGGAGTCACACACCTGCTGGTTGAATAAGTTGGTCAATGTTTCCTATTTCTGTACACAACTTATAACTTATATGCTTAAGTACCTGTGAGAATTAGGGCATGTCATAAACTATCAGGTCATTCAGGTGAATGTCCGATTAGTTGCAATGCAGTAAGGAACTTGCTCTGTTACAAACCTTATGGGAGAGAGTACATCTAGTAGATATATCTGACTGCATTACATATGGTGACAGCAGTGGGATTTGGATAAAACAAAGAGTTAAATGGAGAGAAACACCTACTGGTAGAATAGGTTGGTCTCTGTTTCCTATTTCTGTACACAACTTGTACATTATATGCTTAAGTACCTGTGAGAATTAGGGCATGTTATAAACTATCAGGTGGATGTCCTATTACTTGCAATGCAGTAAGGAAGTTGCTCTGTTACAAACCTTATGGGAGAGAGTTTATCTAGTAGATATATCTGACATCATTACATATGGTGGCAGCAGTGGGATTTGAATAAACCAGAGTTAAATGGAGAGAAACACCTTCAGGTAGAATAGGTTGGTCTATGTTTCCTATTTCTGTATACAACTTGTTAAATTATCTACTTAGGTACCTGTGAGAATTAGGGCATGTTACCAATGATCAGTTGAATGTCCTATTACTTGCAAATGCAGTAAGGAACTTGTTCTGTTACAACCCTTCTGGGAGAGAGTTCATATAGTTGATTGATGTGGGTACCAAGTAAAGGGTTTGGAGCAAAAACAAAACTTCACAGATGACAAATTCATAAAGTACCCTTCTTGTCAGATGTAACCGGCCTAAAAATCAAGGAAATACTTTATCGTTTATCTCACTAAGTCGGTCTTTTAGTGCTCCTCAGGCTGTTTATACTTATGTTACTCCTTCATTTCATAAACCTCGTCAGTACATGAGTCCAACGTTCCGGTAAACGATTAACGATATAAGTTCCGCACAATTAAATGTCTCTTTGTTTCTCGGACAGGAACGATTCACAAGTTAAACTTGAGTGAAATATAAATTTCATCATTCATGTAGAGTGCTAGGGTGCTTCAATTTCTAAAGAATCAGGTCCAATAACACCGTCATCTGAGACAATAGTTATAAGAGTTTGCTTATCTGACAAGCAAAAATAAAGTTTCCCTGCCTTTGATATTGCAACACCATATTTTTACAATGACTTTTGCCTTACGAATCATAAAAATAGCAATGGTTCATATTTTACCTTGTGTCCTGTAACTATTAATATGAAGCAGGTAGGTGTGTACTTATGGGAATTTTTCTTCCGACACGCTCCATACCAACAGAAACAGCCAAATTATTCACAGACGTTTGAGGAATATATAGTTACATAACCTTAATCCTTGCAAATGTAACAAGATCTCTTATAAACTTTTGGTGACCATTTCTGAATATCATAGAATATTTGTAGAACAGTGCCTGCATCATTTGATCCCAATAGGAAGGTTCTGACCTTGCTCAATTTAATTTATCAATCTTCTTTGACAGCGTATGATTGCCACTACGATTGATTGACTGATTGATTGACACTACAATTGATTGACTGAGGAGGAAGTTATCGTGTAAGTAATCTGAACTCCACACAGAGAAAATGCTGGGTCTTGTATTTGTACAGACATTTAAAAATCTGCATAATCACAGGATTGAAATAAAACCAAACTATTATTCTTGATAAGAGATGATGGCCAGTGAAAGGCTGAATTTCGATACCATTTTTATTGTTGTCCTGCTTTTCATTCATCACAGACACTTATCTGTTAGAGTGGTTGGAATATATCTTTAGCGCAAAGAACGTTATAGATTGCCTCTCGGAACCGGTAAACATACCAATGAGATAGAAAACAGGTTTTGTTCTCAATTTGTTCTGGTACAGCTTGGGAAGGGTTCATCGCAGAGTTATCAGCATTTTCGATGCACAAAACAATTGAGTCACTTACTCATTAGCCATGGAAAAATTGATTAAGGAAAACATTAAAGAGTTTTGTGGACTCAAGTCAACCTCTGCTGCAAATAAATGTCAATTTCACATGTCTCTAACAACACGGTACATTGGGGACTGATTTACAGATTTCACCAGAGGATGCATGCTAACGATATGTTCTCATGTCATCCTGTGAAATGTAACTTTTCTTTTTAAAGTGATAAAACAGTTTTTTTTAAGTGGTGAATCTTCTAAATTCCTAACCTGCCCATGATGTCATCCTTGCCGACATCTTTATCCCAAACTGATAACTCCAAGATGGAGCTCTGGTCTTCGTAAATCTTGAGATCAAATTGTTCCATCCACTTTGGCGAAAGCGTTTTGCTCTCCACCTGTCAAAAAATATGGCAGTAGAAGATATTAATCATTTTGTCAGATATGTCTCTCTTCTTGTGTTTCTTCTCAATCCTGCCAAATAAAATTTGCAACCAGTATGGAGAATAAAGATTGTCGTTATCAGGGATGTAGCCAGGGGGGAGCAGGGAGAGCCACTTCCTACGCACTTCCTATAAATAATTATTACACTGCTAATACACTGCGATAACGATATTTGTTTCTAGGCCACTGCACATCTGGCTGTCTCACAAAATATGAAAGTTTATATTGTATTTAAGTCCAGACATTGGACAATAAACAAGAATCATCCTTCTGGAAAACTTGAAAAAAGAGCACTATGTTGATCTTTCTGATATATTATGTAAAAGAACATGTACAAGAATTCAAACAGGAAACAAAATCTGCTGATAATATGATATCATATGATAATGATGAAACTGGCAAAACATTGCACCAGATCGCATCTAAGGACCTTCAATTGTTCAAAAATATGTCAAATGGGAGGGGACACCCCTCCCTTAGACCCCTCCCCCATATCAATCGCAAAAAGTGCTCCCCCCTTTCAAATTCGTGACTACGACGCTGGTCGTTAATGCTCCCTTTGCCTTGGTGAGAAATACCGAAATGAAGCTTAATAACAGAATATTTCAGCAAGTTCTGACATATATAAAAAATAAACTTGACTTGAACGAAATTACTTTTTTATAGTAAATCTAGCTTCAATTAGAATATTTGAAGTTTTAAATATTTATTTGCTCTTTTCAAATACATGGTTACAGATTAACATCTCATGCACACAAAATGGTATTTTAAAATTTTGTAAAAAGTCACATTTTTTAATACTGCATTATACCGTTGACTTTTAAGGAAAGTTTGCTGGTTTAATATCCATGAAAGAACCTGAAATTTTGTTCCATTTTGTTCAAACAGTAATAGTGGTTTGCCAAAAAGAAAACCCATTCTAATATATATATTGGCATTCTGAGTGTCTTTTAATACATGAATGGTAATTGTCCAATGGATAATAATATGCAAGGATATGGTTTTGGTTATTCCACAAGAAATATAGCTATAAGCAAAGAGATATAGCTATATGGATTGACACAAGCTATAAGGACTTGATAGCTGTGTGAATTGGTAGTACACAGGTTATGTAATCCTGCGGTCACTCACTGGTTCAAATAAAAAATTTAAAAAAATTAGTCGTCTCTGACCTATTGGACAGCCGTTATAACTCAGTACTTCTTAAAGTGATTGAATTCCTCTGCACTGTCTACTACTACTCCTATTGTACCTTGCTTTTGAACTTCTCTCCGTCCAATTTGAATTTCACGTAGGGGTCGCTAAGGCCATTGTCATCCATGGAGATGAGATTCTTGCCCTCCAAGAGGACAATGGTGACCACACTGGTCCAAAGTTGACTCTTGGTGTTTGAAGCTCTCACGCTTGCCCTCTTGGCTGTGCTCTGTTGTTTCCTCCTGGAAGATATCTGGCAAGACAAAAACAAAAGACAAAAGATATTTGGCAAGACAAACAACAAAAGATAGAAGATATATGGGAAAAAACAACAACAATAGATAAGAGATATCTGGCAAGAAAAACAACAAAAGACAGAAAATATCTGGCAAGAAAAACAACAAAAGACAGAGATATCTGGCAAGAAAAACAAGAAACGACATAAGATATTGGCAAGGAAAAATTACAATAGACAGGAGATATCTGGCAAGAAAAACAACAAAAGAGAGCAGATATCTGGCAAGGAAAACAACAAAGGACAGCAGATACCTGGCAAGAAAAACAACAAAGGACATAAGATATCTGGCAAGAAAAACAACAAAAGACAGCAGATGTTAAATGCATACACTCTATTTGAACGTAATTTGTGTTGATAATAATTTGAAATCCTACAATTGAGCAAAATCCCAAAACAGGAATATTTTGTTATAAGTACAAGGATTGAAGATTGAGTATGAGACCTCAATCTCCCAATAGTATCTGTACCAGGTTTCCAGAATATGCCAAGCACAGGCAGGAGTAGAAATCCATCAGGGCTAAATAGTAACAGATTGTTTGGATATCGCTACAAGAAGAGTATGGTTATATACGGACCCACTATTCATCTGCTGTATGACACATCTATAACACCAAATAAGCCAAAGTTGCAACTCAAGGCAATTCAACACAATTTCTGCTTCAACCTGCTAAAGCCTTTAACAAGAAGACTTTGACATTGAGATGGCCCCCGGAAACCCAGTAGGTAGGATTCGATGTCACTTATAGCAGCCACTCTATTATCACCAGCTGACATTTAATCAATTTGCTATTTAGCACATTTGGGTGTTGGGCTAACCAAATTTTGAAGAAACCAAAGAAAAAAAGACAGCTATATCGAGGAATAAACTAGGTCTTGACCAGAAAAGGTCACTAAGAGTGACATTGATGATACTGTTGCAGCAGTATTACATATATTTTTAAGCTTTATTCTTTCCTTAGATTTGGTATGTTCACAGGATTTTGAAAAGTCCTTTGCGAACCCTTTGATCCACGTTTCGTGGGAAATTCATGGTTCTTATTGGAACTCAACATAACACATAAAATGAAAGACTCAAATAAAAATATATATATATATATATTTTATCAAAATCTGAGAGGTGCTAAAAAGTAAATATAATAAGAAAACGACAAAAGAAATCGAGTCTGTGACTTTAATCCATTCATCGTATTAAAACTACCCGTACAGTATGTATCATTGGCTGCACTTGGTTTGCCAAAACAATCAGCAAGGTTTTCCAAACCATAGAGATGAATACTATGGATTAAACTTTGGTCCAATGGACATTAACCAACCTGTTACTACCAAGTTTTATTGATGTGTAAACGAAATAATAAGGGTGCAAAAATATGAAGAATAAATCAAAGAACAATAAGTTTACAGCCAAGCTAAAATTTGCTTTAGTATAAAACAGCGCCATCTAGACTCTGATACAGTTTAAATACTGTCCAACACCAAAATGCACAATGTATTTATAGCTTGAATAGTCAATTTTCATTTTTAAATCATGAAGAAACTGAAGCCCTAAAAGCTGTGAAAATTATTGAATAATTTTGAAGTTTTGCATATGAAGACTAACACACGACAAGTCTGTTTGACCAAAAAAAAGAAAGAAAAAAGATTGAATCGATGAACCGATGATAATTTACTCTCAATAAAAGAGAAGTTTAGTTTGAAAATGGAGTCGTAATAGTTACAAGGATTGTTTCTCTTGCCAAAACTGGTCACCAAATTCAAATCCCTGAATGTAACAGAAAAACCACACAAATTATACCTTTGTACACATGTTTATAACAGCAGTATATTATCACATAGCAGTAAAACCGCCATGATTATTATGATTATTATATCGGTCAGAAGAGAGATGTAAATGCAAGCCTCTTTGTTTGAACTCTTTGTCACAGGAGTTTGCTTTACATTTATGAGGCCATCATTCCTACCATTATTAGTCACCAGGGCGATGGGTCTAAATTAGACCCCGAGAAAATATATGCTCTCCAAATAAAACTATACGTTTACTACTGACAAAGTTGTAAAGCGTTTTAAGTAATGCAGCCACCTGTCCAAGTGATACACGTTTCAGACTGGAATTAGTTGAGGCCTTAAACCGGAAACCGAGAAATCAGTTCTTGAATGATTTGATATCCACATGAATGGAAACCATTAATTTTCTTTTGTGGTTATTCTTTTTTCACAGAGAGAGATATGGAAACCAGGGTAAAAGTTGAAGGATGTCTTTAGGCACAAAATTAACCTTTGATTCGTTGGCGACAGTTATAAAGAACTATGCTGTCAGTACAGGTTGAATTTTTATACCATCTCCTAGTTTGGGAGAAATTACCTTTTAAACACATATTTTGGATGAGTTGTTTAAATTGATAAAACAAAGGATGATAAACAATTAACACTTAGACCAACACTGAAGTGCCGACATCATCATCAATTTAACCTTAAAGGAGCACTCTGGAGAGTTAGAATAGTTTATAGGTGAATATCATAAATCAATCTGAACAAATTTAACTATAGAAAAAAAAAAAAAAGCATTTTTTTTTTTTTCTCTTTGCTTGGACTATGATATTTCAAGCCTAAAATTCCACATCAAGTAATCTTTCAAGGTTCCCGGGACCAGGTGCCATTTCTTTGCAAAACAATGTGGCCCTTGGTTCACAGGTTTTTTTTCTTGGGGGGGGGGGGGTGGAGCCATGGGCTATTTGAGAATGTTTAAACCATCAGACCTCATTTTGATGCACAGCATTATCAAGTAACAACAAGGACACATCTATGGCTTAAATTTTGCTGTTTTATTTTTTTTGGCTGTACATGTTTTTTATAGAGAAAACAATTTCAAGACAGAGTAGCTGATTGGCTGGGTGATACAAACCGTCAAAAAATTGCCACTTGCTTATTTTCTCAGGCATCTATTGGGGCCCTCTCTCCCTCCTCTCTCTCTCATTACTATGGTAACCTCTCATAATAAAGGCGGCATGCTATCAGTATTGCAACAACATAAACAGTGACTAGGGGAATGTCCAAATTAGTGTTTACGTCAGGTTACCATGACAATAAAATCAACCAGCAGCTATGAACATACAGAGCTAGAGGGACTCTTGAGGAGCACAGCAGCAAACCCACGAATTGCTCTGTTGCGTATACTTACGTTTTGGAGTTCATCCTCGGAGACAGCCACCAGTTTGAAGTCTATCATCAAATAACCGAGATATTCCGACGTGTTACTCTCGTGGAGTTCAATCTTCTTCTCCATCAAACTGCAAGAGAGACAGAAGGAAGAAAAAAAGGCTAATTAATATCGGCGTTTCAGTGTTTCCGCCTCTTGTGATTATCAGCAGCAAGGTAGAAACATCTGCTTCAAAACTCCTCCTTTTTTTTTTGTCTTTTTAATTTAGTGCATGCATGATCAATTCTGACATTAAATTAAATTGAGGAAATGCTAGAAACAAAGAAAGAAGCCAGAGATATCAAAATGGCCACAAAATATCTGACTGTTCATCCAATGTTTTACGGACGACCAAAATTTAGACCGTAGGCCACTTGATCGAGATGATGAGCGGTAGGTGGGAACATCTGCTTCGAGACTCTCTCGTTCATTTTCTAGCGCATGCTCCCTCAAATTTATATCGTGAATATGCTAGAAAATCAGAAAGAAGCTAGAAAAATAAAATAGCCAACTATGATAGTCAGCCAGATTTGACTGATACTGTCCCAACTTAGAGACTGTGGAAATATTTAGCTATTTAATATACTTAATTAACTCAAATGAATTTAGCCCTCACATTATTTTATGAACATTGAATAGATTGGATGTAACACACCAACAGCATTTATAAATAATTGGTAATTTATATGAGCAGGCTGAAACAATTAAAACAGGCAACACATATGTTAACTTTCAGAGTGCAATACTAAGTTACAAAAAACATCCTCTTTGGAGAAAACTCCCCTGTAAGTAATTGGGTTAATGGCCCCAGCCTCTTCTCCTCCCCCCCCCCACTCTCCGCCCCAACCCCTGTAACTATACATGGCCATGGTCATGTTCTGTGCATGTTTAATTATACAGTATGAAACAGACATAGCAAAAGCTTGTCATTCCGACAACATGATAAGCTGTACATGCTAAGGAAATGGCATCCAATATTTTGAAGTCCTAATTTTAAGTCCATAATTTTGACAGATTTTCACAATTACACAGGCTTTCATCATTGGAAAAGGTCTCATCGATGTCGGGATGAAATCACTCACACCAAGCATTTTCTCATAACAACAAAGCACAAATTTTCCACAATTAACCTTTAAAGTTCCAATTTAGTACACCACTCCAAATACCTCCTTTAACCCATAATTTAAGAAATCATTTCAAATCTTTCTTCTCCAATTTCCAACACTTCATTGAGATGTTAGCTAATAAAAGAAAATGGTAAGACCATGTTTTAAGCTCTGTCAGAATAATTTTGACACAATTGTGCAAGTGACAGGAGCCTGTCCAATACTCTCCATATTCCTATACCCACACACGCACGCATGCAACTCCTCATTCAGACAGTAGCCACCTCAAAATTTATCATGAAAAACAATTCAACAACAATCAGTTAATTGTTTATAACAACTGTTTCAGAAAAACAGAACAAATGTCAGCCTCAACAACTGGTCGACTTTTAAGGTATCCCAAAACGTGTTTTGCTTCACAGATATATCAGCCATGTCAAGCACCTTGTCTGAACCTCTTGTATGAAAGTAAAAGTTTATTTATAGAGAGAGACAGGCTTTGAATCTTAGGAGGAAGAGGAGAGAATCACATGATTTAAATCTCGTCGTCCGTGGCCATGACAACGTGAAAGACGCCTCCATTCTTTATATTTTGTTTTTCTGGTTCATTTGCAAAAATGTCTTCGTTTCTATTGCTTGCATGATTCTTTCTTTTTGGCAAGCTTACAGATTATGAAAAAATAACACAATTAAATTGATCTGAAATTTTGAAAAGGTTGCAGATATGTTCAGACAATTTCGTAAAAGTTAGAGGGCTTGACATTTCGTTACTTCTTCTTCAGAGGCTAAGTGAAAAGAAGACAGGTGATTAACGACTCAGCTAGACCAGCTGAATTAATTGCAACAATGAATCTAGGACAAAATTATGCAGAACAAAGAGTGGTGGGACAAAAGTCTGAAAAACAGCACTTTGTAGATTAAAAGATTACAGATCTGTTAAATTGTCTGTTAAAATGATCATTCAAATCTTATATTTCCTGTTTACGGAACATTTTCAAATCGGGAAAAGTCATTTTTAGGTAGATTCTTACTGATTGTGAAATTTAGATGCAGCTAGCATTCAGATGTCATAGTGATGATACAGGCATTAAGTTCTTTGCATACAAACATGTATGGAATGTTTGACTTGAAATGACTTGAAATGGCGAGTCGAAATTTAAGCAAAAAGGAAATCCTAGATCAGCAAAAATGACACCTCTGATAACAATAAATCGCATCTAGACAGTTCTTTCCCCCTAAAATAATTAGCATATTGTGCATTGGACCGATCAAGAATATGTTCAGCACCCACTTCGAAATTCTCCCCGCGGTCCCCACTTCTTGGAGCACTTGGCAAATATTGGGGGCTGAACATACCTTTACCCCCCCCAACTTTTTTCATGGGGGATAAGCCCCTCAAGTCCACCGGTTCCGTCGCCACTGAAGTCGAGACGGGGTGACTTTTTTGGATTTTACAATGCGACTTGGTGCAACATGGAGCAATATTTACAGGTCATTTCATAGTACTGGCTGAGATTTTGAAAATGAAATTATTACCTGGCAGTACCAGCATTATGTTTGAACTATTGCCAGATTATCAGGGGGGTGTCATGTGTCAGTGTATTTAATTTAATTATTGATATACCCAATATGCAAATCTGGCTTTCGTAAATCGTTTCTCTGGATTTAGTTATTCAACACATTAATGCAGTAGAGCAGCAACGTTGAAAATCAATTCCTGAAGCTAGCACTGTAGCACATGCCGCGGATTCATCACATGCAGAATTGAATCGCTAGTGTGTTAGCTCCAGGATTCGTAACCTGTGCTGCGAACCATGTGCTAGCTCCAGCTCCAGTTATTCTGCATGCTACATGTTACGATGTTAAACAAAAATTCGACTTAGATTCGAAACAAATAGGCCTATTTGATAGAGCTGTTGTGGGGGAATAATTTCGATTAGGGTTGTGCACATTTGTCTGCAAAAACGACAAAGAAGTGAACTAAAGTCTGGGAAAAAGTGGGGGGGCAAATGCCCCCTCTTGCCCCCCGTAATCCCGCCCATGTATGTAACACAGACCTATTCAAAATCCTCTTTACCGTTATACTTTCTCATCTCTTTCGACAATGAGGTAAGTTCAAAGGGTAAATAAGCCTACGACTTCAATGCAACACAAAGAGCGGTGAGACGAAAGGGCTCCATAGATAATGTGAGTCAGAAAACATAATTTTGCAGATTAACACCCACAGATCTGTTGAAATTTCAGGTTTTCTGAATGTATACAAGTAGGACGACGAAAGCATTCGTGTCACTCGTGCGTGCGTGTGTGTGTCTTGAGTCCGTCTGGATGTTTGAGTGGGTCGCAAGTGGTGTAAACAAGACGTCACGGGCGGACGGTCTCTCCTTTATTAGATTTAAAGTGTGTTTGTCTTGAACCTTTCATTATACTGGCAGAGTGCCAACAGAGCTAGATGTAGTTCGAATACTTACATTTAAGAGGAAAACAGAGTCTTGGTTTTTTTGTGTGGATTTGATGAAGGATTTTCTCTGTCAAAGCTCTTTTTACCAGAAATTATTTCAGAATAAATCCAAAGACTGCAAAGAATAAATCTTTCATGTATCTTTTATCAGCAACCAAATACAGTGGAATTTACTTCAATAAAAGGATAACTTGGAGCAAGATTTTTCCTGAATTTAATCGGTAAATTTTGCTGAACCGTAACCGAGAATTAAGACACTCTCCTAGAGTTTTAAACTGCTTTAAATAAAAGTGAAGTTACGATTAATTTTAATCTCCGTTCTCTTCTCCATATCTAATCTATCAGACAGTTTATTGGTAGTGTCTAGTGAACCACCTGTTCCTCCCCCCCCCCCCCCCCGCAAATCCCCACTACTATATTAGAAATATCTTTAGTAGTTTTGACAAACAGCTTGTATTTATAGTGAGCTTTTCCTTTTAGTTAAATCAAGCTGCAGATGGTTATAATATGTCATTGCTACCCATTGATTCCATGGAGCACATAATTTGACAAACTAACGACAAATTTCATGTAAATGCCCATTTGGATGGTGGAAAGATACACCTCATAAACTTTATACAGCCCACAGCTTGAACCTTGCTCTTAAAATAGACTAGACATATTAATCGATTATAGTATTAGCAAAATGAGCATTTTTCAACTTGAAGCTCAGAAACCATGCATATACCCCCAATAAAACAATGGCATCACTTGATTAATCATTGCATCAAAACACCTACTCTATAACTTCAATGACAGACATTTTGAAAAATAGTTGAAGGAAAACGGAAAAAAAGAGGAAAGAAATTCAAGTGAAACATAACATTACATTACTTTGCTGATAGGTTGAGTGTGAACATCAATAGAAATTGTAACAGGCAAAGTTGTATATATGCATCTATCTCTAAAGTCAAAAGAAAAAAACAAACTACAGTATGAAATGTTTCCCAAAAGGGAATGAGGGCAGTATTGAAGAACTTAGCATGCACAGACTCCGGATGTGTGACCTGATTAATTCACTTTGGCTTCGGCTTTGAGTACAATGTTTCTGTATGCTGCCGTGTTAGACGAATATATAACCGTTATGGTAGTTATCGACTTTGCGATCCGCGATTAAGTCATTGCCTACTTTGCAACCAAAAAAAACCGAACTAAATGGAACTGAAGAAAACAAGAACTAAACTGCAGAATGACGAATCTGTCCTCACAGAAGAAGAAGGGCAAAAAAAATTCCACTTATTTCATGGAAACTGGAAATACCACCTTAATATTCTGTCTTAACCTTTAGTATTTCGCAAATGGAACAACATAAAACTTTTCAATCGAGTTATTAATGATTCAGCATTCTGTCTATCTCTTTCATATAAAATAAATGGTGTTTTATAACTTAACTGTACATCTCCTTTCAGTTGAGACCTGTATTATTCATCATAATTTAACAACCCCCCCCCCACCACCTCTAAAAGAAAACTAAGATCATATTGATATTTTTCTCACAATGTATATGCATGCATCCATTGACAAACTTACGAGTTGTGATATCATATATCATCCATTGATCGCTGGGCATGTTTACCAGACGTGCCCAGTCGAGATAAATAAGTTTGTGGAAATAATCAATTTTAGATGTGCCGTAATGGACATGATCTTCAAGGAATGAAACAATGTCAAGAGTGTTCTTGAAGTAAAAAGCTTTAAAACTGGGAGCAGAAAATCAATCTTAAATCAATTTACTCGAACATTTTCAACTTCAATCTAAAACCTACATCTTGTTCTTTTGTTGTCTTTGGTTTCTAACAGCAAGAAATGTCAGACAAACAAAACAACGCTGTGAGTATATCAGTGTTCGCATTAGGATGTGCGATTGCCGGATTCCCACAATTTATCTAGAGGGTCCCCCAAAAATAGTTTTTGCCGGGTCTGGGGGGGGAGGGAGTTCCCACAACAATTCCTGTGGCTTCCCGCAACCATTACTGTAGTTACAAAACTTGCCAATAACAAGCCGGTTATTACAAAGTGTTGTCGCTTTTTGTAAGGAGTTATGTCATTGGTAAAATTTTTCCAGCAAGAAAACACTGGCTTTGTTAGTGCACTGCACAGTGTGTATTGGTCCCAATGGTCAACCATGTGTACTGCACTGTATGTACTATACGTGGGCTAAATCTCGGTAGGAGCATATGTATGCACATCTAACTACTAACATCATGAACTGCCCCTCCTTCCCCCTCACTCCCCCCCCCTCCCATCGTCCCCAAAAAGTTAAACATTGAAAATTCCCCCCAAAATACATAGACTGGGAGAATCCCCCCTCCCCTTTTTAACATCCTAACACTTACACTCGAGTATACATCTACTGTAATGTACTACACATGCAGTATATATGAGTACATACTGTAGACTGTGTGGCTAATCACTGCTAATTTGCTTTATGCGTAACGATACTGTGCATGGACTTGAGAAAGGAAACTAACATATACAGGAAGGGTCAGAGTATGGAAGGGGTGGGGTGTGAGGATGAGAAGATCATTGCTTATAACATGTGCTGCACTTTGATGAGTAATTAGGGCTCCATATTTGTCATTTCTAGTCTATTTTCATTGCTAGTCAACTGTTTTTTTTGCTCAGGGCACAAAGAGAGGCAGCTCTCTCTCTCATGGAAGGGGCATCGGAATATGTTTCAACAGGAAGTGATACAAAAGATGTGAATAATACATTTTATAGAAAGTACAGTATTTGCTACACAAAGCCTAGCAGTGGGAGGGGATGGGGTTGGGGGCGGGGAGGGTAGGATGGAGATAAATCTACATTTCCTAGAGGGGAGAGGGAGGGGACACAGTCCTGCCTCACAATTTTTTTTTTTCATTTAAATGCATGGCTGTCAATCATATTGAGAAGCAAACATTAGCTACTTAGTATTATTCAAGGGGGTGAGGACTGGGTTAAGTAAACTGATTGAGTACTTACTGTAGTTATAAACAATCAATATTATGTGCCTCATCACTAAGCATTCTTCTAGTTTATATATATATACATATATTTTTAAAATCTTACTCTTAATTCACAGTGACCTGCCCAAAGCTTTTCTTCCACTTTTACCTTTCAAATATAATATTCACGTATATAGGACAGGTCTACTACTTATGAAATCAGCAGCAAACTCATTTACCATAATTCTGGCAACAATCATTGCCATAATTAGTCAATTATTATCCCAATATTGTGTGTAGCATCTAAGTGTCTAGTTAGCTTCATTTCAAAAGGAATGCAGAATGCAAGGAACACTGTGCACATGACTAATATGAAAAAAAAAATTACTTCAAAAAAGAGAGAACACTCCAAAGTAGATGAATTTTTAAAATATTATTTTTCACTGCCTGGGGAAACAAAAATCTGATGCAGTAGAATAGGTTACACCTCAAGATAGGAAATTTTTTGCCTAATAAACAGGTTTTATATGTCAATTTCTTTTTGAAATATTTTCTGTAGTAATTATGAACCAGAATGAGGATAAATACGCTTAAGATGTAAAATAAGCTGTATAACATTCACATATTTTGGGAACCAATAAGTCCATGTGAGAAATTGTCATAAATAAGTTAAACTTAATTATGGATATACATATATATATATATATGACACTGTGCGCTAAGGTCAATAAAACGAAACAGGGTTGAAGCAGCGTCTGATGAAACTATGCAAGGATAAGATATCTTCAGGCAAAAATTATTTTCTGTTTTGATATTTCATATTCCAATAAAAGAATAAATTAAACATCACTGTAAGCCATCTGTCAAAATGTCTTTTAGTTTTCAAGATTAGAGCGATGACCCACATAATTAAATCCTAAACTATTTTAAAGAGAATCTCAAAATAATACAAGAATAACAATTTTGCTATTTTTTAGTTTCAATAAATGTTATGGTTACATGAAATATAATACACTCACATGTTTGCTTCTAATGAGGAGAGATTGATCTTGGCCCGGCCCATTGGGTCATCTGCTAGCGGGCCGACATCGTAGTCCAGGACCGCCAGGGATAGTGTCTGGTTGACATTCCTCACCGGAACTTGGAACTTTTCATCCCAAAGCGGATTCAAGTTCTGGTAGATGATCCGGCTCTTGTAAACCACTTTACCGCCAAGTTTGAACTTTACGTACGGATCACTTGATCCTGAAGCAAAAACACGAAAAGGCGATCAAAAGTTATACAATGTCCAAACTACAAGCAAACATTGTTCATGTGTACGAGTGAAATATCTGTATGCAAACTTACACGTCGTCTAGATCTAAACACTGTGCTTTGGTGTGAGAAGTATTAAGAGGAAGCTCTCATTCAAAACCTAGCGTCCATGCTTCTTTGATCGACATCAAACTCTTATTTCTAAGATGGACTGAGTTCTGCATCATACTTTTCTTGACTGGCTTAATTCTTTGATTGAATTACTTAAAAGTTTACAAACATTTTTATTTTACTTGCAA